>NW_019173692.1:0-409543 GCF_001646965.1 Fonsecaea nubica | reverse complement strand
TCTGCCGTTTCTTGTGTCCTTCTTGATCCCACGCCCCTGTCGTGCCCTCTGGTCCCGTGCTCACGCCGCCGCCCCCCCCCCCACCCTACATGTCTTTTCCTTGTGTTGTTTCTTTTGGTTCGAGGCTGCACTACTCGTGTCTTATGCCTCGGTCGACGAAGCCCTATGCTGCTGCCTCTGTCTTTTCGTCCCTCCCTTTCTAACCTCCCCGCCTCGCCCGGTCCTTTTTTTTTTTTTTTTTTTTTTTTTTTGGACTGATATCTCCGCCGATTACCTCTGTGATTGACGGATGGCTTTATGGAATTTCCGGGCTTCCGAGACAAGGATAGAGAGAGAAAGCAAGAGGGAGAGCGAGAGAGACAGAGAGAGGAAGATTACATGTACAAACATCACAAGAGAAAAGGGGGCCCGGGGGGGGGGGGGCCCTGGGTTTGAGGAGGGCTGGCCCGGGTAGGCAGGTTCTGGATCGATGATAATATATATGTATGCCTGTTTGTACCCATGATGGGTATATCTGTAGGATCACATATAGTATAATCCGTCCGGAATTGCTTCGGTTACTTTGCTCTGCTTTGCTCTATGCCCCAGGTCGGGACTGGGGGCCACGATCCACGATCCACGGCTCGCAAAGCAGCAACTAGATTAGCAAGGACAGACGGTATACCCGGTTCAGCGGACTGACTTGGGGGAAAGGTGAGCATTTGAAAGAATGTGAACGTATCTGTGCAGCTGTGCATCTTGTCGTATTGTATATACAAATATAGTATGTATGTTCATGCGTGTCAATCATCGGGTCTGGGGGACTGTCCGCCCATAGCATGTTTGCTCTAGACTGCCCTAACTGGGTATCAGCCTCGATACATTAGGTTCGCAACCTTCAGAGCTTCCACTGCCCTGCGCTGCAGTATTTCCTTCTTCCCCTCCACATCCGTCGTTGAGGATATGCGCCAATCGGCCATCCTTTGCTCTCTGGGCATCCAAAATGGCTTGTACGGCGGCTCGGACTTGAGGAACATGATTTTCCTCAGCAGCTCTGAGTCTCCTTTCTCCTCGTGACTAAGAATATCGCCGTCAGGGGATGCCAAACCTCTCGACTGTAACGCTGCGAGCTCCTCGTCTTCACCCTCTTGGTATTTTGTAGCTGTAACATCCAACTCGACAAGAAGTCTCTTTTCCTCTTCTTCGTCAATTTTGGTCAAAACGGCAATCTGATCTTGACGTGTTTGGCGAAATGTCTCATTCCAGAGCAATAGGTTTGCAACATTCTCCCCCTCTACCTGTTTGACTTGTAACAGGATCCACTTCAACAGTGTTGCCGGCGTGCCTTGATCACCATATCGTGTGACGCCGACGTGCCACAACGCTCGACTGATGGCTGGCGAGACAGGTGCTCCATAGCGGCGCAGGAACAGATAGCACCAGTAGACTCTGCGGAGTGCAGCCCGGGGGGTGGCGACATTCGAAGTTGCAAATGAGAGGGCAAGATGACCTATCAGATCAATTACTTCATCTCTGCTGGGTAAGCTCCAATCGCTCGACGCATCTTCTGGTTTTGAGGACGAGACTGTTTTACTTCCCACTGGAGTGCTGAGATTCGCGAACGTACCAGTTTGAAGGGATGGCCTTGCAACAAGAAGGTGAGGTGTCCTTAACGCTAACTTGAACAGCGGATTGGTCTCTAGGAGGTGGCAGACAAAGCCAAACGATGCTGTGCTTTTGTGTATCATCCTCCGTGATAAGATCTTGAAGGCCGAAAGATCTTTGTTTGAACTCTCGATCAGCTCTGCCAATGCCTCGTGGCCTGCAAAGTGAGCATTCTGGATGCGTTTGTCGATCAAGCTTGGAGATAAGCCCGGTTTCAATATCGACTGGCCAGTGCATTTACTGTCCAACGCAGGTAGCAGTTCCTCTGCTCTACCCGATAGTCTCGTAAGATTTCGAAGGAGGATGTGGTTGTTCGGCAGAGCCATACAAGCAGGCTCAAGAACAGCGCGATCCAGGAAGTCTTCAGTAAACTCTGGTATCGACCGCAGCAAGTTTTCAAAGAGGTCGAGAAACCGCATCCCATCCTCCATTTTCACGGATTGTTGACGATCTGAAGAGAGATGCATTGCAGTCCAGGCAAATGCCAACAGACGTTGATCTTGTAGTAGGGAGCTTCTCGTAGATTGCACAGAAGCCCACGCTTCCTCTGTCAGAGAGACATTATAACCTGGTGATCCAAGAATGGCCAGTGTACCACACCAGTGATGCCACAGGTACTTGTACAGCATCGTGCGGGATTCCATCGACATGTTCAGCAACTTCTCCGTTATATCAACCAGGGCGAGCTGTAAAACCTCCGAGTCGGCCGCTGCCAGCCTTTCGGCGAGTATTCGTCCTACTTTCTCTTGAAGATTGTGTTGACAGGCATAATGGAGCTGTTTCAGCGTAATCCGACGAATGACGGGAATGTCAGATTTCGGTGCCCATGGGAGGAGACGCCACAATAACTTCCGGCACCAGCCACGGTAGTATCTCAGTGTCGCAAACTTCGAGAAGAGTCCGGTCAGAAAGGGCGGCCCAAGGTCGGTAATGCGCAAAATTGTAGAGCGATCGAGCGAATCCAGAATTCCGTAGATCAGGTACATTTGGGCATTGGCCTTCACTTTTTTCTTCTTGCCGTGGGTGTCGGTTAGCCGTACCTCCGTCAGACTGACCAACTCGCTAATGACCTCCTTCAGATCATTCACGTTGAGTAGGCCTAGTTCAGTAGCAGAACAAAGAGCATCATGCAGGACTCCCCAGGAGGTCGCGTCCCAAGTACGATCGAGAAGGCCGCGCATTAATTCAAGAATATATGACGTTCCCGGTGGATGAAATATCGGGTCGCATATGTACGATGCGATCTCGTGTATCTGGAATTCCGCCTCGAGGATATGTTTCGGTATCGCAGCTCGGACATGACCATTTTCACGCAGATTGACTCCTCCATCTTGAACCCAGTCCTTAATTTCGACTAGAGTTTTGCAGTGGGACAGTTGATTCGTCTCGATTTCAGATCTTTTCCTCGACTCTGGTATTGTCTCTTCTGGTTGGCGTGCGACAATCGCGGGCTTTGTGAGGGCGGGCGAGCTTTCAAAGGGAAAGAGCCACGATGGTAGGACTCGCGGAGAAGCTACAGGTCACACAGTGAGATTGGTTTCTTCGAGCGATTTGCCTCATGAGGTGCATACCTGAGTCTGCGGCCTCTCCATGCTGGGGAGACTGCCACCAAGCTAGCTTGTTCGCAGAGCTTCCGAGGACAATTGAAGGATCAGCTGCGATACCCCCGGGGCTGGCATATGCCAGACTTGTATTTTTGCGTCTCGCAGCGCGCCGCTGTGCCTCCAGGGGACCTGGCACGCTGCTGCCATACCGCTTGTGGTGACCAAACCGATCGAAGGTGTCTGTCAAGAGTGCGTCGGATATCCACACAAACCTCGGGGTTTGGTTCGAGATGCAGCTCGCTGCAGAAAGACTTTTAGTCATAACATTAGGGCGACGGCAAAGAACACCGCAGCACGCGACTGAGGTTGAGCGGCGGTGATAGTTTGTGGAAGATCATGTCAATTGGAGCACAAGTCGACGAGGCTTTGCCGAACCGAAGGGGAAAAGAGTTGCTCATATCGTGCGAATGCTGCACCGTAGGTACTACGAATGACCTGCTCCCCCGTACTTGCACATTCAGATATTGCAGTCACTTCATTGGACCTCTGCACTTGACTACAACAAATCATCAACACCAATAGGACTCTTCACGATGCAGGCATCTTGGAAAGGTTAATAACACTTTGAAATTCCCTATGACCGACCGACCATACCTAATCACCTACCCATTCCCACCCATGTAAAACACCATTTCCCACTATTCCTCCAGCCACCAGATGATCCGTCTCCTCTATAAGCCCCCCATTTTACTCCTGCCAAATATGTACTCTTCCAAGTCCTCCTCCCGGGTATCTCTGTATTTTGTCGTAGCGCCATACTCCTGGCAATATTTGCTGGTGATTATTCGTCCCTACATGTCAGTAAACTCGTTCCCTGTCATTAATTAGTGCGCCAATGTCTATGCAATACTTCCCCGCTGCCAATATTCCCCCTAGCTCTGTGTCTAGAATACTTCGCGTCCTCGAATCCGGAAAGGCGTCGTAACTGACGTAGATGTGGTGGTAGACGTCATAGTGGTGCTCTCGGTGGCTGATTGTGTGGTTGTCACAAATGCTGTCGAAATGTTGGCTGGAAAACCATCAGCCAGGGCTAGGCTTGTCGAGATAGCGATATTCATGCTATCGCCTGTATCGGCAGGAGCGGGAGTCGCTATTGTCGTGAGAGTGGTGCCTGGAAGGGCTGCGACTTGCGAAAAGGCCGAGGATGCACTGGTAGGAGTGGGCGTGTCCGTGGTCGTAGGAGTTACGCTTGAGAATGGCGGGCCAGTATTCCTTGGAGTCACAGCGGCGTACAAGGTAATGGTTCTCATACCATTTCTGAATGGCCTTGGACCTCCATCAGGACAAGGATCGACGTATATCGATCTTCCGGCAGACACCATTGACTGCAAGCTTGGGTCTGCCGACATAAATGTGGATGTGACATCCGGGGCGCTGCTTAGAGCGACTAAATTCGTCGGTACACCATTGGGTCCCGTCACGGTGATGGTAACCCATTCGGTGACTGTGGTAGTTGCTAGCCCGTCATTCGATACCATGGTCGAAGTGAACTGGCCGAAGGATGTCACAGTAGGTGATATCGGAGCTAGATCAGAGGTTGACAGGCCAGTTGAGGGGGAGGAGGTCGTGGTTGTCGTCGTCGTCGTCGTCGTCGTGGACGAAGAGACACTTGTAGCCACTGCATCGATTGTATTTGGAGTCGATATGCTGGATGTTTCGGTCGTGGTTGACATGGTAGATTCTGTGGTTGTCGTCGTAGCATCCAAAGAAGAGGTAGTCGTGGAAGACGTGGAGCTTGAATCTGGTATTTGGTTTGCTGGGTCCGGTGAGTGCGAGTTAAGAGGACAGAGGATTTGTTCAGCCAGGCCAGGGCCAGATGTGATAGGATTACAACCAGGCAAAGCTGAAATCATTCCGTGCACCGGCTCGTCAAACACTGATGGCTGTTCGAGGCAGTCACGCGGGAAGTTGGTATCGTCGCTAGGAGCGATGTGAGAACACGCGCTCACCACCCCGCCGTTGTCTGTGTAGAGACAGTCTTGGACTGCACCGTCTAGTACGTCCATGTTCCAGCCGTTCAAGAAATCGCCGTGGAAGCCGTAACCAGTATCATCACCATTGGAGAAGACGAATTTGCCACCGCCCGATTGGTCAACCGCGTTTGTCCAGTAAAGAACCCTATATTTGAAGTAAGCTTCAGACCATCGCGGTACTGGGAGAGTGCTGACTCGAAAAATAGGCCAGGAATAGGAACCGGATGGGAAGGAGGGCAGACACCGTAGTCGATGCCTGACAAGTACGCGACGTGGGCGCTGTTTTCGAGATAAAGATTCACTCCATCCCAGCAGGACTGAAAGTTGATCTGAGCTCGCATGCCATTGACACAGTCGGATCGAAACATATAGTGTTCTTCTGGAATATCGTTAGCTTCGTTAATACAGCGGAAACTTACCCTGTCCAGAGGTTAGCAGCTGATGCTTTACGGTTATGCAGGGGAATACGAACCTATCGGCCACAGGCCTGGTATCCATGTATGTCAAGGTCGTATTGTCGTAGGATCGCTGTCGAGTGTCGCCCGTGATCATCTTGAATCCAGGAGGAAATGGGACCGTGTTGGAAGAGTCGCCCCCGCGACCTCATTGAACAATCAGTAATCAAACGAGTTGGAGGTGGATGCTCTGCGTACCGACGTAATATACTGTCATTCCGTAGTTGGGCACTTCCTCGAACGAGCCGTTTGCGTGAGCAAAGTATAGTTGTGGGGTCCAATAGGCCGATTTGTCCTCCTGGACTTCGCATGTCGAACAGGTCGAGGTTTGGAGAGAATCGAAGGTGGAGAATTGGTTGACATCTGGGCAATCAGCATAATGGTCGACCTTGGAGCTCACTGTACTGACTGCTACCGCCCGCAAACTTGTGCACATGTCCAGACACATCGCCCGGGTTAAGGATGGGATCCACCCGAGAAGTCTGAGAAACGCTGCAGGCCATGCGCCAGTAGGCATGTGAGAGGCTGGGTAGCAACGCGAGGGGCCATAGGGACTGTGAAAAGTTCAAGAACTTCATATTAGAAGAGTAAAGCTGAGCGGAAATTTAGACGTTGATTCAAATGGACAGAAGGGGAAGAAGTTATGTCCACGCAGCAGAGGTGAGCAGCGTCCATATACAATGAACAGAAGAGCCTCTCTGATATCTCCGTAAACAAGCAATAATGACGACGATGTTCAGCAGCACGCTTCGCTCCATATGCACCTCGACCGGCAACAGACTTACCTGGTGGGGAAAACAATGCCAGGATATTCACGAGGCCTTTTGCCTTCGAACTCTAATTCCAAAACAACCTAACCAACAAAAGTAAATGTGGCAGCGGTTGTACGTGAGTAGAGCCTGGATTCCCCGTTGCTGCCGAGGACTGGCTTCCTAGTCGGTGGCAGAGTTGAGCAGTAAGCAGTTATAATCCCCGGCATCTCCAGAGTCGGAGTTCTGGACTCGTAATGACGTTGACAGCAATAGAAGCAAAGAAGACATGATGAACATGCCGAACGCTAGGGATCGACGTGCCAGGTTGGCTTGTTCATGCCCATATCTAACAGATATTTATGTCGCAAGATTGACAGACCTCGATTTGGCCTTTGTGAGCGCACGAGACACCCCGGGTTGGAGCTGCAACTGATGTAAGTCCTTGACAAAGACTGGAGGTGTACGTGGACACGGAATCTTGGTTGAACGAAGCAAGAAATCAAGGAGGAGCAACTAGCGCTGCTGGTGGATTTGGACCCCTTCACCTCGTGCTCGCGTGGGGCTTGCGATGTGGAGTTTGGGTGTCGACACTGGATTACCTCGACGGGAAGAAAGGCCTTCAGATTGCTTGGTCGCTGGGGTGACAATCGAGAAGAAGTCGTCGCCTCTAGAGAGGAGCAAGTGTTTGTTGACAACCTGGCGGCGGCTGAAGAAAAGACTTGAAGTGGCGTTGAACTAAAGTCGGAGGGAGTCCGATGAACCATTCGTGAACCCAAACCTTGGTACAAGATTCGCTCCATGATTGGCTCCAATCAACTCAACCAATTTCCCCAGATCTCGGCTGATTGGGCGACCAGGAGAATCGTCTTGCCGTCTCAAATCAACGCGCGAATTTGGCGAACTGTGCGCAATTGCGATCGCCTTGTGGGAAGCGGAGGGTCCAATCTCTTCGGCTATCACGTCCCCTCTCGCTAGTGAACAAGCAGAAGATCGAGAATGTAGTGAAGACGTCAAGGTGGGGATGGCATGGACCCCCAGAAGTAGGTACGGAGTATATATCCATTATTGTCTATCCAAAACGGCGCAGGCTGACGTGGAAGGCGTCTCCCTTCTTTCTGGGTAGAGCAACTCCTGTAATCGGGTCCATCGCGTCGACAACTGCAGGGTCACCAGGATTACTCCTCACACTCTTAACTTCTTCGTTTACCGGCCAGCCAAAGATGCCAGTGAAGCTAAGCACCTTGGCTCCAGGGGCGTTGTCATCTGGAAGCGTTTCGACAACTGATGTCCAAGTTAGTCGACCAGGGGAGTCCGTTCCACTCTTGACAATAATACTCACCCCAGCCGCTTGCGTATCCACTGCAGGCAGTTTTGGTTGTGTAGAATTTTGCAAGGTGGACGAACGAGTCCTCCAATGCCGATTTCTGCTCTTGACTCGCATCCTCTGGTACTCTGAAGGATTCCACCGCAGTGACAGACGCTTGATAGACATTCGAGGCATCGGAGGTGAAGTTTACGTGCGCTGGCCACTTTCAGTCCTCTTCCCGGCAAGAATAAAGTGGGATCTTGGACGAACTCACTGACAACTGGTGGTCCATTGTCGAAGGTGATCACATTGACCAGGTTTTCAGTCATAGCCGCAAAGTTTTGGCTGTTGACCAGGTCTTGGTGGTGTTTGATGTCCTCCCAGTCTTTCACAGGATTAGCGGCTCCATCTAGACTGCGGAGTAGCTGGACAGGGGTGGATGGAAGGTTGATTTCCACCACAGCTTACCAACCACCACGACGAGGGCACTTGGATCTCCGTCTTGAATACCCTTGACATAAAATTAGGACGTTGGTCATGCTCCAAGTGTCATTCTTACCCAAAAGCCACGAAGAAATCCCGGCTGTTGCTTCACTATGTCCAAAGTCTTCTGAAGGAATTGGGCAGCCGAGGAGCCAGCTTTCCTGGGGTCTTGTCCAGGGATCAGAGAGAACTGCGCAATTTCCGTTGCAATCGGCATGGTGGTATTATTTGCCCAAAGACTGTGTCGATGCAGACTCGATAACCAGCTTTGTCTTTCCGTTTTCCTGCCATATGCTGAAGCTGATCAAAGCAGTCCATTGTGTCGAATATATGTGTGGCATCAAGGCTGCAGCGGACCGCCCTCCGCTGGCCTTGCTTACCTTTTGACAAATCCTTGGGGCCAAGCGATTGAATGCGTACTCGTACTCGTTAGAGGACTTTGGGGACATCGAACATTCGAGGACGTCAACCCAGCAACGTTAGTCCCAACGTGTGCAGTCTTCCAACCCATGGACCTAATCCTCCATCATTTCTCGGTGTTGCACGCTTCTGCAATCAGCTCAAGTCCAAATGTGTTCATCGATGCATCTTTCAATCCTACTAGGCTTGTTGTTTCTCGGCAAAGCTTTAACCAGCATGGCGACTCGTGTCTTTGTCGTTTCCGGCTCTTTTCGCAGCGGCTGAGTCAGCCCTCGCTCTACCCACAGCATGACCGTCGAAGAGCTAGCAACCAGCTAGTAGTGGCGAGTCAGCATTGCCGCCTATACGACGCTTGATGTCGGGGGGAAGCGGGGACTAGTATGACGGGTGATAGGAGGACAGGAGAGCGACACCTCTAGGATAATGTGACAGAAAGCCCAAGAGATAGATTCCGTCCGGGTGGCCTGTTTGCCTTTGAATCATGATGCTAATAAGGGCCAATCGTGGTGCCGATAGAGGCAATGGAGCCAATAGAGACCGACACCAAAACGACCAAGTCTGCTGAGCAAAGACAAAGTTGCACGTGCCTCCACTTCCACTCAGCCAATCCTTTGCGCCGCCCAACAACATCAAGCCATTGCGTCGAACTCATCAAATCCTTTCCCGACATCTTACCTCTACCCGTGAAAGTCGCCTCAATATCCTTTTCTAACACCTGGCTCTCCTAAAGTGCTTTCTCCCGCCGACGGCGAGGGTTGATCGAGTCCCAGTCATCTGGACAACGAGCGCAACGTCGATCTCGCGCTGCCTAGAGTTATTCTCCATCTTACCCCGCGGATCCCCTTGGCAGATCTCGCGGTGCTTCGCAATATAGCGTGCCGTTTTCGATCCTGCTGCATCTCTCACCCTGGACGATATGGATACCTCACCTCCGTCCGACGGTCGCGGCGCAGCCGACGAGAAGCAAAAGCCTGCCGGTCAAAATAGGGTGCGCCGACGAAACCGAATGATCACGTCGTGCCTTGAATGTCGCCGGAGAAAGCTCAAGTGTGATAAGCTGCATCCTTGTACTAATTGCAGCAAGTTCTCGCGCGACTGTCTCTTTCTAGCGCCGGCTCTTGATTCGGTCTCGCAGCAACGTCTCAACGAGATCAAGGAGAAGATGGGATCTCTGGAACGAGTGCTCGAGCAGGACGTCGCGCGCAAGGAAGGGAGGGTCGCCACGAGCTCGTCTCAAAATTCGCAACGGAGAACCTCAGCCGACCTTCCTGGAGGCGAGGACAGCAGCTCTGACAATGAAGCTGCCGTTCCGGACGACGAAAAAGGCCTTGAGCCAACCCCGCTAGCAGTCATCGATGCCGCTTACGAGGACGATGCTAATGATGATGTCCTGGATCTGGGGATCAGAATTGGGAAAATGCGGTAAAGTCTCACCTGCAGCATGATCGTTGAGAGATTAGACGGGCTGACCAACATCAAGGTTAACGGAGCGACTGGGTGGCTTTTTCCGACCCAGACTACATGAAGAGGTAGGTGCAACGATGGCGCGCGTACAAATCTCAGCGATTGACATAGCCTTCAGATGGACATCACCCTCTCAGAACCTACCAGTGATCGTCGCACACCCAATGAGAAGCTCTCTGCCATGCCTCAACTCCCGGACCACGACAGTGACTTCCTGGCTCCCGGGCCTTCGTACATTGCCCCAGGCTCTGGTTTCCTGTTTGGGGATGTTGGCAGCAAGAGGTCCTTGATCAACTTCTTACCGGCAAAAGCTGCGGCCGACATTCTGGTGCGCAACTATTTTGACAACGTGCACTTTATTGCTCGTGTCGTTCACTGGCCAAGCTTCCAGCTGCACTACGACAACTTCTGGACGGCGGTCCTCGCCGGTCTCGAACCCCCTGCGTGGCAACAGTCTATCGTCCTCTCGGTCCTCTTCTCGGCTGTGGCGAGCATGCCTGAGTCAGAGGTCACAGCTATTTTTGCCCGCCCCAAGAGCACGATCCTCGGTAATTTTCAGACCGGCACTGAGGTGGCCCTGAGCAAAGCACAGGTTCTAAGAGCGACTAAAATAGAAACCTTGCAGGCGCTCGTGGTCTACCTTATTCCCATGTGTCGAGACCAGCTCTCCCGTGCTCATTCGGTGATTGTCGGTATGGCGGTTCGTCTCGCGGAATGTATGGGTCTGCATCGCGATCCGGAGGCAATTTATGGCCTGTCGCCAGTCGAGTGTCATGTCCGCCGCATCATATGGTTTCAACTTTGCTTCCTGGATTTCCGCACATGCGAGTCTCAAGGGCCGCGACCGGGCATTAAGCGAGAAGACTATGATACGAAGTTTCCACTCAACATTAATGATGCAGATCTCCTCGTTGCGAGACCTCAGGAGGCCAAGGACAAGTGGACAGACATGACCATGTCACGGATACACTTTGAATGCACCGAAATGCAGCGAGTGGTATGGTACGATCGCATTCGCATCGAGAAGAAAAGGGCGTCATTGACTCACGTCCTGAGCAAAGTGGAATCTTTCCGCAAAGCTATGGAGGCCAAGTACAACCCCATTTTAAATACCGAAGTGCCCATTCAGAGATACGCCCAGTTGCTGATGAACCTTATGGTTCAGCGGATGTATGTCATGATATTGCATCGGTACCTGAACAACTCACGTAACAAAGTGCCCGAGAGGCTCGCAAATCTCACGATGCAGAGCGGACTGCTCGCCATGGAGAATGCTGTCGCGATGGAACGAATGCCAGAACTCAGGAAATGGAAGTGGTACAACGGGGCGTACCAGCAGTGGCACATCGCCTTCTTGCTGTTATCAGTGATTTATGAACAGCCCACACTTCGAGACGCCGAACGGATATGGAATGTGATCGACTTCGTCTTTGAACCGGATCTCTCTCTGTCCCGGACTCAACGAGCCAGGGCCATCATTGCAGCAGTTAGAGATCGAACAGCCGTATATCGAGACCTTCGCAGGATACGGGTTCCTGTCAGTATGAAGGATGGTCTGGATAAACACCGCAAGCGCTCCGAATCGTCGAAAGACCAAGGTCAAATTGATTCAATCGACTCGTCGTTACAACCATCGGCCACCACATCCACACCACCACCGAATGCGGGTAGAGGAGAAATGAGATTCTCGGGCGACCAGTCCTGGAGCTTTGATACGCCTGCAACGATGTATGTTGACGCAAAATACTTACCACCTGCAGATGCTAGCCATCTCTCGCAATTTGTATCCTCACAGATTTCGGCACCACCTTCTGCACGGCAACAATCGCCGCTGCTATCGCAATCCAGGGGACAACCACAACCGCAGCAAACACCGCCGCGGACAGACGCGACTCAGCCTTCGCCAGGTCAGCAGATTGACTTTAATAGCCCCAGCGATTCGGGGACAAATGATTCCTGGCCGCCACTCATCACGACCGATCAAGTCAGCTGGCGAACTGTCTTGGGACCTGGTCCACAGACTTCGCCGCCTCCTCAAGCGATCCAGTCACTTCCTGGAGTGGTACCAAGACAGGGCTCATCCGGGGGTGGCAGTCCCTTTGGGATCAATTCGGGCTTTCCCAGCGATCAGATCAACATCCCTCAATTTCAGAATGGCAATCGAAATGATTCTGTCATGCTCGACATCGATTGGGTAAGTGCGCCCGTCTGCAAACCATTAACTGATACATTTCAATGCAGGGCTGACGTGGAACATTTTGCAGGCCGAATGGGATCAACTTTTCCCGCAAGATAGCAATAATGGCGTTCTTGGACCGTCCCATCACTATGGAATGGGACTGCCATCATAGACAGAAGATCAAGGGATTGGGATGGATTTCATGTGAATGCGTCACGTAGATATACCGACCCGGGAAAAGGTCTGAATTGTTTCTATTTCTCAAAGAGGACATTGTCCAGGCTATTGGTTGGCTGAGTGAGATGTTCGGAGTGGATGAATAAGCCTGCGCTAGCTCCGGCCAAGCTTTTCGGTGCATGATGTCAGTGGCCTCCGCCCGGAATTGCCGGCTCTCACGAACCTGACTGGGAATAGTTTGTCCTGAGGCGCTGGGGGCAATCAGGGCATCCAGGGCCAACATGGCCGGATGATGATGTTATGGTCGCACTTCCGCACTTCACATGCACCGAACTCCCCCACGCGCATCGAATCAACTTGCTGAGATCTCGCTATCTCTTCGAGCTCCCCAATCTGCACAGCAAGGGGAGCTCTTACGGCTGCGGCGGCATACGCGGCTACAATGAGCCATATCGAGACAGCTTGCTTCCCTTATTTACTTTCGGGCTTTTCCTGACGTCCTCTGTGTGCAGCTCTTGTTCCTCCGTCTTCCATTTTCTCGCGACTTGTAAGAAGCAGTCAAGAGTCAATTCCTGAATCTCCTCTCACCGCCTATTTCTCTTGCTGTTGGGCTTTCTAGTTTGGTATCCAACTTTCACCTTGTCTTTATTATTGACGTTGCCGCACGTGCTCAGAGGTAGAACCAGGAACTCAACTAAAGCAATTTACCTGAAGAAGATCGCTTCTTAATATATAAGGATTTCCGTCCATACCCTCGAAATTCCATCCTAAGAGTCAAGTCAATTGACCACAATGGCGACACAAACGTCCCTCAAGCCACCCTCTGCCGAGGTGCTCAAGAAGTATCCATTTGGAAAGATCGAACCGAATTCAGTACGTACTCTCCGTCGAGTGACCTTTGTGATGGCCGAGTCAACGTCAACACGTTATTTGAGCTCAGTGGTGGTGTGCCTGCAGCCTCAGATTCAGACTCTGAGACATCCGGCCTGCCCAGATTTATTGCCTTGGTCCCTACCTTGAGATAGAGAAGAAACTAACCGCTCTCTTACCAGACCAAATACTTTGCCGCATGCATGTTCGGTGGTGTCGTGGCATGCGGACCTACACACACTCTTGTCACCCCTCTTGACTTGGTCAAGACCCGCCGTCAAGTCGATCCGAAGATCTACAAATCAAACCTTCAAGGATGGAGTTCTATTTATGCAAAAGAAGGAGTCCGTGGAGTGTTCTTTGGCTGGACTCCCACGTTCGTTGGCTACTCCTTCCAGGGTCTTGGGAAATACGGCTTTTACGAAATCTTTAAGCATCTGTACGGCGACAACATGTTCCCCAACAGCAACCGCACTCTGGTCTACCTGGGTGCCAGCGCCTCGGCAGAATTCATTGCCGACATGCTCTTGTGTCCATGGGAGGCCATCAAAGTCCGCATGCAAACGACACTGCCTCCCTATGCGAACAACCTGAGGGAGGGCTGGACCAAAATCGTCGACAAGGAGGGCATTGCCGGCTTGTACAAGGGCCTTTACCCCCTTTGGGGCCGCCAAATCCCGTACACGATGTGCAAGTTTGCGACCTTTGAAGAGACTGTCAAGCTCATCTATCGACAACTCGGCAAGCCCAAGGAGAGCTACAACAGCCTACAACAGACAGGTGTGAGTTTCCTGGCTGGTTATATTGCCGGTATTGCCTGTGCCATTGTCAGCCATCCTGCCGATGTCATGGTCAGCAAGCTGAACTCGGATCGTCAACGTGTGTCCTGCCAATCCCCCGTGTTATTGTGACTTTGTACTCACTCATTCTAGCTGGTGAATCTGCGGGGAAAGCCATGAGCCGTATCTACGGCAACATTGGGTTCATGGGCCTCTGGAACGGTCTACCAGTCAGAATCGTCATGATTGGAACGTTGACCGGGTTCCAATGGCTGATGTATGTTTTGTCCCAGTCCCTCAAATTGACTACATGTTGGTCGGAGAAGAGACAAGCTAACTGGTGTTACAGCTACGACTCCTTCAAAGTCTGGCTCGGTCTGCCCACCACTGGCGGTCACTAGAATATCAGACGTGCGACCTTTCGAGGGCAGCATCACCGATTCGACTCCGCTATGCAAAAATGACCTAATCCATTCGATTCCACGACCCCGAGCGCGACAGCTCTGCGCGGACTCTGCCAACGAATGATGCCCCGAACCATGCCTCGGCGAAGTGATATTTATGACCATGTCCAGACCTTTCTTGCCTCGAGAACCTTGACTGCTTACCTCCTTCGTGAAGTCTTTTCTTCAGAATAACCCGCCTTTATCACAGTGCAGAAACCGCTCGCAGAGTCGTTCCAGGGGAGATTTTTACGCCTGCGGACGGCAAAAATACAAGGTGCTTGCTCTGACGCGAGAGATTACGGCACCACCCCGAGGGGGGTGTAAGGTCAGAGTTCCTGGAGACGAGGACGACGAGGACGAGGGTCACGACCATTAAGAACAAGACGAAGGGGTGACATCAGATCTCCAGGAGACCTAAGCGCAATTTACGACCCCCTCATTATTCACCGCCCTTGCATCACAAAAGTGAGCTCGCCTCTTACCTATCGCCTCACCCACACTCTGGACTCTTCCAACCTCGCTCGTCTCCGACTCTATAATAGAGGTGGTTTAAAGGCACAATACACAGTCGCAAGACACGGGAGGCGTCCTGGCTTTTATTCCTCTTGGAGGGTCTGCGGGAAAGATGGGGAGAGACAGATACCCCATCCCGCTCGAGTCTCAAATAACATCAGATTTTACTGCGTATGACTAGCTGGTAGGTAGGTAGGTAGGTAGGTAGGTAGGCACTGTATCTAGTTAGAACAACTATGCACAAGCACCGAGACCTCAAGTCCCATTTAAAGAAGTCGTCGGGAAGATGAGTACATGGAAATAGTACATGCCAATCCCTATATCCAGCAAGGCAATGAATTCTCTCTCTCACTCTCACTGATCCATGACATTCTGATCCAAGTATAACACCTCTGAATACGTTCCGCCGTGGGATACTAGTTAGGTACATAGTACATACGTACCTTCACAGGTACCTCGCACAGAGGACTTGTATGCGCATACATATCTAGTACGTTCCCAGTGGTGTCGGCGTGAACGCGGCACGGGGATTTTCAATGCAACAAGACTGAATGTGTTCCATAATATGGATTTGCTCTTAGCCTGCTGAAGATTTTCCTAATTGACCAGTCGTCGACATGGAGCGAGAGAAGAACGAGATAGGGATGGGGCGTCATGGATTTACTCCATTCACCCGCTGCGCCCAATATGTATAACAGAAATAATGTATATCATTTCAACTTTGCCGTTTCAATGCAATACGGGCGCTAGAGACCCTGCCACTGGGGAATGCCCTTTCCTTCCTTTTTCAAGCATATCAGCTGACCAATGCACTTCTCGTTCAACATCAATATGAGTAATATCCATAATGATAGATTCATGCCATCCATACCTCAGGCTTCCCTGCACCGATCGCCATGCTCTAGAATGCGAATAGGCCTTTCAGGAGGATCTCCATACTGCCAGATCGATGCGCAAAAATGAGGGTTCCAAACACCACTTTCCACGGGACAATTATCACCACCAGATCTTTACCGAAGAACCCTCCACCTCCTTTTCTCATTTTTGGGATCCCAACTTTGACTCCGAGGTCGCTTGTAGGGTTTACTGTGGCTTGCCCACAGGTGTCTCTTTCATGTATGGGTAATCAGTTGAGCTTGCCTCTTCGTGGACGACATCATCTTTTGACATGTGGCATCATTCGTCGTGCTATTCGTTCGGAACGTCTCGGTGTGTTTGATGCGGCGTTGCGTCCCTGATTGGCGATAGACTCCTATATGTCGCTCATGGTCGCATCGCCGTCACCGATCTCCTTGTGGAATCGACTTGATTCTTCTCCCTCATCTACCAACGGTGCATGTTCGGGCATGCTCAGAGGACTCTCCGACCTTCGATCCGAGAGGTCGTCTGGTGGCGAAAAGGACCATACCTACAAAGAAGGTTAGTAATATGCCTGAATGACCAGCAACCCCTCGTGACGCCTACCTCCATGACAGTTCGGTTCGACCGGCTCGCCATGATGACGGCCTTTTCCTCCTCAAAAGCCACTCTCCACACAGCCTCGGCAGGTTGACTGAGCTCACGGACAAGTTGACCAGTCTCGACGCTCCAGACTTTTACGCGCCCGTCGCTACCACCGCTCAAAATCCGATTGTCGTCAAACTGCAAACTCGTAACACTATTATCATGTGCAGCAAGACGATGAATAGGCGAGTTGGTCTTTAATGACCATACGCGAACGGAACCGTCGGAGCCACCTATATAGTAGATTTAGCAATCTGTCTCAGTGTAACCTGACGTGTCTGGGGGGTGATGAGCTTACCTGTAACTAGAGTGTCGCCACGAAGCTGCAGTTGCCCAACTAGGGATGTGTGGCCCTGCAAAATGGCTGTGCACATTCCGGTCTTTGGATCCCATATTCTGACGCTGGTATCCAGCGAGCCAGTGGCACAGCGGTTGCCGTCAAAGGCAATGGCGTAAATTTGGCTGAAATGTCCAGTGAGCGTCCGAAGACAGCGGCCTTCCGATATGCTCCAGACTCGGGCTGTGGTATCGTAGGACCCGGAAATCACGAGATCGCCATGGATGGCCAAGCACCGAACACTGGCTTGGTGCCCAACCAGCACATTCTTGCAGACGCCAGACTGCAAATCCCAGATCCGCAGCGTTGTGTCTCGGGAGCCAGAAATGGCTGTGTTGGCATCAGACATTTTTAAACACCTCACTGTCGAAGTGTGGCCCCTTAAGACGTGAATGCTCCTGCCGGTCTTCATGTCCCATACCCTCACGTCACGGTCGCAGCCTCCAGATACTAGAATATCGTCCCAGGGAACCATTGCCCACACACCCATGACATGGCCTTTTAGTGTTTTTTGATGTTCACCCACTGTATTGAAGACATGAATTTTGGCATTATCCATAGCCACCACAATATACTTGTCCGTCAGATGCAGGCTAGTGACCACACCTTGATCTGGGGTGATGTGCTTGATAATGGGTTCACCGCCTTTCCTCCAAGCCGCTTCAATCATGTATTTGTGACGGAAATGAGAATAATGAGATTGTGACACTCGCTTCCTAGCACGAGGGCTGGTTGACAGAGCATCATGTTTAGGTAACGTCAGGTTGGGTGCGCTGCTTGAGGGGCCGACCATGGACCCATCGACGCTTCGTTTGGGAGAGCGACTATTGAATGTGTAGGGGCCTTGGCTCGCTTGAGAGGGTGATGGTGAATCCAGGTCGTCGCTTGGGCCTGAGGAGGACGTTCTTCGCCAGGCATGCTTGTCGCACATGATCTTCCAAAGCATATCGTCGTTCAAGAGTTTGTGCCATCGATGTGAGACTTGAGAGGCTCGCGCCAGGCTAAGAGGATCGTCGATATATGACAGTACCTGTTATTGTGTCAGTTGATACATTCTTCGCAAACAGAAGTAACACATACCCTTAAGCAGAGCTCATCTGGGAGATGTTCAAAAGGATCTTTCTTCAGTCTCGGCGACACAAAATTGTGAACAAAGGAAAGCAAGTGGCTGTCACACATGTTGAGTAATTCGGCCAAGTATCTCTCTCGTTCTGCAGCGTTCAGGTTGGAGAAATGACCCCTGGCATCCCGTAGAAACGAATCCTCATTTTCGCCCGCACAAGTCCAACTAGGAGCCCGCTGATAAGGTGTAGGTGAGGGCGCTGGTGTGGGAGGAGAGGCGGGAGCCGACGGCAATATGCTCAAGGGCATGCCTGACTTGTTCGAGGTGGACAGTCGCTTTGGACGCGGTTGCGACACACCGTGCCGTGGAGGCCTCGACGACCGAAGGGGGTCTATCTGAGGGTTGTTGCCGTGGGGTGCCGTGAATGGAAAGTCATGGTCTTGGTCCAAAGACTCTGGTCTTGAGTTACTGTAAACTCGATTTGCAAGTTGATTCGGGTCGATCGTAACAGATCTGGAGGGCCTCGGCGACAGAGGTCGGTCTATAGACATAGAGCGATGGTCATCATCCAGGTCCATCTCTTTCAAATCCACGCAGGCCGGTTCGTGGAGGGTGACGTTTGGCGACAGCACCTGCTCCGTCTGACCACACAAGTCAAGAATCTGCGGAAAGGGCACAACGAAGGAAGCAGCGAAAGGCTGGCTGTCGGATAGACAATGAGCGGACTCGTCTTCGAGGCTATATTATAAATCTCTCCTGATCATGCCATGTCAGCGTCAAGGTAGAGGGCAACGGAGTGGGACGACTCGAGCTGCAGGTGTATCGTTGGCAGAAAAGCGCTTATGACATGCGAGGCAGGGTCTAGCCCAGGAGAGGAATGAACCGGACAATATGCAGATCCGAGGGAAAGGGAGGGAGGTGGCGGCGAGATCGAGAGGAGGCGTGAGAGGCTGGGTCTTGGGGTTTTTGTAAGCAAGGCCGGGTCCCGGGCTGGAGCTTAAAGGAAGCCAAGCTGGGTTCTTGCGATCTTGATATCGAAAAGAATGTGATATCTCTGGGCTGTTCGGTTTTGCGGTTTGTGGGTAGGAGGAGGATTCGGGGACTCAGAGGTGATGGGAGAGGTCAGATTCGTCAGGTTCGTCAGGTACGGAGACCCGAGGGGAGAGAGGGA
Source organism: Fonsecaea nubica (assembly GCF_001646965.1). NCBI lineage: Eukaryota > Fungi > Ascomycota > Eurotiomycetes > Chaetothyriales > Herpotrichiellaceae > Fonsecaea > Fonsecaea nubica. Next base: position 390,404 of record NW_019173692.1, on the reverse strand, counting down.
GAAGAGGCGTGAGAGGCTGAAATGTTGGCAGGAGGAGCAACATGCAGCAAGGAAACAAGGAGTGCAGAAGTAGCCCACGCGCCCCGATGACTAGCCTGTCGTCCGCCGGGACAAATTGGCCTCTCGGGGCGGGGTCCGGGCTGGAAGTGGTGCCTGAACCTTGCACTGTTTTCCAAAGTGCATGCCTAACATGCCTAACATGTCCATGGCTGCCCAGTCCAAGCCAGTGTGGTTCGACTTTGGCCACTGACTATTCGTCAAATGATCGTCGAGTCTAGATTCTGTTCAGAGACTGCGCTTAGATGCTAGTCTGGAATTGCGCCCTCCGTCCTACATACCAAATCATATACCGAGGAAAGAGGAGACCCCTCCAAGCAGGCACTGTACAGAGCACGAGGTGAATCACGCCGTTTCCAATATTGAATGCATGGTGAGTGGACAATCATGAGTCGGTTGTCTTTGTCACCAACAATGATATCTGACCAGAGCACAGACCGACAAATACGACACGCTGAGCAGTATAAACACACACTATCAAGTACAAAGGTCAAAGAATTTGACTCCTGCCGCAGAGACAATCCTGTCTTTGATGGCTGAACCTCAAATGCTGACCATGTTTAAACAGTGACACTCAAACTCCCAGGTCTCCGCTTGGGTTCCAAATCCGGGTATCTCGAAGATCCGGGGTTTCAGGGGGGGTCGTGTTTGTTCTGATGACCTTGGTTCAGGGGAGTAACTCAAGGAATTAGATTTCAGTGACACGACCGATGGAGCCCCATGTTCTGATGATGTCGCTTCCATCCGCGGACAAGGTGCTCCTAACCTCGACTCATCAGATCGCCACCCCAGTCACTCGCCTGCTCTAGAAATTGATACCAAGCTATACCAACAATGCCGTTCTCGTATCAAGACAAATGCGCTCTGTGTCAATGAGCATGCCCAACCTGTAAAAACAATGGCAGAATCATTCCGAAGCAAGCTGCTCCAAGATCTTTCCAAGACGGCTTGGGCTCACTCGGCGTGCTTTCCCGCCCATCAATGTAGCCATTTGCGTTTCCATTCATCCCCTCATGGAGCGAGCCAGAGCTCTCTTGCATCGCATGCATGGCCACGTAAAGAAACGTCCCTGCAGAGAACAGCAACAGCATCCCCGTCCACCACCTGGTAGTCTGTGCACTTTGACTCTGGCCACCGCCAAGTAGGTGGGCAAGCAACCACGTAAAGATCGCTCCAGTTGGTGCAGCCAGACTAAAGAGGATCAGATGCCCTCGGGCTGTTCTCTTGGACAGCCCCTGCTTGACAAGGACGGACGTCAGCCCAAACGCCGCTGGTGCCTTGTGAATCATGATCGCAAAGAATATCACAAAGCTCAGTCCAGATGTCGTTGCAGTTGAAGATGCTCCCAGGGCTATTCCATCAGCAGCTGCATGAATAACCAGACCTATGGTAGTTGCGAAGCTCCGTTGCTGGACGTGGCGCCCTTCAGTCGAGTCTATGAAGGAGTCCGATTCTTCGTCGCGATCCAAAGATGTAGTGAAGTTGAATCTGCGGCCCAGATTGTTCAAGGCAATATGATGTGTCCTCGACTTTTGTTTTGCCGGTTGACTGTATTGTGGTACTTTGTCAACCAAGTACATGAGCATGAATCCAGCCAACAACGCAACTCCGATCCATGCATGGTGAGATTCCTTATGTACCTCTTCCTCCTCCTCTTCCCCGCTGCTATAGTCTTTGTCGGCCTGCGTTTCTCCCTTTCCGTCAACATTCATGACACCAACCACCCCAGGTTTTGTAGGAGTACGTGGTGGCGCCTCCAGATCCAGATCGGACGGAAGGACAGGGCCGGGAACATCGAAGGGACTCAAATCGGCAGGTTCTCGCGCTCGGATCTCGTGAAGCGGTTGAGCTGCAACAGACTGGCTCCATCGAATGTCTATCTCGCGCGCATGTACATGCCTTTTGAGTTGCGCATGCGCGTGTCCGACTTCAGAGGCACTGTAAAGAGTCTCCACCCCTTCAGGGATAATGACAACCAGTGACGTACCAACTAGTACACCCATACCGATTGTTGATATGAAGCGTAGTTTTGGTTGTGAGAGGCCCAATGAGAGTGGCAAGATGCCTGCAAGGAAAGATGCCACAGCCATGACAATGCACAGGCTGAGCAAAGTGAACAACCCGTCCATTGTCGCAGGCAACGGAGACGAGGGTCAAGCCTAGTGTTGTCGTGTTGCGCCCAGCTTAACAGATAGCAAACTGCAGAGTGGTCGAGGGGAGCATATTGCTTGGCTTCGAGGTCAATCTTGGAGATGTATTGTTCGGTGTATAAGACGATTTGGCCGCTGTAGCGGTTGTAGACGCATTGAGAATGTTGGTCAAGCGTCTGACCTCCTGAGAGCGCAGGCATAACGACGATTATTATCCCTTTTCGCGATGTCCCGATAAGAAGACCAAGTCACCTTATCACCACGTGCCTTGGACATCAGGCTGGCAGCGACGAGGCTGGCTCTTAGGCTTGCACACTCACAACCTCACTAACTCAACGCAAGGATGTACTCATGCTACTGTACTAATATACATATGTAGGCGACTTCATGGTTTGCACCTGTTCATATCTTCTTAGAATGTCGAGCCAGGAAATTGGCACTGCTTCTGCATGGCGTTCTCAGCGCTGCCTGTATCTCACTTCTGCTCCCTTCATCTGGTCACCAGAAGAGTCCCCAGCGATGCGTCCTCAAATCTCAGTACTATGCATCTTCTCCTGTTCAAAGTCATCATGATGACAGTGAATTCTATGATATCACATCAATCCATTATGCTTGGTCTCTGTGTGGACGCGACAGCGCTGCGGCCCAACAACTGCTGGACCAATGGAGACGCATTGCATTGACGCTGGCGACATCGCGAGTATTTGTATGGAGGACCACAATTGTTGTCCTTCTTGGCCAGATATCCAAATGAGTCGTCCATGTCGAGAATTGAATCGTTTGGAACTGTGGTGGAATTATACCGAGTATTGTGGACAGCTCGCAATCGTGAATCTATGAAGAGTTCTGTTCACTCAAGGTTGGCGAAGGCTGAAGATTGCACGCTCTGCGTGAAGCTGTATTGTGCCGTTCACCAGAACCAGTTTCGTTCTGGGGGCAGATAGAGAACCTGAAAGAGTCCACCTGCTCTCCAGCTGCGCCACACCTCGCTCTCGCGAAATCTGGCCGAAGTCAGGACATGGCAGACCTGGCCTTCCTCTTGTCTCGACCTGTTCCCGAATATCTGCCGCGTGTTCGATATCGCGTTGATCACTTTCTTCTTGTATTATACTTCCATTCGACCACAACAGACAAGGGTTAACGAGACTTCCACTGGCCGCTTTGTTGCTACTTTGCTCGTTGAAACTTGTAGGCTCGCTGCTGACAGTCACGGGTGGATATCAGCCGCTTGAGGTGCTGTGCGATCGATGTATGGTAAGTAGTCTGACGAGATCGGACCTTTTCTGGTAAGGGGCCAGGAGAGATTTCTTTAGACAATCCGTCTCCTACAGGTATGGTAGGTTCACGAGATTCTTGGGATATGTCAATCCGGTAGTTGGCGCCATCCGCGAAAAATGCATCAAGGAACCAAGTGCGACCACTTCTTCTCTGACTCATTCGATGAACTGTTCTCTCGCATCGTGATCGGAATACTGGCGGGAGTATTGGACTCATTTGTGGCTTGAAGCTGTAACCAAACTTCTGGTCGACTTCCTCGTCTCTGCATCTGATGCGATCTACGCCTTCTGATCATTCTGACACAGCCATAGATGGTCGGGATGTTGGCCACGAAACAGGAAGCAGCTATTTGCACAGAGGCGAAGAAGCTGCGCACTGGTTGGTACGATTGTTCGGCATAGATATAACCAATGCGAACCAGTGTTATGACGATGCAGAAAACCCCTAGACAGCATAAAATCCCAACTCTAAGCTGTTCACCAAGGTTCCGCTGGCGAACTGCAGCGAGGAGCGGGTAAGATATTGCCAACAAGAGTAGATCCAGGACAATGTTTGAAATTCCTTGGACAAGCAGCTGAATATACGCTTTGATGCATGTTCCCGGGTTGGGTTTGACCTGCCAATACAGACGAAATGGTTGACACTCGAGAAAAGTTGCCAGGACCACACCGACATAGGTGATAGGAATGGCAATCCAGCAGATTCGAATGAGCCTGGTGGTCCATTTTGCCCTGATTTCGAAAATTCGAGAATAGAACAGCAACAGCAAGGAACTCTGCAGCCAGCAGATGGTGGTGATCAAGAGTCGTGCGATAAGAGATAAAATGCTTCCGGCCTTGAGATTTTGAAGGTCCTTGGAGTCGAAATATGTGGATTTGCCATTCAGAGCATCGTTCGAGGTCCCGAAAGTAAGAACGTACTGGTTCACAACAAGGCGAACCACGACTGTGACGACCGAAGCGACACAGACGGCAGTGCTGCGGTCAAACGATCCCTGGTGTATTCTCGCTGCGATGATGCGGGCAACCAAGATCACCAACGAGAAACCTGCACAGACCCATCCTCCGATTTTGGCTTCTTCAGAAGAGACAAGCATTATAAGTCACATAGCCAACCCCGGAAACATTTGTTTGACACAATGTAATCTTAATAGGTGGTGGAACAAGATGCATGTTGAACTTGTGATTCGAAAGGTGTCTGCTGGAATGTCAAAGGTGTGTCCATGACTGCCTCGAAGAAGCCAAAAACGGTGTATGTGTGTGTTGTGTGCGTGTCGGGAGATATGTATGTACCGAGGACTCGTCAGTGGAGTGAGTTGATGAGCAGTTCCCAAGAAGAGGGAGGCGGGTAAACGGGAGACCCAGAACATCCAAAGTGCTGACCACCAAAACCCGGAACAAGGGGATGAGTGGGACTTATCTGGCCGACTCGACAGATACTGCTAGTGATGGCTCCAAACAACCATCCCTAATGATCCTTTCCGGCCTCTAAGGACTAAGTCCAAGCTAGCCCCCAGGCTAGCGGGGGTGCCATCTCAGAAACCCCGGGCACTCACCATTCAACCCTTACCGATGCGTGTGATGCTTGCACGGCTTCTCGCCTACCCCCTTCCCCCACAGTACCGAGAAATATCTTTCCAAGAGCCGCGCTTTGGACAGTGATGCTTCCCCAATCATGGCGACAAATAACTATGCTTCCTCGACGGGGGATGTGACTTGCGGGTCTCTCTGCTGGGAGCAAAGGTCTCTGTGGTTATCCGGATTGATCGGCATTGCTCTTTGGCAGAACAGCCACACAGACAGGAAAGGACACTAAAGTCGGAAATACCAGGAAACAAATTCACGAGGCCGCGTTTGAAGGACTGAAATGGTTATGGGCTGCATTCTCTAGGATTGGGTGGTGGGAAAGCTCACATAATCGCTAGATGCTTCAGAGTTCGTTGCAGAAAAAAACATCTCTGGTCACAACCGCCTCGCTAGAGAACATCCCACCAATGCGGTCTCTGAGAACTCCGTAGGCTGCAGAAACGAGAAAGCTTCAGTACGAGTTCTCTTCGCTTCGTCACTACCTTTGTCCTGTGGAGGTGGGAAACTCGGAAACTTGAGGTTAAGACATCGCAGGGCATGCCATCTAGGCTGAATGCCGGCATGGCAATGAAGCCAAATGAAGGAGTTGTCGACGCAGGGGGTAGTTTGTGCAACCTGAATACGAGACTGCTAGCAGAAAGTGTCCCAGCATTGCAAAGTCTTGAGACCAACTGGCAGGCAAATGTCGCACTACTGACTTACAATACGAGGACGGGGTTTGGTAGCTGTTGTTCGTGGCCCATCTTCCGGATCGACAGGGAGGAGTTTTAGATGAAAGAGGCACACAAGCGAGGTTGATGTGCATACATGGATACAGAACCACGGTGGACAGTATCGAGAAGTCTGGAGATCTCGATCTGATTACCAGGCTGCCAGGGTTGCGCAGGATGTTTGTGTGTACTCCGCAGGCAAGGACAATTCAGATACAAGAGTTGAAAGTCAGCCAGCTGCGAATGTTTTATTGGGTGTAAGAATAATAGCTTGCAGTCTCTCAGTGTCCATTGTGTCGGAACGGAGTTCTGGCAGAAATGACCGTCTGACCGTTTCTAATTAGTTTTAGAACGAACGACGCGTTGCTTGAGAAGCGTGCTGGCGTGTTCGCGACAGCCAAAATCTACATCAATGCGCCACACCTTGGTAAAGAAATCGTCACTGGCAGTTCATCCCATTTTCATGTCTGTTTGTCGCTCTTCCTGGGACAGAACTCGCTAGTCTCATCGTTGCTTCAGAATCGCATCGTACAACTACGCGCCTGAGATGAATTAGAAGCGCACTCCGGAACATCTCCAGTATGGCTGCGCCTTCCGAGGAATGTGAGTGTTGCGCTGCGCTACAGAAAGATCTCTGCTAATCGAATCAAAGTCTCGGTGAACGCAAATGAAGCTGTTCGCATCTCCATCGTCCAACCCAGCGCGAACGACAAGCTCATCACTCGGCACGAATTTCATCCCAAATTCACCTATCCCATCGTTGGAGAGGCAGAGCAGATCTTCGGTTACAAAGGGCTGGACATCGACATTCAATTCGCAGCTCATGATTTGCGACCACATATCGACATTTCCTACCAAAAGAAGTTTAGCACGATCGGTACTACAAGCGCCCTCGATCTGAACAAAACTTTCAGCAACTTCCTACCCCCGACGGCATTTGAACAAGGGTTTGAGTCAGAGCTGCTCAGCGACTCGAAAGCGGCACAATGGACACCTCCAGGTGTATGCGTAAAGAAGTACACAAGAGGCGGAGAGAACTATGAGGTGTGGGCTGGCTCATTACTAGACCTCCCAATGAGAACCCTGGTCGACAATATCCAAATATTCATTGTCTTCTTTATTGAAGGTGGACAGTTCATCAATTTGGAGGATGTCGACTGGACCTTGGATCGATGGAGGGTCTATCTCACCTACCACAAGGCATCACAGCCCCCGGCACCCAGGGGATCTCCATATTCGTTTGTTGGCTATGCAACGACCTACCGCTTCTACAAGTTCCAGAAACCGTCAAAGGATCATAAGCCCTTCTCGTTCCCGCCGTCAGAAATTATTACGCCTAATACTCTTCCGTCGCGGCTTCGAATATCACAATTCCTGATCACACCACCTTTCCAAAGCTCTGGTCACGGCTCAGCTCTTTATCAGGCCATATACAACGAGGTTATGGCAGATCCGACTGTTTTGGAATTAACAGTTGAGGATCCAAGCGAGGAATTCGACAAACTACGCGACATGAATGACTTTGACATTCTAGAACCGCAGTTCAAAGCAGTCAATCTCAAGATACATACGTCACCTTTTGCCAGCCAGGAACGAGGACGTTTGAAACGCATACCGACTGCCAAATTGCTTCCTCTAGATGAGCTCCAGGCTATTCGATCCAAAAATAAGATTGCAAGTCGCCAATTCGCCAGGATGGTCGAGATGTATCTTCTGGCCCAAATCCCATATTCACATCGTGCAGCCGGTGGTGCCTCCCTCACTAGCCTCATGGTTAGAGGTGCCAGAGCTCCCAATCCGGACGACCGCACATATTATTGGTGGCGACTGTTACTGAAACAGCGTATCATCAAGAAGAATAAGGATCTGCTCCAACAAATCCCTTTGGAAGAGCGACTGCCCCAAATCGAGGATAGTGCGCGTGCTCAGGAAGATGAATATGAAGGCCTCATTCTTTCGTATGCACTCCGAAAGGAGAGAGAAGCTGATCGGCCTGAAAATGGAGAGTCATCAGCCGTCATGCGCAAGAGAAGGGTGATTGAGGACGACGAGGACGAAGAGTCGTCGAGCGGGGAAGCCTCCCGGTCTAAAAGACCCAAAGTCTAAGGCCACTTTCTCGTCATTCTTCCTTTGCGCTTGTCGACTGTGCGTATTCGAGCAGTTTGGACGGCTCATGTTTGCCCTTCAGGACGCCGCCGCATATTTCAATGGCAAGTTTGATTGTACTCAGTCGCGGTAACCGACCCCAAGACTTTTGGGCCAGAGAAGGAGGATGAGGATAACCATCACACGGTGACACAGAGCACCTTGGGCGAACAGGTGAATTCTCAGGTAGCGAGCGCTCGATGATAACAGACAAACTGAAGACGTTCTTCAGCTTCTTCACCAGCAATGACATGCTCGTCTTCACCCAGAAATGCACCCTCTTCCCACATTTTGTCTAATTCCTGATCGTCATCACCCGTAACAGCCCAGACACTTTCGCGTAGTCGTTTGTTCCGCTCTCTGTCCTCTTCAATCCGCTGCTCGATTGCCCGCTTATCCATCCTCGACACGCCATTTGGCTTGCTTGAACGTTCTGCTCCGGTCCGAGGTGTTGGCTTCTGAGGACCGTCGCCTGCGCCACCCTCGGCAGCAGTCACATCCATTGCATCCTTGTCGGCTGCTGCTTCGGGCTCGCCATCCTCGCCTCCGAGGAGGTTCCCCAGCTTCTCCTCCTTGTCCTTGAGTTCGCTCTCGATCGTGCCGATGACTTGGGCGGAGAGGACGCCCTTCTCGCTTAGTCTCGTGACGACGCGCCTCACGACCTTGACGTTGGCGCCGCTCTGCGCGACCGCGTCCACGATCCGCGCAATGTCCCTCTTGACCATCTCAACGTAGGCTTCGTGGCCGCCCTCCTTCATGTTGATGTCGGCGTGGTGTTCGAGAAAGTACATGATGTTGGCGCGGTTGTTCATGTTGGTGTTGCCCCGCTCGAGGTTCTCAAGGATGCACGAGTGCAGGTCCTCGTCCATGTCCCGGTGTTTGAGGGCGTAGTGCGCCGTCTTTATAGCCGCCGTGGCGGATGCGGAGAGGTGCGTGAGGAGATTCGTGAAGCGCATGCGCACTTCGAACGGGTCGGCCATGGTGGGCAAAATCTGCGAATGCTGTCCTAGCCGCTGTATATGCGTAGAAAGGGAAGCGATCGATCGCGGCGCAGGAGAACACGGGGAGGCGTTTGACTCAGGAAGAAAAATGTTTATGCAAGTCCCAAAGGTGGTGGTGGGTGGTTCACATGGTCCGCTTTTCGGGTCGGGGAAGCGCAAACACAGCGAGTACAAGTTCGCCGCACATGGGATCGTCCACCTGTTACCAGTGCTGGTGAGGTAAAAGGCGATGTTCCTTGTCAAAAGCGGAACTTCGACCTGGTGTAAACTACGCGAAACAGCAATGCGGTTGAACTTCGTGCGGGAATACTTGCAGAGGGTTGGAGAGACTCGTGGCAACAGACAAATCTCGTGCCCATTGGTGTGCCTTGCAGACGGATTTGGCCGATTTATTCTTGTCTTGAAGGGTCCTCTCCGCTGGTGCCACTTCCGCCCTTCGAGGAAAAAAAAAGTTATATCCAGCAGTCATATCTTCCCCGCATTCTCTCTCAGCAAGACACCGATCGTGCAAGACTCATTTTGGACTCGCCTAATATAACAGTATTACTGGTGTGCATATTTTCTTTCAGAGGACAGTAATCTCCTATTATCAGATCAAAGACCTCGTGCATCATGTCCGGTGTACTGCGCGTGCCCAACGGCATCAATAGTGACCCTTCCGGGGGGATGACACTGACAATTCTCGGATGTGGTGAGTATTTTGCGTGAGCAACAGCTCCTTCAACCACTGCTTCTCTGCTAGATATGTTTACTAACTAAAGGTTGGTGACAAGGCACTCTCGGTATCGCCATCCTCAGTGGGATCCTCTCCTCCCTCTCCGAATCCTCTGCCTCACATGCTCCATCTCCTGCATATCCCGACTCCGGCACCGCGACTCCCACCACCGAATCCCCTCCGCCGCGTACACCGACAAACTTCATCGCCTGTGTGCGCCGTCCTGAATCGGCAAAGCGCGTCAGAGTTGCGGTTCAATCGTACCGGCCGAGTGTGACGATCCTGCAGAACGAAAACGTCAAGGGGACGCAGAACGCTGATGTGGTTATACTGGGATGTAAGCCATATATGGTCGCCGACCTTCTGCGCGAGGAAGGGGTGAAAGAAGCCCTCGCCGGGAAGCTTCTGATCTCAATCTGTGCTGGTGTTCCCGTCGAACAAATCGGTCGGGTCCTTTACGGCGAGTCATATCCAGAGGGCATCCCCGACAACGCCTGCCGGATAGTAAGAGTCATGCCCAACACCGCCGCGATTGTGCGCGAGTCCATGACCGTCATCGCCAACTCCACCCCTCCCTTACCTACCGAGCTATCGTCGATAGTTGAGTGGATCTTCACGCGGATCGGCCGAGTCGTGCACCTTCCACCGGGAATGATGGACGTTTCCACCGCCTTGTGCGGTTCTGGGCCCGCATTCCTCGCACTGATGCTTGAGTCTCTTGCAGACGGCGCCGTCGCAATGGGCCTCCCTCGTGCAGAGGCTCAACTCATGGCTGCGCAGACGATGCGAGGGACGGCAGGGATGGTCCTGTCCGGGGAACATCCTGCGCTGGTGAGGGAAAAGGTGTCCACCCCCGGAGGTTGCACGATCGGTGGGTTGTTGGTGTTGGAGGAGGGCAGGGTCCGAGGAACAGTGGCAAGGAGTGTCCGAGAGGCAACAGTCGTTGCAGCGCAGCTGGGTAAGGGCGTTAGTGGCGTCAATGGGACGAGATTTGAGAGGCAATAGAAGAGGTCAACAGTGGAACATCTTGGACAGAATCATTTGGGCATGCTAGGTAAGCTTGGGGTAAGCTACGGAATCACGAACATTTTGCGAAGTACAACAACAGCGAACTTGACGCATCATGACATGGCAAAGTGTTCTGCTCTTTACGATGTCAGGCTGTCAATGCGCAGGACGAGCGGGGGTCGAAAAGTTTGGCACATATTCCTGTATATGACGAGCAGACAGCCCAACTCCAGCAGAGCCCTTGCACCTCACAAGGCGAATGAAACGATCTGGCTTCTGGAGTGGCACATGAATCTTGAATTGTACATTTTCGGATCTTGTCCAAGTCTCCCTGCAAGCCCACAGTATAGTTACAAACATCTCCAGCAGAATATGGGTTTCACGTAGACAGCCCGGTGTAGAAGAATGCTCGATCGACTCCAGTAGCGCACTGAATGCGTATCTTCCAACTCCAGCTCCCATGCAGCACCTGTAGACATCTTTCATGTGTTTCGTGCTGCCATTTTACCTCTGAATGGGTTGAAACGAACAGACACCGAAAGAATGGGTGTCCTGAATACCATCTCTCCATCTGCTCTTGCTGCCACCTGCTTGTCCTTACGACATGGACACAACAGCCCCCAGAGCCTTCATGGCCGCGACGATTTTCTCTGCATCCTCCTTGGGCACGCCCTCTTTCATCACCTTGGGTGCACTCTCGACGAATTTCTTTGAATCCACTAAACTCAGACCGAGCAATCCTTTCACTTCCTTAATGACCTTGGGCTTGGCAGCAGCATCGAAGGAATCGAGTTTGAGTGTGAACATTGTCTTTTCAGCGGGGGCAGGCGCGGCTTCTTCTGCTGCCTCTGCTTCGGCAGCCGGAGTTGCAGCAGCACCGCCAGCAGCGGCGGCTGGAGCAGCGAAAGCCATGTCAGGAATATTGAGCCGTGACTAGAATTGTCCATATTAGCCCAAGTTCGAGGAGGACTACAATCAGAGTCTTTGCGAAACGGGGCGCGTGAGCCGCGACAGGAAAAAATGATGTTTGAACATACCTTTAAGCTTGCAACAAGATCTGCTGTCTCCAGCAATGTTAACTGTGATATTTGATCCACAATCCCAGCTATCTTAGGATTTGTAGGCGTTGCAGCTGCATCCGTCGACTGCCATCTTCGTGAACATTGTGAGGGTGCTAAGCTATTCCTTCGTCTATGCTGATTTGCGGAGCTGGTGGAGGAAAGTCGGAGGCACTGGGAAGAAAGGCTGCGTTTTTGCGTCCGAGCTGCGAGCTGGCAGCAACGATGAGTGACTGATGGAAGTTTCGCCGACATCGTGGATCGAGAAGAAATGGCGAGAGGGAGAAGAAGGACTCGTGGAAAGCGTGCGAGGAGTGAGGATTGAGGCGATAGTATCGAATCTCAAGAAATTATCTCGCGATCACCCGCGCATTGACAACCAGATCGTGCCAAGCGGCACGTGACCTAACTAAGACTTGGAAAGCAAGCATCAACGCCAACGTCAAACATCATTCCTGCCTGTCTTTCCGGTTGACAAAAACTGTGGCCAACTGGGAGTCGCAGTCACTGTTTCGCTGATAGTCAATATCTCGCATGGGATCACTGTCATTGGAGTCCTCTATAGGACAGCACTTTTGTATCTTGAGTAAATCGCCACTATCCCATCCTCGAGCCTAATCGCCTAAGCCATTAATCTTTCATCTCTTCGAAATCAAATCATGGAAGACGTTCCAGTATTCAGAGCTGCGAAGCGTAGAAAGTTTGTACGACCCCAGCAAGGAGCTTCCGCGGAATCCCCCGAGGCAGCGTCTCCTAAGGTGGTCGATGTGCTATCTCGCGGCGGGAATGAGAGTCTGGGTGACGATGACGATGAAGACGATGGCGGTGTTTCGAGTCTATTGCGTGCACGGAAACACGTTCGAAAGGTTGTATCTGGTGTTCAATTTTCAAATACGAAAGTCACGCAACAGTCCAGAGAAACCACGGGCATGGAGGTTGTCAAATCAGATCAGGATGTCGACAAGGCTATAGACATCACCAACCGTTTTGTCGGAAGCACAGGGCAGGTCGTCAACGTCGACCAACATATGTTCGTGGCCCCCCTAAAGATGCCGAGTATTGGAGACATAGTTAGCTGACAAGATAAGGGTTGCGTTCATAGATTCCGAAATGGCTAGGAGACGGCACAATCTCGTCACCCCTTCAACTCTGCCGCAGGCAAGTCCAGAGACCGACGTATATCACGACGCTCCATCGTTCAGTGAGGCTGGGTCGACGGCCAAGACAGCATCTACAACGAAACCCACGTCTACCCGCCAGCTGGCCGAAGTCGACCTGGGAGATTCTGTGCACGATACTAACCTAGCCCGCACGCAAGCTGCGCTTGAACGGGTCAAAGCTGGCCAAGCCCCGGTCGAAGAAGTGGACAAGCCACCAAAGCCTCGAAAACCACGGCTAGGCCGAGATGGCAAGCCCATGAGGCCGCGGCCTAGAAAGCGAAGAAACAGCGAAGACATTGCGCGAGACGCTCTTGTGGAACAATTCCTCCACGAAAACAAAATAGACCTCTACGACACGAACACGCTAGGACTGGCAAGCGTCCCGCCGCCTGGTGACGAAGCTGCTGAAGACGGTGGTACGGACGATCGCTTTGCAGAGCAATTCCGGCAGGATTTCATGGATGCAATGGCCGAGAGGAGGAACAGGGCCAGACATGCCCATCAGCCAAAGACATCAACGGGTGTTACAACAGAGTCAAGGGGTCCAAAGTTGGGAGGCAGTCGAAGCGCACGAGCGAAGATGATGCAATGGCAACAGCAGCAACGTCAGCAAGGGGAGTCAGGAGCAAAGAAGTGAGGGTACTCTGGCCGGCATGATGGGTCGAATTTGCAATGACAATGAGCCCTTGAATCTTTTGAATCCTTTGCCAACACATTGCAAGTTGCCCAATGAAGAACATGACACATGGTGGTGGTCAGTATGAGTGCAATCACCTCTGACCGCAACCAGCTACATGTAATCTGCCTGCTCACAGCTGTACTGGTACTGACAAGTGTGGCCATGATCAATCTTCTTCTCCGTTCCTTGGCACAAGGCCAAGTCAAAAACGATGAAAAAGAAGGGCTGTCCAAAGGACAACAGTGAAAAGTTTCCAAAAATTGCCAAAAAACCAAGTCCCAGAGAGACAAGATTTTTGGTGTGAAGAGTTTCAAAAATTGAGAAAAAACCGGTCCCAGAGAGACAGTTTTTTGTGTGTGAAGCAAAAATTGCGACACTGTAAGTCCCGAGAGACTTGAAGAGGTTCCAAAAATTGAGGTTTGAACAACAAATTGTTCAATGGGTCTGCACCATCAATGCTGGCGAACAGAGCATGCCTTACAGTGAGAGAAGCCTCTAGGCAAGGAACTGTTTGTGGTGGAACATTCCTGGACTGCCATCATCGAGAACAACCCAAAAAGCCATTGGGGACTCTGACGTACTGAGATCGCACCCTCCACCGGAATGTCCAAGATGTCGGATCACGGGTGGAAATAGCCGTCTAACAAGACACATTCCCAGTCGTGTAGAGAACTCTGGACACAATGCCAGACCAATTGACCCCTTTGTCGGCAGGGACAGGAGTTGGTGTAACTCCGCTGATACCCACAGAGTTTGTTGATCAGAGATGAGCTGTGTCCTCCTTTTCAGCGTTCGGAGGAAACTCCAAGACGACCAGCTCACGATGGAGATGACATGGCGGTTGTCCTGAAGCTCAAGCAAGCATCAAATCTGCAGGCGGCAAGGAGGACCAACTCGGAGAGAAAAACAACAGGCGGAGAGTGTAAGGCCCGAAGCTTTTCTCAACAAGTGGCGTGTGTAGCCAAGACACATCTGAACATGAAGCTCAAAGATTGTGTGCACAACAGATCTTGATCTCGATCGACTGGGTGATGAAGAGGAGGAAAGGAAGGAAAGTCCGTTTGAAGGGGAAATTCCACAGATATTTATGCCCGTTCACCTGAGCAACTCTCTTGGCAGGACTCTGGCTTAATGTGGCAGCTTTCAATGAGGACTTGGCGGACTCGGTGGAACTTGGCGGATCCATTGAATTGAATGGGCAGGAGGATCGGGCAGTTTGCGTGAGGTGCGGCAGAAGAAGTTGGTGTGTTGAAGCATGGTTGATGATGGGGTTTATACGTGTCACGTGACGAGGCTGCAGCCTCGCGCATGTACACGGTACGGGACAGAAAGGGAGAAGACACCATCTCCAAAAGTCAAAACCAGGGACACAGAGACACACGGGATTTTTCAAGGATGTCAGATACACAGGCACACAGGGTGCTGGGACTACGTTTTCTGGACTTGGGTCTTTTACACCTGCGATCGAGGAGAACTACAAAAGCAAACAAGTCCACATCACGCATCAGCAGGCAGAACGGACGGTCTGTGGCAGACTTTGCGGGATCATGTACGCATGGATGACGAGGAATGGCTTGAGCGCAGCGAACCGAACAATCACTGAATATTGCAATCTGGCAAGCAAGGCACAGTTCCATGGAGCGTTGGCTAGAGACTCGCATACTCTCTCAGACTTCTGCGAACTTCAGTGCTGGGACCAAGGCAACGTCCCCTGGAGTGCATCCGCCAAGGTTCACGGACAGAACCCGCCAAGATTCAAGTATCACTCCCTCCTGAGAGTGAGTGACTTGTCGTCGACTCCTTGGCGGAAAGATCTCTACCTCACCCTCTACCAACCTCTTTGATCTGCTTGGCGAGCGTGAACTTGAGCACTACTTAATGAAATTCCTCTTCTCCTTCTCCTGGAATTTTCTTTTTCCTTTCCTTCTCTCTCTCTCTCCATCACCCTTCCCTTCCCTTGCCTTGAGGGCAATTGTGCTTGCACAAGACCCCCTCAAGGCAAGGCACAGGACAAGTCCTCCTCAATAGGGCTCTGTCCACATTCCCAGCAGCAGTTTCCCCCCTTCCTGTCATTTGTTCTCAAAGTTTTGCTGACGTGCTATAGGAAGTCGCTCACGGGCGGCTCACCGCGCCACTGACACCAGTCCAGGGACACATCCAGCCCGTCTGGAACTCACCGACCTCGAACGCTGATCGCTGCCACGTACCGGGTCATGGTCCCGCCGACCGACCAATTCCACGAACCTCCACGAAACCCACGATTCGATCGAGACAGATTCCAACCCTCGTACGCCACGAGAGGACAACTCCTCCCTCCCTCCCTCCTTCCCTCCCCTTCGCCCTTCGCCCTTCCCCTCCCACCGCCCACACACGAGAGAAACACAAGGTAAGTCGCTTTTCTCATTCGCGTCTTCACTTCCAAAATACTAACTTTTCACATCAGAGCAGACGGAGTGATGGATTTGGGAGCACCAGTGGTGGCGTGTGGACAGTGGGGGTTTGGTAAGTGAAGCTGAAGTGAAATCAACCTTGATGTGAAACTGATTTTGAGCCTTTGCAGGTGTGGTTTTCCCCTTCTGCACACTGTGCAGGAGTGGTGGGAAACATCATTGGCCAGGTTGCAGTCACAAAAGCCTGAGACCAAAAAAAAAAAAGAAAAGAAAAGATGCCCAAAAAGGAAGGCACACGATCAAAAAAAAAGAAAAAAAAGGCCATGCTATCGAAAAAAGGCCAAAGTGCATTCGTCACAAGCACAAAAGATAGCAAAAACAACAAAAAGTTGTTTGAGTGAGCAAGGGGTCTGGACAAGCCTGGCTTGGAAGGACGTGTCGGAGTGGTGTTGCATTGTCAGTCAGTGTATGGATGGATTGCAAAGTCTTGGGAAGGATGGTATGGGAACATCAAGGAAGAGGGCGCAAAGAAAGAAACACGGATAGCACAACATCCAAAAAAAAAAAAATAGGATCACCGAGCGGGAAGTCAAGTCAAGTCAAGTCAACCACAACCACGACAACGACAAAGGTATGGGAAAGCTCGAGTGGCAGGAGGAACAAACAGCATCCAGAACCGACAGCATCATCAAACACAATCAGAGGCGCAAGTCACTCGGCCTCTTCGGTTCAGCATGGATCGCGCACAGCCAAAAAAAAAAAGAGCATTGAGCGGGACGCACGGTATGGGAAAGCTCTTTGCCTGGAGGACAAGGACGGTAGAGACCCAGCATTGGGCTCTGTGGAGAGAGAGACGGACAGTGCAAAAGGGACAACGAGCAACTGCGCGGGCTGCAAGGTATGGGAAAGCGCATTGCCGGAGGACCAGAGCCGTATGGGCACAGGGGATATGGAAACAGGGTGAAGGGGATTTTGAGTTGAGCTGGGCTGAGCTCAGCGTGGGCAGGACAGTGCAGGGCACAGTCAAGGCAGATCAGGTCAGTTGGACCAGGGCAGGACAGGGAAGGACATGTGCAGGGCACAGTCAAGGCAGATTCAGACCAGTTGGGTCAGTTCAGTTGGACCAGGACCAGGACATTGTCGTTGCGGTTGTCATTGTCATCGTTGGATGGAGACACTTGGAAAAGGACCCGGAGGAATTTAGATAGATGGCGGCGGGCATGGCGGGTCGGTGGGCGGGTTTTCCCATGCTCGAGAACCAGATTTTGTGGTGGTTGTGGTGGTGAAGGGGGGAAATCAATTGGAATTGTCAAGGTCCTGCAGGGACGGATACGCTCCGAGACATATACGTCTGGAGTGAGGAGCGAGTACATAGATACGATGTCGTCTTTCAAGCCCTTGTGGACGCACTCGCACACACCAGTCAATTAATGAGCTTGGGAAATCATCCATCCATCCATTCATCCATCCGCCCACCACTTTGCTCCTTCCAGTGAGTGATACATCTCGTATTTTTTCCCCATCGATTGCCTTCGCCATGTACCATGTATACCATGGATATCACGCCCATGTCCACGTCCATGTCAAGTCGAGGCCGCACAAGAGTGCGTGCAGATATGAAACATGGCCAGTGGCTAATGGCAAAGGCAAAGGCAAAGGAAAAAGGCAAAGGTCCAATGTTGGATCGGTGGGGAAAATAGGGCGACTCGTTCCCCTTCAATAATCTCAATCTCTCGAGGTCTTCAAGAGTTCTTTCTGTCTGTAGATAACTCCCCTATCCACCAGCGCCGGACTAATCGCCGCACACCCTGACTGTTCAATACAGATTTAACAACATCTATTAAACATACACACAGAGAGGATCAAAGCATACATGTGCCTGCGGAGACTGGGATCTCTGGAGATCCATAAAGTGGACGGAGGATCTTCAACTCCTCCAACGCCCTCGCTAGCTAAAACTTTTGCATTTCAGGTGATTTCAAGGTGAAAGTGTGTCGCGGCGGCGATAGGAGAGAGCATACAACTCTGCTTGTCTCCGCCCCATCCGCCGGTAGTGGTAGAGACGTCCATAACAATCATCAGTTCTCCAGCCGATATCAGAAGTCAAGTTGAAATTAGGGGTTGTGCAGTAAAAGGTTCAGGCTGGGAAGATGTGATGGAAGGATTCGTGGCAAGAGAGGAATCTCTCAATCGATGCCAGCGTAGAGATCGACGACGATGTTGATAGCTCTGCAGGGAATGGGTCAGCTGTCCTGCTTTTGTGAAACACCAATTCGAACGAAGACTTACGCGACCAAGATTTCCGCAGCGATGAGAATGATAACTGTAGCTCGTTAGCAAAAAGCCATTCAACAGCTCAATGATGCTCACCAATCCACTCCAGCACTTCTCCATGTCGCCTGCTGCCTTGTTCTCTCAGGACCGCAAGTAGATCTGCCCCAGATTAGCAATCCTCACATATAGCGTCAAGAATACTGTTGCACCAGAAACTCACCAGCAATAACATCCAGACGCTCTGTCAACAACCCAACGCGCTGTTCAATTTCCAGGTAACTCCTCACGGCCGCATACACGGGTTCCAAATGAGGTTCCGACCACATCAACTCAGGAGAATCCAGCACGGAGCCTTGCAAGTGGATGTTTATCCGTAAGATAAATAGTTCCCCGATTTGCATGTTCAATTGGCGTCTGGTCAAGTTGACACTGCCGGTCTGGGCGATAAGTGCTGGTAGCGGTGCGGTCGTTTCGATGGTCTCGCTGACAAGATCCTCGAACAGACTCGTCTTGACGGATTGGGACAGCGCGTGTGAAATGGCCAGCTTGATCATATGGTTTCGTGGCTCTCGTAGGGAGATGAAGTCGTTATAAATCCGTGCTTGGTATTCCTTCGTGTAATAGAAATTGAAGTTCTCGGTTTGAACAGATTCGGTAGGCAACGGAGCATCACTGAACTTGGACATATCATGGAGAAATCTCTGCTCTTGTTGTACCGTCATGCCCCAAATGACGACAGTGCCATAGTCAAAGATAAAGATCTCGGGTATGTGGACAGTGGTGGAAAATTCCGAGTCCGCCCTTGGGCGCATCGCATCACTTTCAGACTGGAGGTCGGTGGAAAGGTGGCTCGAAATGGCGGTCAGATCTGTCGTCGTATCTTCTGCTGTTGCAGAAATACCTGTCTGCGTACCCAGTTCCTCCTGTAGGTCGATGAGTTGGTCTCTTCTGATTTTGTTGTTATCTTCCACCTCTACGGCGCTGTCCGAGAACCGTCTCTCCCTGGGACTTATTCGCGGAGAAGCCATGACTCTCGCGATCCTCTCCTCGACTGGACTTGAACTCCTGTCTCCTCCTTTGTTCTTCTTCACATAGTCGTAGTCGTAGGGGCTATAGAGACACTCGTCGAACAACTTGGGGTTGGCACCTCTAGTCCTGGACCTCGATTTCATGAATTTCATAATCCCCTCAAGTCGGTATCCCTGTGCCATGCAGTACGCAGTGACTCGAGGTAATCGATCCCTATCCGCCTTCCCCAGCCTTGCAGCATCCCTCCTGGCCGTAGGGTCTTTGATCCGGGTGAACTGTGAATATACATCTCTGCCACTCTCCTCATCTCGTTCTTCGTCACCGATGTCCGGATTTGGAAGTATCTTTAGCTTCTCCGTGGTTTTGGTAGTCCTTTGGGCACCCGCTCTTGGAGCCGGAGTGAACGGCTGCGTGGTCGGTAGCGGGGCTCCGTGGCTATTTCTTCTGCGCAGTTTCGAGTTGAAAGCACTTAGCATAGGCGGCTGATCTCGAACTGCTGGGTTGGAACCGGTCAAGGCCGCCGAAGGACTTGAGATGGGTCGGAGAGCGGCGGAGGAGGTGGCTCCGGACTGGGTACTAACAGACGTTAAAGGGTTGAATGTGACAGTCCGTTGATTGCGTAGAGCGGGACGGGATGGCGACTCGCTGGGGGAAGTATGCTGGGGCAGTAAGGGAGACGACTCGCTCGCTGTGGTCGCCATGGTTCAGGCCTTTGACAGGGAAGCAGGTCGTACAAGAGGGAGGGATTGGAAACAGATTACAGGAGCCTGTGATATTCTTCGGGGACTGTAGAGGGGGGGGGAGACGGAATAGATGAAGCTGAGAAGCCAGCAAGTGGTGTGTCCTCATAGACGAACTTAACCAGCCCAACCGTCTGGCTCTCCCGGTTTGCATCATCGTTCTCTGGCTGCCACTCCAACTGGCAACCTTGGGAGCTCTCCAGCGACTCCACCTGCGCTTGCTTACTAAGTTAGTTTCGCCTGCAATCATGCACGTTACTTCCTGCCGAGCAAAGCTCCGTACTTGGTATCTACTCGGCACGCCTCTGCATATGCAAAAGGACAAGGAACCACCAATTATCTATGTACGTGGGACGGATTTGCAACAAGTCCATTGATCCACAGCAAACGGTGGTCGCACCACTGACCATCTGTGGTAACGTCCTTCCCAGGGTTAAACTACGAGGCTAAATATACACGACTGCTTCAGAAAACCCGTTTTTGACCCCCAACCTTTCCCTCCAAAATGATATCGAATAGGTCAATCAGTAGTAGTATGTCTCATCGGGTGTGCGACCACGAATGTAAGCTGGCTCGCTTCCACGGACGTAGATATCCTCGAAAAGAATCTTTTCCGTCGGGTCTGGAGGTGGCATCTTTTCGGCCTCCGCAACCTCTACATCAACGTCCTCTCGCGCCTTTTTGTCAATCTGCTTGAGCTCATCTTCTGTGCACACTCCCCAGTCCAGGATCTTCTGCTTGAGCCCTGCAATGGGGTCATTGGTTGATCGCATCCGTTGAATTTCCTCTCTGGTTCGGTAGGTTGTACCGGGGTCTGACATGGAATGGCCACCATATCGGTACGTGACATATTCGAACACCAATGGTCCCTTGTCACTGGCGGTGTATTCCTTGCCGTACTGAACGGCGGCCTTGACGGCGAGAACGTCCATTGCATTAATCTTCAGACCAGGGATGTATTGTCCTCGCTTGTAGTACTCGGTCAAAGCGGACGATCGAGCAGCCGAGGTACCCATACCGTATTTGTTGTTCTCGCAGCCAAACAAAACGGGAAGGTTCCACAGCTTGGCCATGTTGAAAGCCTCAAAGACTTGACCCTGGTTGGAAGCGCCGTCTCCGTATAGAGTGATGGTAGCGGTCTTACTGCCAGTGTACTGGTGCGCAAAGGCGATACCAGCACCAACAGGGACTTGGGCTCCAACAATTCCATTACCGCCGTAGAAATTTGGAGCGAACATGTGCATCGAACCTCCTTTCCCATAGGCGATGCCCTCTCGTCGCCCGAGGAGTTCACCAATGATGGATTTGACGGTGCCACCACGCATGAGCGCAAAGCCGTGGCATCGGTAGGCCGTGATGATAGCATCCTGGCGGGTGATTGCGTGTTCGATACCCACAGCAACGGCTTCCTGACCGGTGGACAAGTGGCAGAATCCTCGAATCTTCTTCTCCTTGTACAGTCTATCGGCCGCCATTTCCATACGACTATTGCGAGTGTCAGAAGGTGTATTTGCAGCATTTGCCGCTCACATCCAACTCACCGTATTGCCACCATGTCATAGTACATCTGTTTCAGCTCCTTTTTCGTGGTGTCAAGTGTGTATGAGGGAGGATCGAGGTTGTAGGTTTCGAAACTCTCGTCGGAGAGCTTGACTGGGAAGGGTTTATCATCTTCCTGCAGAGGGATTGTCAGTGTCTCCTCGGACACAAATGAAACCGAAGAGGGAGAGGGTGCGCCTTGCCTCCGGGACATCGTCCTTTTCTGCGTGAGAGCTCGCGGCGTCAGTGGTGACGCTTCGTCGAGCAAGCTGGTAGGCTTGTCTCTTTGGCAGCGACTGCAGGCCGAAGCCTCTTAGACAGGCTCTTGACAGCATCTCTGAATGGGTGAAAGGAGAGAAGAAGAGATGCAACGAATTCAATGGGGGCGCCGATGAAGAGAAGTGGATGGGAGTTCTGCTTAGCTGGTTGCTCGTATGTTGGGAGACCGAAAGGAGCGCTAGTGTCATCCAGCGGACCTCAAAAAAGCCAAAAATTGGGATTCCGTCGCCGACGCCCAAATGGCCCCGGTGTTGCTGCTGCTGCTTTAACGATTCACCAAATGCCTCGAGACCGTCACAATCAACACATGCTATACCGGATAATAAGAACTTGCAAGTGGGAGACTCATATTACCAATTGCTGCGCCTAGTAATGGAATTCCTGCCTGTGTTGCACCTATCCCGATGCCTCGAATCTCAATGCCATATCTGTAAGAATGCTTCCTCAAAGCGACGAGGGTATCACAGTCGCAAACAGTGTTCCCTCAACGCGTTTCCACCACCCCGCCCAACGTTGATCAACTTTCAGTAGTAAAGGTTCATGGTCAATGTCACGACGTTTCTCATTGTGCTCATGCAGACAAATGATATGTCTCTCATCCCCGGTCGGCTTAATATGCACCTCCAGGGCCTACCAATCCAGGCTGAGCACCGTACCCCCCAGAAACTCCGCCCTGATGTCCCAGCTGTCCGGGTTGCTGCATTGTTGAG
Organism: Fonsecaea nubica; assembly: GCF_001646965.1. Taxonomy (NCBI): domain Eukaryota; kingdom Fungi; phylum Ascomycota; class Eurotiomycetes; order Chaetothyriales; family Herpotrichiellaceae; genus Fonsecaea; species Fonsecaea nubica. The sequence continues at coordinate 367,896 of NW_019173692.1, read as the reverse complement.
CTAACATGACTCCTACCGTGTCCGGCGTAGTTTGGCAGATCCGAAAACCACGGATGCCTGAGGGCGTCTTGTGCGCTGATTCTATTCTCTGGTCTGAGCTGCAGCAACTTCCCCAGCAGATCAAGGCCTAACTGATCAATCTGCGGCAAGAGAATTGCCAACGATTGCGTGGCGTAAGATGGAAAGTTGCTCTTGTACTCGGGGAGCTGGGAGATGCCAGGCCAGGTGCGCTCTGACGGCGTGCCCATCAGCCTGAATATCTTTTGTAGTTGGTCCTCATTCGTCGTCCCTGGAAACAAAGGTCGGCCAGTGTACATCTCGGCCATGATGCAGCCCGCAGACCAGATGTCGATGCTCGTGTTATAAGTCCTCGACCCCAAAAGCACGTCTGGTGCTCTGTACCACAGTGTGACCACCTCATTGGAAAAGGTATTCACTGGGATTCCAAATGCTCTTGCCAGGCCGAAATCCGCCAGCTTCAATTGGCCTTTCGTGTTTATCAACAGGTTTTGGGGCTTCAGGTCGCGATGTAGGACTCGGTTCTCGTGGCAGAATGCAGTGCCTCGGAGTAGATCTTGCATGAATCTCTTGATGGTGACATGGTCGAGTTGGCCCCTATCCCCTCGCGCGTCCATATACTTTTTCAGGTCCTTGTCCATATATTCGAAGACCAGCATGAGCTTGTTCTCGGTGTGTATGACGTCGTGCAGCGTGACAATGTTTTCATGTTTGAGCTCCTTCATCAAACTGATTTCTCGGATCGCTGTCGACGGCGTGCCTTCTTCGGAGTCAAGGTGGATTTCTTTGAGGGCAACGAGTTCACCCGTCTGTCGGTTTCGCCCCTTGTAGACGGTGGCGTAGGTTCCCTCACCCAGCTGAGGTTTTGAGTCAGCAAGGGCGACTTCCTTCTGGGTGGTCTGGGACTGGTCAACGTACCTTTTCCAGCTGTTGGAATGAACTAGGGTGCCTCCGATCCATATCTGTGTGCAGTGGTCGGTCTGGTTGGGTTACTCGTCTGAAAGGCGGGGTACCGCCAGGGAACAAAAGTGAGGCTGGCGAGATGACTCGTTCGGCGAGCTGTTGCGCAGTGAGCCTCTGAGGTTGTTGGTGGGTTCTCTGCTGAGTGGAAGCCTGTGACTGGGTTTGGGAATGGGGTGTCGATGCTGTCGAAGAGACTGAAGTACGATGAGGAATAGATGTGGAACGAGAAGACATGACAAGGAAACGGGGAACCCAGGGCAGGCCCAGAAAATGAGAGGCAGCGCCTTTAGGATTTTACTGGTATTGGTTCTCGCCAGCGACGATCCTCAGTCTCGCCTCTACGCATCAGGCCAAACTCCAGTAAAACGCAAATCATTTGCCACGAGCGGCTAGAAGGAGTATGCCAGGGATATCGGTGCCTGGCTATGGGTTACACATCGGGGACAACTGGCTCTACTGCTGCAGAGGAAAAGCAAAAAAAAACCTCTTCTTTGTCCGCAGACCCTGCAAGATCCGGGCGCCTGTCATGCCCCGCCATTCGCCTGTTGCTTCGTCCAGTCCAGGCATTTGTAACTGGCCAAACCCGTTTTCCCCTTGCTCTTGCCTCTGTCCAGTGACTAGCCAAAACTGCGCGCACCGCACACCGCACAACGCACAAAAGATTGAGAACTCAATTACCTCGGCGCTTCCGTTTTGCTATGTATAGACATGCACATAGCCGCCCTGTTTCAGCCTCGTACGCTTGTCATCGATGGACAAGCAAACAAGCTACGGCACAAGTTCACTACAAGACAAGCACACAGATTCACATGCAGGTGGGTATTTGTAGGATTATGACATACTTATTATGTCTACATTATAACTCTGTCAAGAGAGCGCCGACCAGCGGCCTAGCCCCCCGGACATTCATCATCTATTTCCGCTGGCTCGCGCCAATATGGACTCTTTAGTCGGCACTGTAGCCGTTACACGCTGAATCCTTTAAATGCAATGAGATTGCAGACCTCCGCTTATAACAAGTTGTCGAATCGCTCGAAAAATAAACAAGTAGTCGTGAAGTTGCTGACGGTATCTGTGAGAGGGGTATCATCGAAACAAATCATTCATATGCAACTCTCTTTTCAGTGTCATTTCGTGGGCAAGTCGTCTCGTGCACTGTACTTCGTTCGTAACGCCGCCAGGGCAACTATAGTGTGGAATAAATCAACGTGGTGTCTAGCTCGTTCCAAATCATGCCGTGCGTGGATTGCTGAGTGATGGCGGATGCTGTGTCTTCCCCCCTGCTGTGACCAGCGTTGGGACCACTGGCTCACTCATTGTTCGCCGACGTGACGATTCGACGGTTGGTCGTTGAGCATATGCAATGAGCATCTTGAAGCTCGATCCCCGACCTTTACATTCCGCCAGGACATTTCTGTCGGCGAATATGCTTCTGGCGAGGTTGCCATCGCTAATGACGCTGGCTTCAAAACAATGCTGCCACCATGTTCGTGCTGTCCTCGACACGATCTTTCCGATACGAAGATCCGCATTGTCTGAGCGATCGGAAAGAAGGTCGTTCAGAGAGAGGTTGGCACCTCTGCGACCTTGGCCGAATGTCATTCGCGGAGACGCATCTCCCGGACGTGTGTCACCAGATCCTCGCTTTGGTAGCCCGTCCGAGCCTCGACTTGAGCGCGATGACGACGACGAATCGGAAGATCCTGAAGGACGCCCTGCGACAGGTACTCCTACTACGCAGCGGCTGATATTTGTGAAACGCCGTGAGCCTAACACGCTCTGGACATTGTCGATGATTGGTCGCAGGCTGATCTGTTTATCTGCCGTCGTCATTCGATACTTGAGCTCTCGGACAGCCCTCCGAGTCTGCACGCCCATGTTGACAATGTCAAGATCCAGCAGCATTAGTTCCAGATAGCCGCCTGGTTCTAATACCCGCCTGCATTCAGAAACAATGTTCTTCATCTTTGCTTCGGCCATTGCGGGAGGAAAGCGGAGGACCACCACGGAGAAGAAATCCTGTGGGAAAGGAAACTTTTCGTAGAAACTCGGGATTTCGGCTCGTCGATGATTGTCTGGTGCATGCTGGGTCGCTTTCGAAGTCTTCATTCCTTTGGGTGTAACCTTCTCTTTGAGATCGTGGACATATGCCTTTTGCGCTTCATAAGTCACTGCACAATATATTGACCAATCTTCGTTGCCTAGACCGTCAATGACAAGGATGTGACGCTCTGGAGACTTCAGGATATCATCATGAGCAGGCGAGAATAGAACTCGTCCAAATGATAACCACTTTGACACCATGAGCGATGCGTAGTGCAGCTCTGACTGTGCGGCTGGGTCCTTGCCTCGTTCAACAACATCCAAACGAGCAACGTTCTCTTGGTGAGATGATTCCGGGGCCAGCTCAGGTGCACTGATTGTTGCCGTCAGACGCTCGAGAGAGGGATTTGCCGTAGAGGTGCTCAAGCGCTCCGAGACTTTGGTGCTGTGTCTTGAATGATTTTCGTACTCGCTTAGTATATCGCGAATTGAGAAAGGTGATACAGGGTCGCTTGAATGATGCAATGCCGAGACGATTCTGGACCGGCGCAATCGAATATCCTCCCCTACGACGCGTTCAGGCATTGTTGGTGGTGGAAAGACTACTGGAGGGGTAGCTGATGTCGCCAGAGTCTGTGAGTAGACGGGTCTTCTCATGCCAGGAACGGGAAATTCTGCTAAGATAGGATCGGATCGTTCGTCCTCGGGGTGTTGGTCCAACGGGGTCGGCCTCGGAAGAGACTCGAGATCCACCAGTCCTGGTTTACCTCGCCGTGCCAGAGCCTTTACACTTCTTCTGCTTCGAGAAGGTGACATGACATGGTCAATGAAATCGTCGTATTCATTCCAGACATCATCAAGGCCGGGGCTGCTAGTTGGATAGACATCTTGAGCGGCAATAGGTCTTCCAGAAATGCCACCAGCAGGTATACTTGGAATCAATGGTGGTCCAAGCATACTTAAAACTCCCTCGGAGCTGCTGGATGCAGAGACTTCTGATGGTTGCCTCGATGGGAATCTCAGGAACTCCGTCTCTCCTAACACTGGTGCACTAGGAAGTCTGGTGGCTTCATCCACTGCAGCGAATGGTCTACTTGGTAGCACATCCGTGCTGATCTGGAGTGGTATAGATAGTAGGGGGTTAAAGGGTTCCGACCGATTGAATGGACTCTCAGAGGGAGGGTCCCTGACAAATGGTTGAGAAAAGGAGGCGCGACTCGGTTTGTGCTGCCTCTCGTTCCTCGGTACAACGGGTGGGATCCTTCCAACTCGGATCAGGCGCGGTTGTTTCTGTGGCGGCTCTTCTGTTTGAATCGAAACGTTCTCAGCCTGACTCCGCTGTGGCACTGCTGGTGGCGACCTCGAAAACGTTTGCGGGGACGACATTTGCGCAGTTCGGGAAAAGGTGTTGTCCTCATGTATGGATGTTTGCGGTTCATCTTCTGCAAAGTCTGCCTCGTAACCGCCGATCAATGGACTTACCATTGGTGAATCAACGACCTGCGCAAGGTAGTCGCCAATATACTCAGGTGGGTTGACTTCACTCTCAGAATCCATCATGGCATAGTACGGCATAGGCCGAGAGACAGGAATAGCGGATATGCTGACTGGCATCTCCTCGGGCGAAGATGAAATTGCGCCGACACGTCTCACGGGTTCTGGTTCGGTTCCTCTTTTTCGAAAGATATTCCACCGAAGCTTCCTAGTCTTCTTATCCTTCGATTTCTGGAGTCCGGTATCGCCTCGGCTGGGATCAGTCGTTGTGCTAGGTGTCGAGGTTGGGAAAGCTGAAGAACGACTGTCGTCTTGGCTGTTGATATACAATGGCGCCGAAAGTCCTTCGGTACGAATGGATGTTGGGAGATTGAAACTCTCTGGATCATTGCCAAAGCGTTGTGATCGCCGCAGTGCCAGTGTAGGAACACTATTCTGGCTCGATAGCCGGTCCTGAGCTCTCTGCGGACTGTCTTCGACTGACTGTCGACCAATAGACGTCTGTGACTGCGATGCGGTTCCCCATGTCTCCACAACATTAGCAGGTGGAGCAGAAGAGCTCTCGTATGCGTCAAGTCGAGTTCCCGATATGCTCTTCATACTACTGCCAGAGCCACCGATGATAGGGATGGGTTTCATTCGACTCGCTGCAAAGTCGTCCAGATCGGATTGGCTGCTTCGATTGTGGCGACTGCTACTGCGGCTCTCCTTGCCCTTGGAGGAGAAAAGAGGAATCCTTCTAGTGCTGCTCACGGACCTTTCACTTTCGCTTCCTCTGGCTGAATTGCTCTCTTCAGATGTCTTGCGGCCCCTTCTTCCATATTTTCCGTATCCTTCGTGGCCTGTCCCAGCAGCAGGCCCTCTGCGTTGCAGCTTGCGGGGGGATTTTTCGACTTCGATGGCAGGAGACTTGGTTCGGCGACCAAACAGTCCGAAGCGAGAGAATTTGCCTGTGCGACCTGTTGAGCTTTGCGTTGCTAAGTCCGGATCCGGAGGGGTCTTTGGACGACCTTCCATTGCCGCGGCCATCTCCTGTATTCTAGGAAACTCAGTCGGCCGAGATTGAGTCTCGAGATTCTGTTGTGTTACATCTGGATGTCGGCGTGTGGAAGGTGCGCGATTTCTCTGATCACCGAAGATGTCTACACCTTGGCGGTTTTCGCTGCGCGGCTTGTCATGTAAAGACTGCTGGAGATTGGCATGAGCATGGACAATCGGGCGGTGCTGGAGGGATTGCCCAACATTTACCCGGTCTGGGTAGCCTCGAGCTGCCAAAGGGCTGCGTTCTAAATCGGACAAGGAACGTGTAGGCTCCTGGTCCGGTCTCCCACGTTGCTTGTCGCTTTTGCTGCTGCTCCTACTTAGTGAATGTTTCGCGGACGAAGACCTTGGAGGTGGGGTAGGGGCTGGCGTGTTCAGGGGTGTTCTCTTCCTGCCGGACGACTTCACAGAGTCCTTTGAACTTGCCAGCCATTCACTTGCGACCGGTGGAGGAAGAGACTCTGGGAGAGCCGGCATCTTGGGAGGTTTTTCGCGCTTAGCAGCAGGAAACGGGACTGTCTGAGACCGCTTTGCAGGACCTGTCACGGGAACTTGCTGCACAATACCAGGAGATGCTGAAGACCAGGATGTAGGGGTTGTCGTTGTGGTGGACACACTCCATGGACTCGGAGAATTGGAAAATCGAGTTGATGGACTGCTAATCGAGCTTGCAGATTTATTGAAGGCTTGTTGTTGTCTTGTTGACGAAGCTGCAAGAGCTTGCAACTCTGGTATTAATCGAGGTGGCAGTTCGCCTGCGCGAACAGATGAGTTCGCTCTCGGCATCACTACGCCAAAGATCGCATCCTGATCAACATCCAAAGAGGATTGGACATCACTCAAGAGACCTGGTGGGTAAGCCACTCTCCTGTTACCAGAGGCGTCGTCTTCCCATCGTGATCCCGGGTACGATTCCATGAGCAAAGGAACCTCCTGCGACATTGAATCCGATCGTGTAGTCGGCCTGCTCATTCCAACAGAGGCGCTGGTGTTCTTGAGAGTGGCAACAGAGCGCTGTGAAGGATTTCTTGTTGCTGGTCGTGGGATGGCTGTTGGTCTTTGACGAGGCTTTTCACTAGGACTCGCCGGAGACTCATTTGTAGGAGGGGAGCGCGAAGCTGGGCGTGTGTTCGTGGCTGATCGTGTCAAGTCGGGTTGACCGCCCCCATGACGAGAACTAGGTGTTCTGGTGGTTCGTGGCACGGTAGCATCTCTGGTTCTGGAAACACCATATTGGGTGTCATACGTTGGATTTCTGTGTGACATATCCTGTATCGATTGGGAACCTCCTGGCCGGCCTCCCTGATTGCACACAATGATGCTGAGCACGTTTGACTCATTCCGTTCCCATCAACTATCAAGATCAGGCATTGAACCGGCACGTTTTCGTAGGTGTCTAGGCGCGGCGTAAGAGCAGATCTTCTTGTCGGAGGTATACCGACGGAGTAGGAGGAACTCAAAGGTGGATTTCGTCGATAATTCCTTTCAGAATGACTCAAAGCATATGTCGCACAAGCCTTTCATACCCGAGACAGTGTGATAAATGCTCAGAGTCTTGTTAAGTGGCCGCACGGGAATAGGATAGAAGTGGGAATCTTGATCGATAGGATGCGCCACAGAGGCCTGTATAGCATGATCGGCCACGCCGAGGGCAAAAAATAGTAGCCACAAATGCAGCACGTGATACGGCAGACGATGATCCTGGTGCTGTTCACACAAGAGGACGCGTGTACTATGTACAAGTAGAAGTCCAGTGAGAAGGGTAAGAGAATGGAAATCGGAATGGGAGGCAAGGTCCTTTTTCTTGGATGATAAACGGCCCGAGAGGGAAAACGGCAGCATGAGACCAGGCGGATCTTACAAGCATCTTGTAACGACAGAGAAAGCGGCACAAGCGAATTGAGTTAGTTGGGGCACAAAACGAAAGGACGCTGGCCCAGCGTTAAAGGGACGCTCGCTCGCTCCAGATGGCTGATGCTGATGGCTTGCTTCATGATCAGAGGGATTTTCCACCATGCACGGCCTTCCAAGCTATCCAACGGGGCGGGGTGGCCCACCAACTGGACCGCGGGTAACTCGTGTCCATCACCTAGAGTCAACTGTGTTCTGGTTGTAAGGCGTCAAGAGACCTTGGGGCTGTCCAAGTCCAAGGCCATCTTTTGCTCCTGATAGGTCTTATATCTGGGACGGGTCTCCATCATGGGTCCTCCCGCACAGTCTTGGAGAAGCCGGTCCAGGGTTGCGGCTGACATGCCTGGGCAAATACGATCAAACGCACTCTAGGCCTCGTGGGGAAACCGTCCCAGGAGTCAAACCCGGAAAAACGACTTGAGACTGTGTACCTCGTATGTACCGATCAAATGGACGAGCAGGCATGCGCAAGCGTGACTCGCTAGATGTCGTGCGTGGTGCTTTGACGAGGTCATGTGCATTGGTATGACGACCAATGGATAGCCGCATCATAGGCAGAATTCAAGGTTCCGGCAGGCGAGGCCGATGCCAGGCTGTCATCAAGGTCGCGAAGTGGGAGTTCTAGAGGTCTATCATGTGGCGACGCTTGGATCTGCGCCAGTCGAGAATTGACTGCTTGGAAGCAGCTCACAAGTGACTGGTGACCTCGTATTGCACAATGGAGTAAAATCTGATCCAACAGGGGAGAAGTACCTTTGCTGAAATCAGCAAAGAGGCCGGTGGGCAAAAGTTGCGAAAAGGATGAGAACCAGTTGACGGGGTTTGAGAGTCGAAGAGCAGCCACGAAAGTGGGGGTGACGCATACTCGTACCAGTAGGTACCGACGGACAAAGCCGAGCCATTGGGGCGGCCACTTGGGGGGTCTTGCTACGGGTGGTGGCGACACTGCGGGCTGAATGAGCTACTTCCGTAGGTGCCCAGCTAGCCTTCTGCATAGCCCATTAGCCCTAAGTCATGTCTCTCTCTGTGCTCTGGATAGGTGCGCCGTCTCCCCCACTGTGCCGAGGCTCGGGCCACTGCCAGAGCCCCGTCCGTGCTGGAGAGCGCACCGTCGTTTTCGTCTTGTCCTCTGATATTGCGAAGGCTTGCTTGAACGGCTTTTCTATGCCAGAACAAGCCTCTGATTACGACAATCTGCTCTTCCCAAGAAAAAAGCCTCAAACACTCAGGTCGGGTGAGGTATTGACGAGACTGACTTACGCCTCGTACTGTCAAGTAAAGCCTTGGACCTTCCGTGTGCGCCCCATTACGATTGACCCAGACTCGTACGACTTTGTGCAAGACTCAATCCTCGTAATGGCGAATGCGGTCAAGGACAATGTCACCACCACGGAAGACGACGGCAACGTGCCTGATCTTTACCACACTGCTGTTGATCTTCCAACACCACATGAAACGCATCCGGCTTGTGTGGCAATGTGGCTGATTCGGTAATGGTTTGAGAGTATGTTCATCACTGCAACTCCTGCATGGAGTCACAGTTCTCTAACGTGTTCCTGCAGGTCAACAATGCAGCAAGCAACTCCTTTAGCGCTCTGCATGCCTTAGGACGTTGTGGATGGCGCACGCTCTACCAGCCCTGCTACTCGTCAAGCGATGGCTTACAAAATCCTCCGAACTCGAATTTTCCAGACTTCTTTTTACCCGATTCTCCCTCGCGCGTCCGCTATTTTTCTTACCTCGCGACCAATTATCATCTAGAGATGGGCAAATATCTCTGCTTGTGGCTGATCTTGAGACCCGAGACGTTTGGCAGGATATGCTCCAGAGGGATGTCTGGCGAATCCCGCCCGCGTGCCCACCACGTTCCTTGTGGAGGTTTTCATGCTTTCCGTTGGTGCAAAATCTCCGATCAAGGCCAGTGGACACGGTATTATCCCTGCCCCCTCAACTATGAGCAGGTGTATCTGATCACCTGATACGCGGGATGGAGTTGGGGTTTGGTTGGGTTGGAGACATGGCCACCTCGGTAAGGTTTTTGTGTGCCAAAGACTTCCCTTTCCTGATTCTTGAGCTTCGTGGCTTCTCAGTGGAGAGAGTGTGTGTGATCCAAAGCCCCTGAACCGATCAAGACCTATCAAGTTCAGTGCTTTTCTCTCAACATCTCCGTAAACCATCAATCCCTCCAACTCACGCCATGACGCCGCAAGGAGCTGTGTTCCCCGTCGAAGGAGGTTGTGACTGTGGGGAAGTGCGTTACTCACTACAGACAGAGCCGATGATTGTCCACTGTTGCCAGTGAGTGTCAGAACATATCAGGTCATGCGAGTTGTCCCCGGCTGAAACAGCACAGCTGTCGATGGTGTCAAAGGGAGACTGGGGCTTCCTTTGCACTCAACGCCATGATTGAAACCGACCGACTGAAACTCCTGAAGAATGAACCTGAATGGATCACCGTGCCGAGCGCAAGTGGCGCTGGGCAGAATATCGCACGTTGCCCAAGATGCAAGATTGCTGTATGGAGTGTTTACCTCGATAACACAGCCAATGTAAAGGAGGGCATCCGCATTGTTCGTGTGGGGACCTTGGACAGCCCAGACCTACTCCCGCCAAACGCTCACATCTGGGCTTCTGAGAAGCAACCATGGCTCCTTCTCTCGGATAAAGCCCCCGTATTCGATCGCGGCAGCTATACCAAGGGGGAAGTGTGGTCCAAGGGGAGTCTTGAAAGGTATCAGGCCGTAGAAGCACGCGACGGCACTACCCAATAGGACATGCCAATCATGGCCTTCAAATAAACCGATCCTCCTTTCAGACATCGATATGCCAGGTTGGGTGGCTGGCTGTTTCAAAGTTCGGAGAACTGCTAGTGGTATACATCTGATACACATCCGTAGGTTATCAATGCGTGCGCCGTCTAAGTTCGGTCAGCTTGGGACAGACACAGATATGCCTCGCTCGGCCATGCTGCAGTGGATTATGTCAATACTTTGCTAAGATGAAACAAACCAATTCCCAAACGAGTGGCCCTCAGTCACTCACCGTGCCAACCTTCGTCAAGCATCTCTTCTGACTTTGGATACCTAGCCAGCCCTTGGAAAAAGAGAAAATTGTGGTGCGTTGATGCGTTGGCAACGCTACCAGCCCGATTTGGTATGGCGGAACGTTTTGGGGTCGACTTCAGCCTTGGGCCCGCCCGCCGGGGACCGTGCCAGCTGAACCTGAGGCTGAAAACAAGGCTAAGATCTGATAATAATAATCTTGGTAGCTTCTGTTGGAGGCCAGATTCTCACAGAGCGAAACATAGTCTTTGTGCTCCGTTCTCTTTCATTGCCCAAAACGGACCACGATTGGCACGTTTTGTCCCAACCCAAATCCGCAATGAGCCACGAGGTTTCTCAAAACGGGAAGTCAGACAACGTACTACTACACCCAATACAAGATTTTCAGCGCGGGTACAGACAGGTGAGTGTTTACTTTCGGTCTAGGCCAACATGCTTGCACACCACTCCAATTGACAGATTAGAGCCAGAAAAACACTCCGTCCTGCAGGATTTCGCTCAGCCAATCCTTGATGAAACATCCTTTCCCGTCTCAACCACCACTTATCAAAAGACGTTTTGTCAAAACTATTGACGACTTCATTCTCTTGTGAATCTTTGCGGGAATGAGTCGGTCGACGTGGTCCAACCAACTCAGAGTTGATGGCTAGCGGGCCCATGGAAACATGGGACATCAGACACGCCATTCATACATCTCCAGCATTTGCTCCCGTGGCCTGCTGATAAAATCTCTCAGTCCTTGCTCGAATGACGGAGAAACGGAGGAGGATTGGTTCAGGTGAGAACGAAAAGGAGGGCTTCAGTAATGGCCGAGCAAACCACAGCTAGCACCAAAATGCCCTTCTCGTAACAAAATCAGCACCAGGATTGTGCGTGCCATTGGTGCGAGAAGAGTATCCAGCTTTGATCATGGCATCAGCTGTTCTAGCCTTTTCGCTGACCTGAAGACTGGAAGTGACATGTGCAGATGGACTTGAACAGTAGGTTGAGTGTTCCGGGGCAGGTCAGGGAAACCTATGAGTGCGAGGATGGGACTGTGCAGTTGTTGCGCCTGATTGCTGGTTGTGTGGATTTAACATGCTTTACCTAGTCGATCAGATACAAGCATGAGAGGTGGTGTTTGACAGAGAAGAGTTTGATCGCCTAGCAGTGCGGCGTTTCTGCATGACAGTCGATATCGGCCCTGTGGGATACAGAGATTTTGATTGCCCATCCTGTGATAGAGGATGTGCCCTCAAGGACTTCTGGCATATAAAATCTGACGCCCATGTCAAGCATGGTTCGAAAGGGTCATTTAATCTTCGGCATATTGCAGGCGGTCTTGGATGAGTTTAGTAACCATGGTCGCGGTAATTGTTTAAGGCCAGAGTTCCCTGTCACATGTGGACACATCAGTGGGTGCCAAAGCCCCTTGCTCTGGGACTTTGCAGGCAGGGAGCCATGACTTCTGTAGGATCTTGACAAGACGGGCAGCCTTGACCGCTCGTGAAGTATGGGCAGATGCAGCCCAATGTGTTTAGGTGGCTGTTGCTCTAGACCGGTTTAATGCTGTAGACTCCAAAATGATCCCCAGACCTTGCGAGCAGAAACAACATGAGATTGTCCGTAGACTTCGTCGGGTTAAGAATAGGGGGAAGCTGGGAGGAAACGGAAAATGACGTGGACGAACAAACATTAAAGCAGCCAGAGATGCCCGGTACCCACATTCGTCAATGGCTCGAGTGCCCAAGTGCGTCGCTCTGGTCGCCCTGCGAACGCGCTGTGCCTGGTGAACACAGTTAAAGTTCTTCAGATTTTCGGATTGATGCGTCTCATATTGATCGCTTGAGTCTCTGTTGCAAGCTCACTCATTCAACCGTTATCTGCATTGCGACCTGATCTTGCGCCTTGTTCAGCGCCAGTGGCGCGTCTCCTGTTCTTCAGACTGCTTACCGCACCGTGACCATGGTCGACTACTCTAAGAAAACGGTGGTTGAGCTGATAGAGATCCTTAAATCGCGGAGCCTGCCACATTCAGGAAAGAAGGCAGATCTTATTGCCAGGCTGAATGAAGCAGACAAAGCAGCGCAAGAAAACGGTACGTGTTCACCCATCGAGGAGGTGCCAGCTGGTGCAGTTCTCTTCTGCTGCCATTCTGCGCTTCCGTGGGCTCAATGGCGCTGCGCCGTTAGCATCTTTTGACTAACTTGCGCACAGAAACCGAGAATGCGCCTCCAGCAGAAACGTCCACCGCGCAGCCTGCACCAGCGCCAGAACCCACCACAGCCACAGCGCCAGAACCTACATCTGAGGAACCTGCAGTCGCGGAACCCGCAGCAGTAACTGAAAGTGTCGACGAGAAAGACTCTCCCTCCGCAAATACCGACACAGCGCTAGCCGACTCTACTTCCTACGCTCTGAACCTACCGCAATCAGACCTTGACTCTGAGATGGCCAAGCGTAAGGCTCGTGCTGAGAGATTCGGTACCAGCGCAGCCCCTACAAATGGTGAAACAGGAGCAGACACCGCAGATGGTGAGGCTCAGAGAGCTCTGGAACGCGCGCGACGCTTTGGAACTGGTCAGACGGCTGTGGGAAAGTTGGACGAAGCCTTACCTGAAGAGCGCGAGCGTGGTTCAAGGAAACGAGGCAGGACTGAAGAGAGTGGCGCCCTGGACGATCCTGGTCTGCGAAAGAGCTTTGGGGGCCGAGGAGGGCGAGGAGGAGGCCGTGGTGGAAGATTCCGAGGAAGAGGTGGAAGGGATAACTCACGACGGAGACCGGGAGAGAAGCCTTCTGGGATTCCTAAGCAATCAGGCGTGTTTTCTACGGATGCGGACCGTGCTGCCGCCGAGGCGAGGAAAAAGAAGTTTGCAACAGCGTCTTGAAATTTCTTTTCCTGTCACTGTTATGAAGCTCTCCTGATTGTCTTCGTCAACATGGGGTGGACGCTGGTGGCTCAACTCAGGGAAAAGGCAGCTCAGCCAGAGGACTTCTCATCATTGTATTCATACATAGGTTATGTAACGCAGAGAAAGGATCGGTGAAACTGGACGTCTCTTCACAGGGGCTCGGTGGAGGGCACACCGGCGCCGTGGTCCTATGCTACTCCCATTTCTGGAGGATATGAATGGTATTTGCATCAGAGGGAGGCAAGAGAACCAGCTTGCTTCGCAGGGTTTGGAAAATGAAAATGCCATGTTGATTTGTCTCCTCTACGGAAGAGAACACGAGTTGTCTTGGTAGATTGCCCTTCTCCATGAGGCCCTCAGAACACGCGGCTGTTCCAGTAACTCGGTCAAACTACCAGCTGAGTATCCGTTAATCACGGGAGATTGCGTTGGACTCTTGTTGCTGTGCAAGGAGATGATATCGCCTGGTGTTCTCGTAGTAGTACCTCCTCTCCCGCCGCCGAAGGACTACCAAGGACATTGGATTTGACACGTCCTCGAGCAAAAAGAGTCCTAGCGTGCATTTCACAGAAGATATTGTAGACAGGCTTGAATCAGGAGAGAATCTGACGCAAAGATACTGTTCAAGGACGTTGGCATCCGGAAAAGGTCCACTGATGATCAAATCGCTCGCATAAATCTCTCATATACCCTCAGATCATCCATCCAAGCATCAAATTGGTATGTACCGAGTTGAGGCAAGAGGATGTGTTGATGCCAAGAATGAATCCCCGGAAGTGGACTAGCCGCTCAGTTCTTTCCGTCCCACAATATTCGAATCTCATTGGTTCATCGTTACCAAACAGCAAGCATTTTCTCAACCACATTTTCCTCTCTCTTTGAATTCGACAACTTCCAATAATAACGCCTATCCCTCGCGACAATACAGTCAAAGCCCCTGAGGATTCATAAGCTGCTAGCAAATACTGGGAGTCTCTGCAGGTGAACCACGGAGCCGCCACGTTCGCCTACATCCCATTTAATGTGGTATTGAGAAGCTTCAGCGCCAGGCGATCTTGACTTTAGAGGTCGGTTATCTGACAAGCTATCCCCGCGGAGACGGTGCAATGTTCTAGACACTCACACATTATCGGACTCTTATCATAACGCCATGCGAGTAGCAAGGTCGAGAGAGCATTGAAGACGCTAGTTGTACAACGGAAGCTGCTGGTCTGATAAGCAGGATCCACCAAGTTGATCCAATGCGCACATGCTTCAGATAAGCCTCGCCCAACCACGACCTCATGCCTTACGCTTCGAACAGCAGCTCAAGAGACTCGCACCAAGATTGATGCATCTGAGCCTGCCCTTGTTATCGAACGTGGATGCACCACAAGGATAGTACCCAAGGAAAGGCATCATAACATCTCCGCGCAAAACAGGGGGCATTGCATGCCGCAAAAGATCGACAAATATCATTTATCGCGTCCATCAATCTGTGGGGTTGGATTGACAACCTACTTTGTGCATTGGAGTTAGGCATGTCCTTTGCCCACATTCACCAGGAAGGATTTGAGTCAAAGAACAGTCCTCGGAAGCGTTGATGTGGTTTTTACCAAACTCACATTTGACCAGGCGTAAACCATTGCAGACAGGAACACTCCTTGTGATAAACAGCAGAAGCACTTCCGAGGCGAGTTGACAAGGTGGGATGACCCTTGTACTGAGTACGTCCATCTATTTGAACATATTTTGGATTTTGCCAACGCCTCGGAGCTCGTCATCAATTGACCGGAGTCGATTTAACTCCGGTATCAGCAAATATCTGGCCTGGTTCAGAGGCGACTTTTGTGAGCCAGGGCCCCGACTTGCCAAATTGACTCGATCTCTGTGAGCGATCTGCCGCAGATATACTATTTCAGAGTATGTATGGTCTCAAAGTGCATCTGTACCTTGTCCCCGGAGAAAGACCACAAAACGCCATATCAGTTTTCAAAGTACATGAGTGACGTGGGTTCAAGCCACCTCTTTCATAAACATTTTATATTTCCTCAGACTGTTTCCTTCGGACAATATGTGTTCACATCCAGGATTCGGCGTTGAAAAAACGAAGTCAGGACAATCTTGAATCAACCAGATCCTGGGCCGGTCGCCACGATCGCAAGTATGATGGGCATTGACTTCGGCCTACCCTTTCGGGATCCTGAGGTCAACCCCATCACGTACAAGGCGCGTGCTATTCCATTCCTCAATCCCATTAACATGTATGGAAGAGTATTCTTCTTCTCTTGGTTCTCTTTTTTCGTTGCCTTCTTCGCCTGGTACGCCTTCCCTCCTCTGGTAAGCAGCCCGCAAACATCGTCTACATCCAGTGACATTAGCTGACAGGCGATAGTTGCACGATACCATCCAAAAGGATCTCCATTTGACCAAGACCGACGTTGCGAATTCTAACATCATCGCCCTTTCTGCGACTTTGCTCGTCCGAATAATCGCAGGCCCATGCTGCGATCATTTCGGTCCTCGCTGGACGTTCACCGGATGCCTAGCTATTGGCGCGATCCCTACATTCTTGGCTGGAACTGCGTATACCAGGAGCCAGCTTTTTGCTGTTCGTTTCTTTGTTGGCATTCTCGGTGGAAGCTTCGTTCCGTGTCAAGTATGGAGCACTGGCTTTTGTGAGTACTCCATTCCTAGTCGACCGCTCTGGCTGCTTCTACGAAACAGCCATCAAATGCTCCAAGGCAGATCGGAATAAGGGCTAACAAATTGTGCAGTTGACAAGAATGTAGTAGGCACTGCCAACGCCTTCACGGCTGGCCTGGGTAATGCGGGTGGTGGTGTGACCTATTTCTTGATGCCTTCCATCTACGATTCTCTCGTTGGTAATGGCTTGACTCCTCACATAGCATGGCGGGTGACTTTTGTTGCTCCCGGCATTATCATCATGGCCGTTGCTTTCGGTCTGCTTGTGCTCTGCGAGGATACACCAACTGGTAAATGGAGCGAGCGCCACAGTGCTACTGAGTTTCACCTCGCGGCTCATGGTCTTCACGCAACCGTTGTTGAGACACCCAGTGCCAGTATTGCAGACAACCCTGCCTCGGTTTCTTCAGGCTTCGTCGATCCGCCAGCAGGGGAGAAGACATTTTACGATGCTAGTGCCAAGCGGGAAATATCCATATGCGCAGACCACGAAGCTCAAATGACCGAACAGCAAGTGATCGACACAGCTCGTGGTGAGGTTGTTGTGAAGCCTACGCCCAAGGAAGTCGTTAAAGCCATGTTCGCACCTCAGACCCTTGTCCTCGCCCTCTGCTACTTCTGCTCTTTTGGCGGCGAACTGGCAATCAACTCGATCCTTGGAACGTACTATCAGAAAAACTTCAAGCAGCTTGGGCAGACCACATCTGGGCAATGGGCCGCGATGTTCGGCTTGTTAAATGTCGTCTATCGCCCCAGTGGAGGTATCTTTGCGGACCTCCTTTTCAAGCGCTCTCCCAACGTCTGGGTGAAGAAGATCTGGATTCATGCTCTGGGGATCATCACCGGCGTGTTTCTCATTGTAATTGGCACTCTTGATCCCCACGGTACAAAAACAATGTTCGGTCTCATCGCCGGCATGGCTTTCTTCTTGGAAGCGGGCAACGGAGCCAACTTTGCTCTAGTGCCACACGTCAATCCTCACGCAAATGGCGTTGTGTCTGGAATGACCGGCGCCATGGGAAATCTGGGTGGCATCATCTTCGCCATCGTCTTTCGCTATGAAAAGACCGACTATGGAAAGTCGTTCTGGATCATCGGCGTCGTCACCATTGCCATCAACGTCGTGCTCTGCTGGATTCCGCCCGTGTCAGAGAAGCAGATTGGCGGTCGGTAAGGCTATCACTCGAAAAGTGCTGGGGGAAGACGGCGGCCCTGGCAGTCAGTGGGTGCCGGGTATGTATATGCTTAGATACATATACCTCGCGTGACTATCATTTGGCCTTCTGCAGAAAAGCATTGAGTTAAATGAAACATTTTAACGGTTCTTGAGGCCATATATAGGTTGCATGGTTGTTACAGAATTATTTTTTCCTTTCAAAATAGTATCAGCTATCAGATCCGGAGACATAATTCACCTGAATGCTCCTGTTCATTTCATTCTCTATGGATCTCTGATACGGATTCTTGTTCTTCTACGAGTCCAAAGTGTTTCCCAACAGCCGGATCGTGACCAGCCCGAAAGCCGACCCTCGAGACTTGGCAAACTTCATGATCTCGGCCTGATGCTTTGCTGTCGTCACCACTTTTCCCCCTCTCTGGATTCAGCCATCCACTGAGAAACCGATCAGAGGCCCACTATCATGATACATGTTGAAGCAGCGTTGACGGTTGCAAAACGGCGTGGAGAGGCCCGTTTCGTTGGTCAGAGGTTGGCCGGGATGGAGTCGACATCCGCAGCAGAACCACTAGAAGTACATCGATGACATGGTTGAGGTAAGTCATGATGATTTCATGGATATGCAATTGAAATAAACATGCCTGGTGATCCTGAACTTCTGTGCATCTGCAATGCCTCCAGCTTTGAGTGCATGCCGTTTGCTCTCAACATCCCCAATCTCGAAATACCTATCTCCCTCCTCTGCATTAAGGTGCCATTCTGTAATTCAGCCTCAGGTTCGACATATTAGCGCAGCAGCACGACTCAAGATGCCCGAAGCACTAGACCCCAAAGAAGTCCAATCTGGGATCGATCCCTCGGTTGCAAAACAATATGACGATCAGACTCCTAAAGCCGACCAGTGGAAAGAACTCTACGAGCTCATCGACGGCAAACAGACGAGCATGTTAAACACATACCGCGAGGGAGTTGGGCCCGTTGGCCGGTCGATGGCTGTGGCCAAACGCTCCGGGCCGGATATCCTGTACCTCGCAAACAAAAACTCGCAGAAATTCCAAGACCTGGACAAGAACAAGGAGGTGCAGATCACTATCCAAGACAGCAAGACCCAGGACTGGATCTCCATCAGTGGCACCGCGACAACAGCCAGCAACGACGATCCGAGGATCAAGGAGCTCTACAGCTCAACAGTCAGCGCTTGGTTCGGAGACTTGAAGGACGGTGTCCACGACGGGACATGGAAAGATCCGCGCATGAGTCTGATCGAGATCAAGAGCAAGTACATTGTGTATTGGAAGAAGGAAACCTCGAGCCTCG
Organism: Fonsecaea nubica; assembly: GCF_001646965.1. NCBI lineage: Eukaryota > Fungi > Ascomycota > Eurotiomycetes > Chaetothyriales > Herpotrichiellaceae > Fonsecaea > Fonsecaea nubica. The sequence continues at coordinate 349,294 of NW_019173692.1, read as the reverse complement.
GGTTTTTGAAGGAGGTTGGAACAGCAGCCTTGACTGGGAGTGTGGCTCAAACTGGTGTCCATCGAGAGTTGACAGAGGAAGACATTAAGAAAGAGCGTGTGTGAAGGCGACACGGACACTCTTGTTGGGGTGGGTGGGAACGATCTGTACGATGCTATTGCAGGTAGTTGTCGAGTACGAGGTACTCGAATAAAGTCAACGGAGGGGGGATGCTCGTGTACCAAGTAAAAAATTGATTGAATTTTTTAACTGATACACGTGCTCGGAGGGCTGGCGTATATGAAGTACTCCGAGGCGAGAGAGACCTGGGGCTAGAACAATCTTCAGCGCCTCATGCGCCTCCAGCACCTTCACCGCCCTTATTGTACCATCGAGAAGTGTGTGTGCGTGTGTTCAGGGGGTTGAAAGTGGAATGAGTGAGTGAATGACGCAGCCAGATGCGGCTAGTGAGGCTAGAGGTCTTGACCAATCAGCAGCCTGCAACTCCATGGCGGTGAAAAGCCAAAAAACTGACCCCGTGGCCTCAGCTGCTGTTCATTCTGCCCCTCGACTCTAACGACCAACGACATTGAAACATTGAACATTGACACATCTTCTTGTCACTTGTCTTCTTGTTCAGAGGACTATCATCCCTGCGCTTTCACTCTCAAACTGTTCTCTGTCACCGGCTGAAGATGCTGAGAGTCCCCTCTCGTCAGAAGCCTACTGGGGCCCAGGCTGTTACCAAAGCCGTGATTTTGGTAAGATCAGCGAATTCGAGTTGACAGAAGAAACTCGACTGAACGTAAACAGGTTGGGGGTCCTTCGCGAGGAACACGTTTCCGACCACTGAGTCTTGATGTCCCAAAGGTAGGTCCTGGTTCAGTCTGAGACTCAACTGTGAATTGACGAAATCACCTGTAGCCTCTCTTCGATGTTGCGGGCCACCCAATCATCTGGCACTGTCTGAAGGCTGTCTCCAAAGTCCCAGATATCAAAGAGGTCATTCTCATTGGTTACTACGAAGAAAATGTCTTTCGTGACTTCATCAAAGACTCGTCGAGAGAATTCCCTCAGTTCAAGATTCAGTATCTGCGCGAGTACCAGGCCCTCGGCACTGCTGGTGGTCTGTACCACTTCCGTGATGCTATCTTGAAGGGCAAGCCCGACAGATTCTTTGTGCTGAATTCGGATGTCTGCTGCTCCTTTCCCCTCGAGGCCATGTTGAAACTCTTCGAGGAGAAGGACGCTGAGGCGGTCATTCTTGGCACTCGGATCAGCAACGACGCCGCCACCAATTTTGGCTGCATTGTCTCCGATGCTCACACAAAGCGAGTCCTTCACTACGTTGAAAAGCCAGAGAGCCACATTTCCAACCTGATCAACTGTGGTGTATACCTCTTCGCTACCGATGCCATCTTCCCTTCCATCAAGAGTGCCATCAAGCGTAAGACCGAACGCCCCCGGATGATCTCATACCCTTCCTCAGAGAACCTCGACTCGTCCTTCATGGCCGACCCCGATGAAGATGGAGAGAAAAACGAGGTCATGCGTCTTGAGCAGGACATTCTACCTGATCTGGCAGACAGCAACCGCTTTTTCGTCCATGAAACCAAGGATTTCTGGCGTCAGATCAAGACGGCTGGTTCTGCAGTCCCCGCCAACGCCCTATACCTGCAGAAAGCTTTCCAGTCTCAGTCAGAAGAGATTGCTACCCCATCCGCGACCATCGTACCTCCAGTCTTCATCCACCCCACCGCCCAGGTGGATCCCACGGCGAAGTTGGGACCAAATGTATCCATTGGTCCCAAGGCCATCATTGGCGCAGGCGCACGTGTCAAAGAGGCCATTGTCCTCGACGAGGCCGAAATCAAGCACGATGCCTGTGTTCTCTATGCAATCATTGGATGGAACAGTCGTGTCGGAGCTTGGGCAAGAGTGGAGGGCACGGCCACGCCAGTCACCAACCACAGCACCACCATCATCAAGAACGGGGTTAAAGTCCAGAGCATCACTATTCTTGGCAAGGAATGTGGTGTGGGAGATGAAGTCCGGGTTCAAAACTGCATCTGCCTGCCATACAAGGAATTGAAGCGTGATGTTGCCAACGAAGTCATCATGTAGTCCCGTTTCGCATTCGATCAGGCAGGACATTCAGGACGAATAGAGGACAGTGCAGAAGCGGGTGTTTTTTTGCGGGAGGAGCAGGCCATAGAGAAAAGAACCAGATTGTGTATTAGGAATGCTCCAACAGGCCAAAGGGCGTTATGATAGCATGATGGGTTTCAAACGTGGAGTAATGTACGAGTGGTTCAGGCATTTGATCTCCTCCCGCATGATTGGTTCTCATTCTCCTGTCACGCAATCCGCCTGAAGCTGAGGTAATAGAAGCCGTCACGGCCGGTGGGTGGCCGGTCAAACCAAATCAGGCGTACCCAAAGGTTATATAAACATTCTCGACGTCTGCCCTCCTCTCTGCTTGTTCTCCTCTCGTCTCCTACAGCGTCTGCAAGTATGGACAGCAGAGTCGTTCGCGAGCAATGTGGGTCTGGGCAGCAAGGCAGCCTGTGAGCCTGAACTACTTCGTCAGCACCTACTACTGTGTACGGTAGGTAGGTAAGGCTTCTTTGCCTGTGGAACGCGATGTAAGTGGCACCCGATAGGGTTAGGGCAACACGCGATTGTCAAAACATCCATCAGAACGGGACAGATATTAATGGCCGTCTATCCGTCCCATTTCACGTACCTGAGACGGTCTCGTTGCCAGAAACCAAACGAACAAGGTGGCAAGTTCTGAGCCTTGGCGGATGAATGTTGGTCCGACTTTCCCCTCGGAAGGATACAAATACCCGAGAAGGGAAGCTCCCGTCCGTTTTTGACTGTTGCCTCGTTGACAGGAACAAGCTGGCATCTTTTCCAAGACCTCTGAGCCGTTCTTTACAAGGTTGAAACCCCATTGATTGAATCGACTTTCCTGGCACAGTTTTGACTGCGACGCGTTGAAAGAACAACAGGGCAAAGCAAAAATGGTGGCCACTCTCACTGTTCCCGACCGATACGGGTGAGTTCAAAGAGCTTCCCTCAGCCTTTTTTTGCGGGTTTCGGGGGGGCAAGCTGACAGGACCTCTCCTCGCAAAAGCTATGTCGTCCTCATCGCTCTAGGGGCGATCCCAGTCCTCTGCTACGCCCAAGGCATGGCGGTGACCTTCCTGCGCAAGCCGGCTGGCGTGCCTTACCCAAACGCCTACGCGTCGGCAGAGAAGGTCAAAGAGAGCCAGGCCGCGTACAAATTTAACTGCGCACAGAGAGCGCATGCCAATTTGCTCGAGAACATGCCCCAGACAATCGCCTACATGTTGTTTGCGGGCTTGGAGTATCCCACGGCCACGGCCGCATTGGGGGCTGCCTGGCTGGCGTTTCGGATCGTCTACGCGGTCGGCTATGTCAAGGGCACGAAGAAGGATGGCAAGGGCAGGTTGTCCGGAAGTCTCTTTTGGTTGATGCAAGGTGGACTCTGGAGTTTGTGTGTGTCTACAGCATTGAAGTTGCTTTGAGGTAGACTCGTTGGTAATTGGGGAGGGTTGATCATTGGAGAGGTTCGGGATGAGACTGATGATCAGGACTGTATTATAGAAAGTGCGAGACAAGTCGTGCGTGTCTTTCCAGCGCTGAAGCTGGCTGCGTCTTCCTGGGAGAGGAGCTGCAGAGCTCAATGCATTGATGATGGCTTAAAGTGCGTCTCTCTTTCTTCCCACCTACTAGGAGCTCCTGGAACAAACAAGTATACTAGAAGTCCTGTACATACTGGTACTACAAACTCACAATCTTGACTGTTTGTGGGTCAAGTGCTTGCGAGACGAACCTAGGTAAGAGTCACGGATTACGCGGTACTCGTAGGAGGGATTCGCGTATTATTATTACTATTATTGTCCCTCTTTTGCTCTCTCGTGCCCCTCGTCATCATCAACGGTACGAGTCATTAAGGCACACGACCCCACACTAAGTGAGTCATTTTTCAGCATGTTTTATTTGTGACACTTTAATCCAGGATTTCAATTGCGCTCGTCTCGACAGGTATAAATCCCCAACCACTGCCCTCCCTCAAAACCTCGTTGAACTCTTCATCATGGCAGACGCAACCGAGTCTGTTACCCAAGACACTGCCAACCTGCACCTCGATGAAGTCACCGGGGAGAGAGTCTCCAAGTCCGAGTTGAAGAAGAGACAGAAGCAAAGACAACTAGAAGAGAAGAAGAAGGAAAAGGCCGCCGCTGCCCCGCTCCAAGTGGAAAAGAAAGCCATGAAGGCAGAACTCGACGAGAGCAATCTCAACCCGAACCAGTACTTTGAAATCAGGAGTGGTCGCATCAACCGGCTGCGGGAGACCAAGGACCCCAACCCGTACCCTCACAAGTTCCTGGTCAACACGGACCTGGGCAAGTTTGTCGAGGAATATGCCTCCCTCAAGCCCGGCGAGCAGAAGAAAGAGGTGGAGATACGTGTCGCGGGGAGAGTCTACGTCAAGCGATCCGCAGGGGCCAAGCTGGTCTTCTACGACATCAGGAGCGGCGGCACCAAGGTCCAGATAATGTGTCAGGCGCAAGAAGCTGCCGGAGACGTCTCCTTCGAGGCCCAGCACGAGCACCTGAGGAGAGGGGACATCATCGGCGTCATCGGGTACCCCGGACGGACCTCGCCCAAGAACCGTCCCAACGAGGGCGAACTCTCCGTGTTTGCTCGTCAAGTCATCCTCCTCACACCCTGCCTGCACCAGATCCCCTCGGAACATTTCGGTCTCCAGGATGTCGAAACCCGCTTCCGCCAGCGCTACCTCGATCTCATCATGAACGAGAAGTCGCGCAACATCCTTCTCACCCGTGCCAAGATCGTCTCCTACGTCCGGCGCTACTTCGACTCCAATGGGTTTGTCGAAGTGGAAACGCCCATGATGAACTCCATTGCTGGTGGTGCCACGGCCAAGCCGTTCAAGACACACATCAACGAGTACCAAACCGACATGTTTATGCGTATCGCACCCGAGCTGTACCTCAAAATGCTGGTCGTGGGAGGTATCGACCGAGTATATGAGCTGGGAAAGCAATTCCGCAATGAAGGCGCCGACCTGACGCACAACCCGGAGTTTACCACGTGCGAATTCTACGAGGCGTATGCCGACGTCTACGATGTGATGGACCGCACCGAGGAACTCGTCTCGGGGCTCGTCAAGGAAGTCACTGGAGGCCACCAAACGACCTTCCACACACAGAATGGAGAGGTCTACGAAGTCAACTGGTCCCGGCCGTGGAAGCGCATCGACATGATCCCGGCCCTCGAGGAAGCCACGGGCGAAAAGTTCCCGCCGGGCGACCAACTCCACACGGCCGAGACCAACGAATTCCTCAAGCGCGTGCTCAAGAAGTGCAACGTGACGTGCCCGCCCCCCGAGACCAATGCGCGCATGCTCGACAAGCTGGTCGGCGAGTTCATCGAGGAGAAGTGCATCGACCCGACCTTCATCATGGGCCACCCGCAGATCATGTCGCCGCTGGCCAAGTACCACCGCTCGTCGCCGGGCATCTGCGAGCGCTTCGAGGCGTTTGTGTGCAAGAAGGAGATTGTCAACGCGTACACCGAGTTGAATGACCCGTTCGAGCAGCGGCTGCGCTTCGAGGAGCAGGCCCGCCAAAAGGCCCAGGGCGACGACGAGGCCCAGATGATCGACGAGAACTTTTGCACCTCGCTCGAGTTCGGCCTCCCGCCCACCGGCGGCTGGGGCATGGGCATCGACAGGCTCGTCATGTTCCTCACCGACAACTACACCATCCGCGAGGTCCTGGCCTTCCCTTTTATGAGGGAGGAGAAGACCCCCGCCGGTGGCAAGGAGACTGCGGCGGTCCACGAGGTCGTCGCGACCAGACCGGCCCCTTAGCTTGAATCTGTTGGGATGTTTTTGCTGCCGGTGGTGCCGGTGGTGCTGATGCTGGTGCCGGTACTGGCGCTGTTGCTAAGAAGTCGTGTTTGACGAGCTCATGAGACCCCCTCCCCCTTTGGTTCCCCGCCTCCTCACTGGATTTTTCCATCTTGAACTGTGTCGGAGGGGCGGCTGGTGTATGTACGCGTTGATGGCGATGCTCATGAACGCAACGCAAATCAAGAGATACACAATACTTGCTATACTTACATGCATGCACGAGAAGAAGACAAAGACAAAGACAAAGAGCAGCCGAAGAAAAGAAAAGAAGATAGAAAACCCGCGCGCGCATACAAAGTATGTGTGTATGTATGTAGAAGAATGTTCGTCCTTCTTCCTTTACTTGACGAGACGAAGAATGATAAAGTTTTTGTGGTGTCCCGATACCATCAATCTGCAGTCCCGGTTCAGGGCCAGACAAACGGACAGACAGACAGTGGCTGAGACTACCTACCCACAGTAGTATGCATGTATGTACATATCGATGAGCATCGCTCGTGCTTTGGGACCCATTAATTAATTAGGACGCTCCTCCTCCGCTCACTTGGTGACTCACTAGTGATATGACTGCAAGTCACCCGGTTAGGAGGAGACTTTATCAGAGCTAGCATTGCATTACCATATCCTCTTGGCCACCATCTCGTACCGTCTGACTTTATCTAAGCTCTCGACCCCGGTCCCCTTTTCCTTGGTCTTCTTGTCCTTTTCCTCCCTCTCGCGCAGCGCCTTGAGCCCCGCCGGATCGTCCTCGTAGATCCACCGGCGTTTATCGTCGTCGACTTCGACGACGCCCCAACCCCCGACGCGCCGGCCGCCGTCGACGTGGTAGATCGGGTTCTTCTCACGCAGCTTCATCGACCGGTAGCGGGACCGCGCAAAGGCGAGGAGGAGCATGCCCAACACGAGCTTGCAGGCCAGGAGGATCAGGAAGAACAGGAGGAATAACAGTATGGTGGTCATGTGTGTGACGACGCTGGAGCTGGTGATGGCCGCGGGAATGGCTCTGATAATGTCGTCGACGGTTTTGGAAATCGCCGTACTCGTGGTCATGGGCATGTTCGAGCGGGCCGCAGAGTAATGCTCGTGGATGCTGGCCAGGCTTGTTGACGAGCTTGGCGAGCTTGACGGAACCCATGCGGCCATGAACATCTGGTATGTCTGCACTGTGGCTCGAATCAAGAGACAGCTTAAAGGGATGACCGGCAAGCCCAACCGCTTGGTCAGGTTCTGGTCGCCGAAAGCGTTTGTGTAATAGTCCTTGGCCAAAACATCCAGAAATCGGTCGTATATGGCAGGACGGGTGTTGTTAAACTTGTTGATATAAGCATGTTTGAGCCAGTCTACCAACATCTCAGACCCTAGAACGGCCAAAAAAGGACCGAGCACCTGACTGACAGCTGGAGCGTACGATGTTATCGTATTGATTGCAGCTGGTAACAGAGTGAACGACTTTGGAAGGATCGAGCTCACCGATTTCGGCGGAAGAGCGCTGGTGAAGGGAAGGCTGCTATTCGTAGTCAGTGGAGGCGCCGCTGCCACCGCACTCGATGCTCTGACAAAAGCGTTTAATCCTGCGCTTAATCCTCCCGTCTCCACGATGTTGCGCGAAGCAATAATGACCAGCATGTGCCAAAGCTGAAAGCGTTCAACGACATCGGCACAAGTCAGTTGAAAAAGGTTCTCCTTCTCAAATTTCTTGAAGACGGTGGATTTGATTTCCACAAACTGATTTGACAACAACAATGTGATGAGAGCGTTCGAGTATGAGTTGACAGCCACGTTGAGCGTGATGACTTGATAGAACAGAGCTGTAGAGTGAAGGACTGTGTAAACGAGTGCCAGCACGAACAACCAGAATGGCCGTAGAACTTTGCTATGGCCATCTGGCTTGCGTTCGAGGGCCTCCTTGGAGAACAAACATTCGAGAACATCTTGCCCTATGGCGGAGAACAGCCGATCGCAGACTTCCAGGAGGTTGTAGATGACATATAGCTTGATGGCCGCCTGACCACGAATCCAATGGTACATCCGGCTGGCATCAAGCCTGAGAAGAATAAGGCATGTGCAAATGATCAGCAGGCCCTTGAGCATGTCCGCTTTGTCATCAGGGAGCAACGCCGATGGCACCGACTTTGTCCTCTGATGCTGCTTCCCTTGCCTGCGATTGTGTGCTGCAATAGAATGAGCAGCTTTGCCTTCGCCCGCATCAGAACCTGAGGCTTTACGCGAAGAGGTCGGAACAAGACTGCTCCTTCGTCTTCTCCACATTCTTCCAGTCCCGTTGTACACAAAACTGGCGACAAAGTGCACTTCACTCATGAAGTTAATGCACCAAGATTTGACTAGAATGTAGAACGATTTGAGGAGTCTGAGTGGAAGGATCGTGAACGTATAGAGCCATGAATCGAGACACGCAAGGGTACCGAACCATAGGACGCTCTCGAGGTACATAGGAAGCAGCAAGAAGTTCATAAGTCTCTCGACCTTGACTCGTGAAGACTCGTATGGAAAGTCGCTGTTGGCAGACCTGTGGATATACAGTTGGGAGGGACGCTGTGAGGATAATTCGAGCTGGAGATAGGTTGGAATTGACAAAGGTGGTAATGGAATTGATGCCGGCATTGGGGACGCAAGAGGTCGCCCGGAAGACGAATGTCTTCTCCCGGTGGTTCCATCAATTTTTCCCCCAGTTTCGGGAATCTTAAGAGTTGGCCGTGAGCCGATTCTATCGTGCCGTTGAGGAGACAGAGGGCTCTTGAGGGCACTGGGAGTGGATAGAGCCCTTTGTGGGGGATTGGGTCTGAGTGAAGGACTGCCTGTAGATTGCAGTAGTTGGTTGCTGGTCTCGATGGTGAGGTTACGACTTCGTCTAATCTCGGACATTTCAGATTGCCTAGATGTGCCACTTGCTGCCTTCGGAGTGGAAATAAAGACATCATCATTAGGAGACTCAAGAGCTTTGTCGGCTGCGGGTAGGGCTGTGTAAGGGTTCATCTCATCGGTCGAGACAAGTGCCATTATTTGTGAATCGTCAGGACGAACGGGAAGAGAGTCCAGCGTGGTCGTTAGGTTGTGCATTTCATCTGGCAGCGGTTTGTATCCCCTTAGTCCATTTTGTTCGACCTCGATTTTATTTGGGCCTTCCGCAGCATGTCCCGGCACCGATTGGTCTGCTTTTGTAGGGGGAGCAAGCGAACAATCCTGGTCTGTTGCCGAACCATTTGGTATCGTTTTTATGGATGTAGCCACTCCCACGACATGGTCGTGATCCCCGTCCAAGATCCCTTCTGTAGTATTCTCAACTCCATTCTGCGTCACGAGACCGTTACTCCGACCCTCATCCGATTGTAGTAGTGTATTGTCCACCTCGGATGAATGGTTGCCCTGCGTCGGCGGCATCCCATTCTGGACATTCGTTCGATCTGTTGGGGAATGAACCGGCGATAGGGTGTCATGAACGTTAGGAGGTGTAAGTGGTTCTCGCCCGGCGAAATGATAGTGGTCACTATTCACCACGGCTGTAATCGTTGGCCCTTCCATGATGAACAGGGGAGGGAGACGTGACGGATACAAAGCCGGCCATGCTGCTGTGCCCTTGAAAAGAAAGGTGACGAATAGTCTAGGCTGGTCGTAAGCCCGGTGAGTTCAATGTCTTAAGTTGCCATCACGACGTCTCGATGGTAGTCGGTGTGAGTCGAGAAACACCCAATTCAGTGCTCCTACGGAAAGGAAGACGTCGCCAAATAATACTTGCACTTTTAAGTCCGTGGTATTTCCGAGACAACAACCACACGTGGCTTGTGGTTTGTGGTTTGTGGTTTGTGGTGTGTGGTTTGTGGCTGGCGGCTTGCGGCTGGCGGATCGTGGCGGCGTGGCTGCGTGGCTCCTGCACAGCGGCACAACCGTCCAGGTGACGCTGTTGATGATCATCTTTAAAACCCGCTGTTTCTTGCAACATCTGTAACAACTTGCCAACTTTTGCAATCTGCTGCAATCATCACTATTCCCGAAGAAGAGTGACAGTGCTCAATCCTACATTACACCTTCAGAGGCTGGTGGAGCATTCAGCGGGCTTGGGGATCGCAGCTGCTGGTGTTTCAACCACAACTTCTTTCAGTCAGGGCAGTACGACGTCAGCTCTGGCCATCTTTGCCCTTACTCTCCGAGTCCATGTGCAAGATGATTCTTGCTGCACAGTGTTGATTTCCTATAACTTCGTTCGACGACTATGTGCAAAACGCCATACCTGTCTGACGAAGGCTTTGGCAATAGTTCAATCTGATGGATCAAGAACAGTTCAGCGGATGGAGTCCACCACGAGACGACCTGGATGGGCTGATCACAGGGTATGATGTATCTACTACTATACCCGAGGTTGACAGGGCCGCCTGGAGTGAACAGGGCACTGCAGCGTCCCCTTCTCATCCGTCACGCTATCTCGAGCCTTCCTCGCCGGGACCAGTCAGATCACCGCTCCAACAGCCTCCCAATACAAATTTCAGCTCTAGACCACTCCCTCAGCGAAGGATAGCTTCTTCAAGCCAAATACCTAGCCTAGCCTATGGAGATCCGGCCCCGCAAGTCTCCTTCGAGCCTCCTCTTCGATCGATCTTTGTATCGGGACCGCCTACTGCATCAGTCTCTGCGAACACCGCGCTAGCGTCCTTGAGCGCTGCAGTGTCCTCGAGTAATTCAGGCTCACTAGCTGCTCTGACAAGCGCTGGTGGAAGTCGGCGTACTAATATAAAGGCAGGAGACACCACGCCTTCCGCCTCGCCCGCTGGCTCCAGCAATCGACATCCTCTGCTCAATCCCGAGAAAGATGTAGATGACCCCACAACAAGTGCAGTCACCAGCAGTTTCGACTCTGATTCTGTGAACACCTCCACCACCCTTGCACGCTTATTCATAACAAGCGATGGAACGAGTCCTGGTCCCACGTCCAGAGTCCACTCCCACCTCCGAACCGTATCCAGTACCAGCAGAGGTCTCGGTGACACGGCGACACTCACAGGGCATCTCTTCCGTCATGGTTTCGAGGAAGGTCGTCATTCAGACATCACTGTGCATGCTTTTGGTCAGAGTTATAGACTTCACAAACTGCTTCTCGATCGTGTGCCTTACTTTTCGTCGGCATTCTCTGGTTCTTGGGCGGAGAGTACGGCGCGAGAGATGACAATTCCTTGCGAAGATCTCGACCCAAGTATCAGTAGAAACGCTTTTGAGCTTGCACTCAAGAGAATCTATGGTACACAGTTTCCTGTGCAGGAAGAGAAAGAAGCAATTGGGCTCTTCGCTACTGCATGCTGGCTTGATATGGCTGACCTGGTCGAGTCCTGTGTCGACTCGATCCTTCGACAGATGCAGCCAGCTACCCTTCACAATTTGATCAAACTAGTGACCAATAATTACTATGGGAAAGCTGGTGATCGTATCCTGGCTTCCGCGAAGGCAATGCTTTGCAAAGAGGGTTGGGAGATGCCTTACGAGTACTGGGACGAAATCCCCGCTGAAATCATCCGCGAGATCGTTGGCGGGGACCCGTTCTTCGTACCAGGCGAGTGGGAAAGGTGGTACCTCGCCCTAAAGCTATTGAATCGCCGCCTGAAGGCGAAGGCCATCGAAGGAGGGCTGGTGTCTCCGAGTGGTCGATATCTTTATCCCAAACCAACAAGCCTGCGGTTTTTTGCCGTGAGATTTGATGTGCCTTACAGAATAACTGGACACAACCGGTACGTTTCCGAGAAGGACGAGGCCTGGGTCGCCCTGTACACATCGCCCGAAATCGCACCTCTGCTTGTGCTCCTAGACGAAGGAATCCATTATGTTCATCTTCGCTTCGAACAATTACAGCAGATCCGGACGCAGAAAGACATCCTTGGAGTGCCGGTACTGCCGGAGAAGGTCATAAGTGATGCCTTGTGGATGTCAATGGAACTTCGACAGAAGGTCCTCAATGCCCGGGAGACTGACGAGACGCTCGGACTAAGCGAAGTAGCCGAAGACTTTGACGAAGCGGAAGATCATGCTGAACAAGCATCGGACCAGAAAGGAAAGTCCCGAGACGATGGGCCAGCCAGCACAACCGAAGTTCCCGCAGAGATGGAGTCTGGCTCCTGGGATGGTAACGGCAAACCTCGAAAATTCTGGATTCCGACTAACGACGTCTCCTGCGTGATGGGAGGCACTCGCGAAGCCTGTGTAGCTGCTAACTCTACGAGCGTTGCAGAGTGGAGCACGCATGCAGCCAGATTATCAGCTAGCCTCGAGCCCACTGATGTCGCATGGGCCCTCGACTTCACAAGTGGCAATGTAATCGACAGCGGCAGACCTCCATCCAGAGGCTATTCTCCAACATCAACGCCACGTTTCAGCTACTATCCTCCATTTCGATTTTCAGCCGAGTTCCCGAGTCCCCGGACACTGAAAGAGAAGAAACGGGTCTATTCACACACTGTTTGGTATGCGGGAAGCCTGTGGAACCTCTATATCCAACGCGTCAATAACTCGAAGGTCCAGCAGTTGGGCATATACTTGCACAGAGCTAAGGATAAAGATCCGTGCGAAGATCCACTTGCCCTGTGGATATCTTCGACGGTGGACGATCGCATCGGACAGCTGGAGCGGGAGATGCTGCTTCGGAAGACGGAACAGCGAAATCGCAGTTGGCACGTCAATGAGCCAGTTCGAGGGTCAACGGCAGAGCTTGAGGATGCATCAGCCGAGTCGACACAAGAATATGATAGTTCGAATCCACCGATCGTGGAAGGCGAAAGGGTGACATTTCGACGGCGAACGGCAAAGCCGGTCCAAAAGATTTCACAAAACCCTGAAAGTGGGGGCAAGCTGTCCAATGACTCTTCTCCCGCCGACGGCCTGATGTTAGATTCGGATGAGGAGGATGCAGAGTTGTTGCGGACGAACAGGAAATACAATGTTTCTGCTATGCCACCTTACATGGATGGACGTCCGACAATACGAACATACTTTAAAATCTATTCACCGAGCAAGGGCGGGCGGCTTTTGAGCATTTATGAGAGCGCGCCAGACAAGTTCGATGTCAGTAAGAGTTGGGGTTGGAAGAGCAGCCAGATGCAACTCGACGACGGGATTGGCGGATGTGACACGACGAAGTCTAGTAAAGACGGGAAATTGAGGTATATGGTCGTCATTGGCAACATATAAGGCACCTGTTGGCGTTTGCATCTCAAGCATTCAAGTTATATCAAAATCATGATTATGGATTTCGACAAGCAAAGAAGCGTGTTACAAGCTGCGACAGGGAGGGAACGTTAGCACCCACTCAAGTATTCAATACACAAACAATACTACATCGTGAGACGCGGTTCACCTCTCTGTGTGCTGTTCCATTGTTCTCTTCGTTGCAGTGCGTGAGTCCACAGGGATGAATATGACCAAGTGCAAGATGGTCATGAACTGTGCACAGGCCTGGCCGGGCAGCAGTTCATGCCACGGGGCACGGGAGAGAATTTCTCGCCACGGGTCTAGTTGAGGGAGGGCTATCGTCTATGATTGCGCACTTTCCGCTGCGAGTCAACCACATGGAAGATGTATGTCTGTGGAAGCTTCACTCAAGCCAGGCACCTGTGGGAGAGCAGATGCGCCGGAAGCAATCAAGACTGATATGATAGTCTCTACCAAACATCTCCACCTAATCTAATGTCAGTGCTAGAAGAATGACAAAGAGCTAGCCGGTCCAATCCTCCACCATCTCGACTCTACATCGCTGAGACGCCCGTAATGCTGATTTCTCAAGAGTGGAACTTTCCATGACCTGTTGTCGCCCGCGAACTTGTCAGAAGTCGCGCACACTAAACGCCCAAATCAGAGTTCAAGTCCGATCACAAGGCTGACAAAGATATCTGGAGTCTGCCCATGGCCAACAGCCTCAGCAGAATACACAGCGGCAAGGACATTCTGTGAAAAGGACATTGCATCACTGTACAGGTCGAAAAAAAGCACGTCCCACTCGGCTTGGGACATGCTGTGGCCGAGGTTCTTCCCTCGCTTGTCTTTCCAGTTGAAGAGGCCGATATCCACCACCGTTTTGACTACCAGGCCGGTGTCTCCAATGGGGGCGTCAGCCACCATCAAACTGGAGTCTGGAAGATCTTGGAATCGAGAGTAGACCTGTGCGGAGATGCTGCCGATCGCATTGGTCAGAGCATTGTCCAACTGCAACGTGGCGAGAGCGCCAGAGTGAACAGCGCTGTAGAATATCATGCCGATCTGTCCTCCAGCTTGGATGTTGTATGTTTGCCCGATGGTTGTGAGCACCAACCCTGTACCTAGGGTATCAACCGTTGGTGACTCCTGTCCCACGGGCATGGTGTCGGCTAGCTCAAGACAGGGCACATCAGATGAAGTAGATTGGCATTGAAGTACCCTGTTGAAGGTCGGCATAAAGTCTTTGATGGCATCGTCGATGTTGACTGCGACCTGTGAGGAGACGGCCATGGAGTTTCCTGTGGCGAGCACGCCATTTTCCGCCCCGGCCACGCTCAGTGTTTCGCACCCAATATTATCAAACTCTTGACCAGAATCAGAGCCCAGGCCTTTAGCAAGGTTTCCACAGATACTCGAGACAGATCCATCCGGGATCCGATCAAAGGCCAGGTGGAAGTCACCAAATTGTGACCCCGGAGGGTTGGAATGGGAGATGCGCCAGCAGCCGAAACTTCGAGCTCTGCAATCATTCTGCGCGCGGACGAAGAAACTCCCAAGAGATCCCAAGAGGAAAATGGAGTTGAAGACCTGAGAGCCGCGGGATAACATGACTGTTTGTATCGCAGCAGATGAAAAGGTTGATTCCGTGGGAGAGGACTTGTTCGGTGGTGTCAGAAGGCGAGTTGTGCCCCGTGCGTACTGAAAGGTGAGCAGGAATAACTGTCGAGTGACAAGTGGCAGAATCCAATGCTGCACCACAACGTCTTTATACCCATTTCTGCCATCTAGTGCTTATAGAGTCCGACAAAGACAATGCTACATTAGGTCGACTTTGCGGTGAGTTTTCAAGCCTCACTGGAGCCTGGAATACTGTTGAATCATACCATCGACGTCCACAAAATGGAGTCTGGGAGGGCCAAAACTATCCCATCAGCAGTCGGACAGACCCTTTTTGAGTGCTTTTTCGTGCCAGTTTGAAGCATTCAGCTCATGGGGGCGCTTCATGGACCCTAGCCGGGTGAGAGAGCCAATCCCGATACGAGATAACATGCTCGGTGGTATAATAACCAGGCCAGGCGGATACCCCACTGCTGAATATGGAAGTTTTTACACCGAACCTCTACCACTGGTAGGTAGTCGGAGGGTGAGGAGCCAGCTAAGGAAGGCTTACCGAGATCATGCGACCTACCGAGCACTGCGAGCATAATCGGACTTGGTATTCGAGACCATCGATATCGAGGGAGAGTGGACTGGAAGGAGAGTGGTAGGTAGACGAGGGAGAGGGAGGGAGAGGGTGATAGTGAGGTTGAAGTACGAGGTATGACGTGTGGGAATTCCATGACTGAGGATCTCCTTTTGGGCAGGTGCGGAGCGGGCCTTCCACACGTGAGCTGTTATCCGCCAAGAGTTTTGACCCGAGGGGCTGGACGTGGTTCGCGGCTCGACAGGTGTCCCGGCGGAAGTGGATAAGGTCGGTGCGATGAGGGTGTGGAGGGATGGTACACAATATTATGTACCTCGTACTCACCGTACTCACTACAGCGCCATGTGCAAGTACGACATAAAGCGAGGGAGATACTCGGTCTTGACTTAGGGTCGAAGTCGAGTGCCAAGGACCCGGTCAAGCAAATAAAGAGGGGGTTCCGGTGGACTTGGCTCTGCGACCACAGTCAGCGTACATGTTCATTATTCAGCACCCTGGTGTCTCCGTACTGCGCAGCCCACGAAAAAGAGCCTGTTTTCGGAAAAGCTCACACTGATCGGCCACGTCAAGGCTACACAGGAGCATCCTTTAGAGGTCCCCAAGGGTGGGTGAAGTGCTTGATATCCGCCATACTCGTCCTTGGCGGTCTTCTCGTTAATTTCTTCTAGAGCCTGGCGACCCCGTCCGAGAAAAACACGAGAATAGTTGTAAAAGCCTCTAGGTCAACAAGTACGACGTTCTTTTGATGGTGCCATCTGTCCATGTCATTGTGACGCCGGTGCCACTTTACTCAGGCTGTGGACAATGCTGATTGGTAGATTTGGCACTTGATTTCAAAGCTCACTTGAGCCTGTGGAAGAAACTCTCTAGACTTCAGATAGAGTCAAAGAGGCGTAGAGAGAACTCTGAAGTCCCCAGCATCGACATATAAAACCTTGTCGACGCACACGGTTCATCAGTTCTCCTTCTTGCATTCCATCATACCTTCAAGTCTCACACATTCACAACGCCTGTTCAAGACCTGCCATCCCTATCTCATCAACATCCCAACACACTCACCAAGCCAGCATAGAATTTGTCCCCTGTCTCATCATCCCTCGCAATGGATTCTCACGATGCAAAGCCTCTTATTATTAATAAGGGAACCCCGGGAATTTCCTACTTCACACCCGCTCAATCGCCTCCTTCAGGAACAGCCAAGGATCCCCAGTCCGATGGCAGTGCAATCCCAAAGCTCTTCCAACCCCTGACCATTCGTGGAGTTACTTTCCAGAACCGCATTTTCCTCTCGCCAATGTGCCAGTATTCCGCTCAGAATGGCTACCTGACTGACTGGCACTTGACTCACCTTGGTGGCATGATCCAGCGAGGACCTGGCCTCACATTCATCGAAGCAACCTCGGTCACTCCTGAAGGTCGAATCACGCCAGAAGACAGTGGGCTTTGGGAAGATGGTCAAATGGGCCCTTTGAAGAGAATCGTCGAGTTTGCGCATAGTCAGAGTCAAAAGATCGGGATCCAGCTGGGCCACGCAGGCCGCAAGGCCAGCACCGTTGCTCCTTGGCTGAGTCGAGGTGACACTGCCCAGAAGGAAGCTGGCGGCTGGCCTACAGAGACGCTTGCCCCGAGCGCCATTGCCTTCCAGGACACCTACCCCAATCCCAATGCCCTTACGCTGGAGGGAATCGAAAGAATCAAGAATGCGTTCGTGGACGCTGTCAAGAGATCCCTCCAAGTTGGATTTGATGTCATTGAGATCCACGGTGCCCATGGCTATCTCATTCACTCGTTCCTCAGCCCAGTCAGCAACAAGCGAACCGATCAGTATGGCGGATCCTTCGAGAACCGGACGCGTCTGGCTCGAGAACTCGTTGAGGCGACAAGGGCCGTCATTCCCAAGGACATGCCTCTCTTCTTCCGAATCAGCGCCGACGACTGGCTCAAGGGTCAAGATGAATTCCCAGAGAGCTGGACAGTTGAGGACACAGCCAAGCTGGCTCCAATTTTGGCCGAGTTGGGCGTGGATTTTCTTGATACCAGCTCAGGCGGCATCCACCCTGCTCAAAAAATTGTCGGTGGACCGGGATACCAAGCTCCGTTTGCACTTGCAGTGAAGAAAGCAGTGGGAGATTCCCTGCTTGTTGGAACCGTTGGATCCATCACAACGGGCACTTTGGCACAGGAACTTCTAGACCAAGGCCTGGACGCCGCCTTTGTTGGACGGTATTTCCAGAAGAACCCCGGCCTGGTTTGGACTTTCGCAGAGGACCTTGGTGTTGAGATCCACGTTGCAAACCAGATCTCATGGGGCTTCCACGGCAGGGCGGGTGGTAAAGGCAAGCACGAGACCAAAGCAACCCGCTAAAGCAGAATGGCGGTCCCTTGAAGCGAAAGTACCTAGGTGGTGTCTACAGTTGTTCTCAGGGGCGTAGAAGAGAGAAATCTGTCTGTGAGACGGATATTTTTCGTTTAAATATAGAATCCACGTTCATTCCTACCATTTACGAACTCCAGCAGGAACTGCGGAGATTGTTTGTCAACCAGAGCGAGAAAATGATGCAACCCCAACGCTCGAACTACTTGCACCTAAATGAACGGGCACACGGGTTCCTGCATGAGAACGATCGCCCAGGGGAATCGGAGGGCGAATCAGCTGAGTTCACAGGTCAGGGGAGTGTGTTTGGGGTTGCTGGACAGGGGCGTAGGATTGGCAGGAGACTAGCCACATCGGGGGCCCCTAGACGCCTAGCGCAGTTTGATGTTTTGGAGGCCAAGCAGGGCGGGTAAGCAAGGCCCCAGGCTCCGCATTGGCACCCGAGGCTTGCAAGTTGCAACAGCTCCTGTTCCATTAAGCATTTCGGTAGTAGGTCTGCCACACCCTCTCCCCATCTACAACAACTCTTCGTCCTATTCACCGACCCGCCCTTCACTTCAGATTTCCTGATTCAAGCCATTTCTTAGCATTGTCGTATCAAGTCTCTCGTTCAGAATTCACGTCCTCATTTCTCGGCTCTTTTTGTGTCATTATTCTCCTGTTCCGCGCTCGACCCACGTTCGTTCTTTGTGTTATTCCGAGCCTTCCCCCTTGTCTCGTCCTTGCTGTACGCTTTGTCCACCTTGACGGACGACAAGCACCATCAGCAGGCGGTCAATTCTCCCTGACGCCTCTCATAACTTTCGCTCAATCGTGACACGGCTCCCTCCTCGACGGCGGAAGTCAGTCCTGGGATATTGAGTCGAGGTGGTTTCCGTCACTGCTTCGATGAATGGGCGGACTCGACGGCGATGCAATAAACACACTACAAAACAAAGGGTTCAATCTCTGAGGGCAATTGAGCTGGGCTCTTGTTACACCTGCCCTTCGGCTGCACCACGTCTGAGACAGCAACGTACAACAGCCTCAGAAACAGGCATACGATTACTCGTGTTCGGCTGCCCCCTTTCACGAACTATTGATAAGCTGCTGCCAGGTCGCAGCGCTTTGGTCGATCTTTACACAATACACATACCACGTTCGCCATGGGCTGTTGCGGAGGCGAACGAGAAAAGTTCGGGAATCTGAGCGCTGAGCAGAAATGGGACTACATTGTACGCATACCCGACACGGAAGTAGGCTGCATGGACTAACACATCACAGAACCTTGATGATTTCAAATCTTCCTCATGCTGGACTCCTTTTGCCTACGGCTACCTTATTTTGATGCTTATTGTCTCGATATCCGTCTACGCTGTCGATACATTTACCGCTATCAACCTCCTCGCCTTTGACAGATGGGCTGGTCAGATTAAACCCGAGATTCCACTCAACATCTCTCGATGGATATTTGCTGGATGTATCATTCTATCGTTTGTTCTGCTCATCTACCGATGGATACGTGCAGTCAGAGTCATGCGACAAGGCGGAATCGCAAAAAGCTACTTGGACCCTTTGGCCGTCCGAATTCAGTCGATGCGATGGGGAAAAGCAAGAGGTTGGAAGCGTTTCTTGGTCTTTGCCGAGTTGACAAAGAGTCGAAAAGGAGCCGACTACGTTGCCCTGTTTGCATATTTCTCTTTCGAAGCTTGGCTCCGTATCGTCTTTGCAGAAGGACCACGGCAAGTGGTCAACGCCATCACGCTGTATTCAGTGTTGAGGCTCAAGTTGGTCCCAGAGGGCGAGCATGCTCCGTCCGATGGTCACTCTCCGGTTGTCCAATTCTTTGTCAATGTTGGAATTCTGGCCGATTCCAATCACTTGCAAGCCGTTATTCTCTTCGGCATGCTGTGGACCTTGGTCATCTGGGTCATTTCCGTCATTGGTCTGATCATTTCAGTCATTCTCTATCTCGTTTTTCTCTGGCACCACATTCCAACAGAGGATGGGAGTCTAACAGGCTACTGCCGTAACAAGATTAATCGACGGATGGAGAGGGTTGTCAAGATCAAGGTTGACAAAGCACTCAAGAAAGAGAATGCACTGCGGGCTCGAGCAGAAGCCAGGGCGGCGCGCGAAGGAACGGATATAAAGAAACAACCGACCTTGCCAAATATCCTAGGCGCCGATTCGGACTCACTTCCTCCACTGTCACGGCAAACCACAATGACAACCCTCCCAGAATACACCTCGCGCCCGGCCACAAGGAGGGGCAGTGATGATGCCGTTCCAACCCTACCCGATATTGCTCCTCGTCCTCCGATGCCTACTCGTACCGTTACTCATGGTTCGGCAGCGTCGTGGTCAAGCTACACCTCGAACGCTCCATTGATGAGCTCGGCGGCGGACATGGGGTTTGCGGCTGATCGAGTTCAGACTCCAGCGTCCGATACGAACAGTCCATGGTACGGTAGACCAGCACCAAACCGTAGCATATCGAACCTTTCGCAGCCTCCACAACGGTCTATCAGTCCTGCACTTCCACGACCGGGTACAGCACAGAGTGATAGGAATGGTCCTGGCGCGTACCAAATGGATTCTCTCCCACGGCCAGGAACCAGCATGTCTAACAATGGACGTCCCAGATATCCCTTGGAAAATAGCAGCGCTCTTCCCTACCCAGATGATAGAAGCTCAACGCCATCCAGCAAGCCACCAGCGTGGTCGGGACCAACCTTCGACAACCAAATTGACACCTCGGGTCGCCGTACGCCTGGAGGTGCCATTGGACCATCATTCCCTGTTATTCCAGAGGAGAGGGGGCGACAATCACCGTTGCCAGGACCTCAATTCCGATCACACACTCCCAATCAAGGACCTCCAGAAACATTTTTCGCACCAAACGGTGGAGGTCCGATCAGAACTGTGACGCCAACCGGAGGCCCAACATTGCCTCGATTACAGCCTTCAAGCTCTGCCGGTTATATTCCCTACTCGGC
Organism: Fonsecaea nubica; assembly: GCF_001646965.1. Taxonomy (NCBI): domain Eukaryota; kingdom Fungi; phylum Ascomycota; class Eurotiomycetes; order Chaetothyriales; family Herpotrichiellaceae; genus Fonsecaea; species Fonsecaea nubica. The sequence continues at coordinate 328,601 of NW_019173692.1, read as the reverse complement.
GGAGCGATCGATGACCCCAATGTCTTCAATTCCTCCCAGCGCCACCATTCGTAGTGTCACCGAGCCAACTAGGACATACACCCCTTTTACATCACAGCCGAGCTTTCCCAGTGGTGCACGAGAGAGGCCAACTCCACAGAGACAGGGAAGTCAGGGAGTAGATGACATATTGGACCATTATTGAGGGGTTGGCCCTTCTGAGAGTGGAGGCGGCTTCTTTGCTCGCGGTGACGAAACAGTAACGATGATTAATAGCTAGATCCTGTAACACAAAATGGCACATTTTTGCTTGATTAGTTTCTTCTAGGCCTCGCAATGGGGCAGGGGAAGTGGTCTGATGATAGACTCCTCAAGTGACATTGTCAACTTGCACAGGTAATGTGTCTTTCGAAGTCTCCGATTGGTCAATGCTCGATGCTCATTTTGGTCTACTTCAAATATTAATCCAGACTGTCCTATTGTACCGTACAGAGTGCCAGACACTTCCAAAGCATCGCCATGCTGCCTGGGTCTGCTTTCTCAAAGACTCTTCGTGAAGTCGCACCGGGCTTGTCGAAGAGGTTCTTCGAATGCAGCGGTCGCAGTCATGCTGCCCAGCTTAGCAAGCTTCAACCTAAATCCACGTGTACCTCGACGGTACAACCATCGTCAGCGAGGATCAGCCAGACCCGGAACTTGAGCACGCGCTGCGGTGCATCAATACGAAACTACAGTCTCCCACGGGCCAGCTCTCCTCCCTGCAACCTCAAGAATGCGTCTTTTGCAGGTGCAATCGTTCGAGGATTCTCTGAATCTGCGCACACGAGATCCACCGGCACTGCCGACAACGCCACAGACCCAAATGAAAGAAGAAAGGATGAGGACAAGACCGGAAATGAGAGCAAGAGCAGGAATTTTTTCCCAGATACTTCCTCGAACACTGTGGCTTATTGGCTTCTCGGCAGCGCTGCCAGCGTGTTTGGGATCGTGGTGTTTGGAGGATTGACAAGACTCACAGAGTCTGGGTATGTAATACCAACTCCTACAACTCTTGAGGCTTTTGATTAATGGAGTCGTTCCTGTGCGAGGAACCTGCTGATTCGAGTTTCCAAACCAGACTTAGTATCACGGAATGGAAACCCGTCACTGGCTCCCTTCCTCCCATGTCTGAAGCAGACTGGGAGTCGGAATTTGCCAAATATCGTTCGAGTCCGGAGTTTCACATGCTGAATTCACGAATGACGCTGGAAGAATTCAAATCAATCTACTGGATGGAATGGATCCATCGACTCTGGGGTCGATTCATCGGGCTCTCCTTCGTGTTGCCGGCAGCATATTTCGTCGCGCGGAAGAAAGTGTCCCGTTCTATGGCAATGAGATTACTCGGCATAGCAGGTTTAATTGGGTTTCAGGGCTTCCTCGGCTGGTGGATGGTGAAGTCGGGATTGAAAGACGACTTATTCGCACCGGGCTCGCATCCGCGTGTCTCCCAATACAGATTGACCGCACATTTGGGCGCGGCGTTTGTCTGCTACCTGGCAATGCTTTGGAATGGTCTTGACATCCTCCGAACGAACAAAATCCTACGCATGTCCTCCGACGGTGCGAGTGCGACGCTCAAAAGCTTGGGTAACCCGGCGTTGAAACCCTTCAAGCGCTACGTGTCCCTCCTCGCAGGTTTGATCTTCATTACAGCAATGTCCGGAGGCCTGGTCGCAGGTCTTGACGCAGGCTTGATCTACAACGAGTTTCCATACATGGGGCTGGGCCTGACCCCCCCGAAGAGCGAGCTGTGGGACAAGTTCTACTGTCGGGCACCCGACCACAGTGATCTTTGGTGGCGCAACCTGCTCGAAAACCCTAGCTTGGTTCAGCTTGACCACCGGATTCTTGCGACGACCACCTTCACCGCAGTCATGGCGCTATGGGCGTTCTCTCGCTCAGGAGCAATGCAGAAAATCCTACCGAGAGCAGCACAAAAGGGTGTGCATGGCGTTGTTGGCTTTGCGTGCCTGCAGGTCATCCTGGGCATTTCCACGTTATTATACCTAGTTCCAACTGGGCTAGCAAGTGCACATCAGGCAGGGAGTCTGGCATTGTTGACCTGGACAATTGTGTTGGGAAGTCGAGTTTGGTTCCCCACCCAAGCTGCGCGCATTTTGGCTCAGCGAACCCAGGTAAATCTTGCTGGTACCGGTGCTGAAGCGGCGCATAGGACGGCTATGTCGTCGGCAGCAAAGGCAAAGTCTGTGATGCCTGGCACCCCTGCCGCTCTCGCTGCAATTGGTTGCATGCCCATTGTCACAGCCATAGGTCTTGGACTTTCTTCAAAGTCAGAGGCTGATGTTGCGAGGCAGCTTTCCGCTCATATGACTGGGCATCGGGCAGTCTCAGGGGTTGAACAAATGCAGTCTTCGTCGGTGCCGAAGGCCTCATAGCGAAGATCACTGGTGCGGACCTCACAATCTTCACTCTTGACTACCTTTGTTGTATTACTACATTAGATGGTGAATGATCATTCCGCATGTTTCAACCACTTGTTCCGATCTCGCCACAAAATTTCACGTTTGACCATGTCAGATGAGCTTCAAGAGGTCATCTGTTGGTCCTCTGTTGCCAGGTAGGTCCAACGCTGCGAGCTTTACAAGCTGCCAGCTCCACTAATCCGTGACCACCAAGCTGCCAACTTTGCGAACTAACTGTCTATGCAATGTACCAACAACACCCAGCCACGCGGTGCATTCGAGACCTGCCGTTGGCAGACGGTCTTGGGTACCGCATACTATCTGCAGAGGTGGACTCGCACCAACCACATGGGAGCCACGGTATCGTCTTCTTATCAACTTGCCTGTATCAAGTCCTATGGCCATCAGAGTTGGGTTGTCAAATACCGCGGTATTGATGGCTACCGTATAGGCTTGAACATCTGTCACTAGCCACTCCGGGCACGACTTTCGCTGGTTGTGAGGGATAACAGCAACAACCATCTCTTGCGAGGAGAAAATCAAACCGTCCACACAGCTCTTCGACTGCCAAAACGACCCCCGAACTATCTTTGACATGTCTCGGATACGCAAGCATTATCTTTCCGACTCTCGATCGTGATGGGCTCCTCTAAGGTCATCAACCGTCAGCGACGCGGCCGGGTTGACCTTTGATGATTCCTTCGATCTGTGGTCCCCGAAGGCATGTACGAGGTATTATTGTGGATGTGCGCGGTGTTGGCGCGGCATCCCTCTTCCCTTGCAGCAACTCGAAGAGAAAAAAAAACGGAGTTCCGCCGGGTTTGTTTGATTGATGACTAGTACCAAGTCCGTAGCTGGGTTAGGGGGTTGGTTGGGCCCTGAGCAGTACCTACACATGGCCTTTGACGCGGGGGTGGGGTGGGAAGGTGGAGGAAGAGTGGCAAGCAAACAATCCTCGGCACGCAAACCGTAAGGTATAGGGCATAAGGCATAGTTCGTGTACATACATGTATATAGCAAACAGTAAATGAAACAAGATCAGTCCGGAACTATGTACCGAGTAGGTCAAGCAGATCATTTTTACAGTACCGAGTACAGCACGGGCCAGAACAGAAGGGGCCCTCTTGGATAAGGCCACCAAATACTCACTCCCTCCCCTACTCTCGTCGTTGGTAGGAATACGGAGTAAATATGTAAGTACGAGATATTCCGAGGCGTGCATACATACATGGCGACCTACCTAGCTACCTGCCTACCTAGGTACTATCCTCCTTAGGTAGGTAGGTACAGAGACAGATAACATACCCAGCAGGACGCTGGTGCTCCTCCGGAATTTCCGGGAAATGGAGAACTGACTGACTGGGCTGACCGTGCCGGTCCACTATTACTACTACGAGGTACATAGGGACTCGGTACTTGGTCCGAGTAGGTACCTCCTCGCGGTTCGTGCGAGTATATTCAAGCACGAGGTACGAGGTGCAAGATTGTTGATTACAGGGGCACGAGCGGGTGATATATATGTGTGGAGAAGAAGATGTAAATTCCTGTTTGCAGAGCTGTTTCGTGGCCCTGCGGTTTCGTTTTGCACCAAGGTATCGAGTATGTACCTACAGATTACTCGTCGTCACGATTCTACATACGTATTATTGGCCTTGCTTGGTGGTGACTAGGTAGGCAAAGTTGGCCAACCAGTATTTAGGGCCGAGGGGAGGTACGAGGCAGTGCCCAGGTGCCAGAGTCAGAAGTAGTAGTACGAGTACTGGTGCTCGGTGCCCAGGCACGCCGCGCCACAAGGCCAAAAGACTTTCGTCTAAGGCGCGGGCCGGCCGCAGAAAAAGCCAATGGAACACGCGATCGAGGGTGAGTTCATCTGGCACAAGATACAAACAACAAACTGACGCGGAGCGCGACGAGACAAGAATTCTCTGGGGGTCAACCAAAATCAGCTCGTCATTGAAATTTGTACAGGACTGAGTAGGGATGGTGCTCCGAACCTATCTCACGACGAGTATGTATTTCCCACAGGCTGGATTGGACCCCCCTCTTGAAATGCGAACCCTTGCAGTCGAGTAGAACCTTGCAGCGGATGCGCCTGGTAAAACAGCTCCGGACAATGCATCCCTGACATAATGATCATACGAGTAAGGTTTGCCCAGTACCAACCTACCTACCTATGTATGTTTTTGTGGCTTACGCCTAGCAAGCAGGGCCTGGCTATTCTGCGACAATCCAGGTCTGGTCTGTTTCAGGATAGCAAGCATCGAGGTAAACGTAATCCCCACAAGGGAGGGTTTATCAATCCGCCCTGGTGGGCTGGCTGTATCCTGGCATTCCTGGCACCCAATCCTCGTAGGGCTCACTCGGAGGGGAAACGAAAAGAGCGAGAGGCATGGCTAACCGGACTCACGCGTTGCCTCGTTTGTGTCAATAATGGCCAATCTTTTTCGTCGATCAGACACTGTTCACTCGCTGGGTTTCTGGAGGGCGGGAATATTTCGTAGCCTGCGGACCACGTGGAGGTGGCAGTGCACGGTTGGGCTTCTAGAGGTCTGAACAGTGGAAGATCCCGTGTGGTTTGGGCGGGCGTTGCGCGTAAGAATGGCCCGGGAAATTGCTATTCAGTATCGCAGTGGTGGTATCGATATGGTGCAGGCCCTCTATCGATTGCTAGCAGGGCTTAGAGTGGGGGATGGAGATTGACCAAGGATGAACGCATAGGGCGAGACGGGCACGATGGGGTTCTCGTAGGTGGCATTCTGTGATGCATGCTTTTGTGACAGTGACCAAGGTTTGCTGGCTGAAGCAGCGTGGCTTGAACGCGGACAAAACGAAGACCGAACTGGTTTGACCCGAAATCTGACCGCTGTTGACATTCATGTTAGCTTCTCGACCATTCAAGCCAGGTCCGAATAGAGGCGACAGGAGAACAAAGGATGTTGGTGTTGGTAGGGACTAGGTACGCGTGTGGACGTTGCTGCTGAGAGCATCTGTTCAAGGTCCCTGTGGGCAAACCGTTGGTGATGAAGCAGCCAAAGAGCGTGGACGAGTAACTAAATATACAACCTCTGCGGCGCGTTCCTGTTGGGTGGGATTTGACTTTGGATGATTTGACGTGGTGGTGAGTGGTGCGCGCTTCTTGCCGCTATCGATGACTTCCTGCGCTGCGCTGCGGTGCGTGTGGGTGGATATCATCGAGCAGGGAACACACAGCAAGATTCCCTACAGACTCAAAGCTGCGTCAACCCCCGTGTGTTTGTCCCTTCTTCAGATCTTTCTTCCTGTGCTCCGTCCTCCGTGCTATGCCCATTCACGCCTTGGCCCCAATCCTGCAAGCCAACGGCCCTCCTTGCCTCCAAAGGGGCTGCTGCTGCTGTGACAATCTTGGTCTCCTGTGACTGGTGTTTGGTGACTGGCTGCTGCGCGCCTGTCGCTTGTCCCTGTTCGGAAAAAGAGAAAGAGAAAGGCGAGAAATATCACACGCCTGCGTCACTCATTGGTGCTTTTGCCTGCTTCTTCGCCCTGATTCACAGGAACTAACAGAACTAGAGGCCGCCTCGAAGCCTTGGATGAAGCCTGGAACCTCGCGCCCTGCACCAAAAAGCCCTGCGACTGAGAACTTTTGAAGCCTGAAGGCCAGAAAGCCTGGCGTCAGAAAGTCGGGCTCGAAAGCTAAGCTGAGCGCTCAACAGCAGTTCAATTCCCCATCTGGCTGGCATCTGCCGCTCCCGCAGGCTTTCAGTTAAACCTTTAGCACCCTTAGTGGCTCGGGGCTGCCCACCTGGCGCCCATCTGGCACCCACCTGGCACTCTGCTGCCCGCTTTTCTTGGTTTCCTCCAACTGCCCAGTGCGCAGTCGTGCGTCCGCAGTCCACAGTCCAGTCCACATTGTAGTGGTGGTGGTGGTGGTGGCACCTGCACCGAATCCGCAACCTGCACTTGCAACTTGCACCTGCCAACCTTCACGTTGACTTGAGAGCCATGGACAACGTCCATAACACGACCTCCTCCAACTTGACCACATTCACCTCTTCCAAGCGACGTCGAAATACTCTGACCAAGAATCATCCCCCTTCCGCGTTCCCCTCCAAGGGCTCGCTACGCAAACAACAGTCGTCTGCCGCACTTCAACGGGCGCCGTCAGCTCCATCTCCATACCCTCGCAGTCACGACGCCTCACTGTCTTCCCGCGATTCTCATCAGAGAACCCAATCCAGCGCGTTTGCTTCTTCCACATCCTCGCTTGAACACAGCAGCGGCGCACCCTCCCCCATCGTTCCTCCCACAAACTTCTTCGCGTCGTCAGTCAACGGCTACAAGCCACCGCAACACCTCCCGCTCACACCCCAGCCTTCAGATGACCGTCACAAGGACTTGATCGGAGCGCCATTTGACGCCTCGGGTCTTTTGTCTTCTTTTCAAGTCGCCGGTATGAACGATAATCAGAATGCTGGTGCTCAATCAGCATATCCCCCGCCATTAACCCACACCCATACAAGCCCCGACCTTCGATCTCACCCGCTACGGAACTCACAGACCTTTGGACCTGGAATGGTGGCTATGATGGAAGTAACACCTCCTAAATCGGAAAATGGCACGCTCAGTCCCAAGCGCTTCTCCGGTGACGGGCACACCAAACCAGCTGGGCCATTTCGCAAGAAGAGTGGCTTTTCTAGTTTCGTCAACAATATGCTTGGATCCCCAAGGACAATCAAAATCTCCGCGCCAGAAAACCCCTTGCACATGATACACGTTGGCTACGACAACCAGACCGGGCAGTTTACGGTAAGTCGGCAGCCAATTGAGCAGATCATACATCTCTTCATTGATTAGAACGGCCCCCATACTGGAGTCTGACAAGCTGATACGTTTCCAACAGGGACTACCTGCAGAATGGCAGAGGGTCTTAGCCGACAGTGGCATCACCAAGACTGAGCAAGACCAGAATCCACAGATGATGGTCAACATTGTCGAGACGTACAAGAACAATCTGGGTGGCAACGACGATGGGGTGTGGCAGAAGTTTGACCACGCCAAACTCTCTGACTCCCCTCAAAGCAGCAACAGCAGCTACCAGAGCCCAGTGACGCCCGTCATCGGCTCAAGCGTTGCTTCGTACTCCCCCATGACTGGTGTGATATCACCCCCAGCCAGTCCTCGATTTCCCCAGAACCACGAGGGCAGCTTCGAAAACCCTCGCGCTCCACCACCCGTACCGAAAGGCCTTCCCGCTAGTGCAATGGCAAGTATGAAACCGAGTCAATCACCAATTATCATGATGCCAAATCGACCTGCTCCCAAACCACCTGTACAGAGCCTGAGAGATATGGCACCCTCCCGACCTGCGCCCCCTCCTCCTATAACCCGAGATCTACCCCTACGGACAGTTCAGGAACCGTTGAAACCACAGCCGCCTCCAGCCTCCCAGCCTAATACACCATCTATTCCCCAAGAAGAAGCGCGGAGCCGCTCCAACTCGAAAGGACCATCTGTAACACCACCACGTGCCCAGCCGGCAATCCAATCTCCTGCCCAGTATCAACAGCAGCAAGAACAGGCGATGCTGATAGCACAGCAAGCTATTCAGAGTAAACAACTAGATCGAAGTCGAAGCCAGCGTCAAGTTGCGCCAGGAGCCCCTGAGGTTCCACCAAAGATCTTGCCTCAACAAGTCAGCCCCAACATTCCACAAGCGCAATTTGCTGCAGTGACAGCTTCGCCGGCTCTCGAAGGTACTCCACAGGTAGCGGCCGTACCTCGACCTCGACAGAAACGGCAACAAAGCAATATCGTGGATGTTACTGCCAGGTTACGAGCAATCTGCACTCCTGGTGACCCGACCGCGAAGTACAGTAACCTCAACAAAATCGGGCAGGGTGCTTCTGGCGGTGTCTATACGGCTTTCGAAAATGGCACCAAGCGATGTGTTGCTATTAAGCAGATGAACCTCGAACAGCAACCGAAGAAAGACCTGATCATCAATGAGATCATTGTGATGAAGGACAGTAAGCATAAGAACATTGTCAACTTTATTGACAGCTATCTGCATGATGGAGACCTGTGGGTTGTCATGGAATACATGCAAGGTGGCAGTCTAACCGATGTGGTGACATTCAATGTCATGAGCGAAGGACAAATTGCTGCAGTGTGTCGGGAGGTTAGTATTGTCCCGGGGAATCGGCGTAAGCATTCCGTTGCTGACTGTTTTAGACGCTCTACGGCTTACAACACCTGCATTCTAAAAACGTGATACACCGAGACATCAAATCTGACAACATCCTCCTTTCGGAAAGAGGGGACATCAAGCTAACAGATTTCGGTTTCTGTGCCCAAATTAATGACACTCACAACAAGCGCACGACCATGGTTGGAACGCCATACTGGATGGCCCCAGAGGTGGTGACGAGAAAAGAGTACGGACGAAAGGTCGACATCTGGAGCTTGGGCATCATGGCGATCGAGATGATTGAGGGAGAACCACCGTATCTGACCGAGTCACCGCTGCGGGCCTTGTACTTGATCGCTAAGTACGGAACACCACGTATCAAGGACGAGCAAGCCCTGTCGCCGGTCTTTCGAGATTTCCTCCATTTCGCCCTGAAGGTTGAACCCGAGAAGCGAGCAAGTGCTCATGATCTGCTACATGTAAGGCGATCTCCCACATCTTCGGTGTATATCTCTAACGTGGAACAACAGCATCCATTCATGCATAATTGTGCCCCGCTTTCCAGCCTGGCTCCGCTCGTTCAATCAGCGAAAGAAAGCAGAGCTGCCGAGAAGGCGAATAGAGGCAACTGATGGTTGTGCTGGTCTAATTCTTGTACAATTACTGTGACCACGTGTGACTGAGACCAGCCCTTATCCGACTTGCCTGTGTTTTGGACACTGCGACCTCACGTTCAGCGCGATATGCTTTCGACATCCTGCGTCGGAGGGTGATATGCTTATTTGCATTCTCCAAACATGCATTGTTAACGGCCGGAGGAAGAATTGGGAAGAGGTGATTATTAGACGCACTGCTACAGACTTTTATCTTTTCGACACGCCTCCCATCGAGGGTTGCTCGCATTACTTGTCAGGACTGGGTATTCTTTCTTACTTTGTGCAGCGTTCTCCGCGGGCTATCAGCTTGCCGTTGCCTTGACGACTATTAAGAAAACATGATGATCAGACGAGCGGACAAAGGAGTTTTGTGGAATATGGGCAATGAGCAAAGGCAATGGGCATGAAAGGACTCGAGCCCGTCTGGTGGCTACGCAATTCCGGGACAATAGTTTGGAGAGGTCTGAAAAGCGCCGTGAAGGGCGAGGGAATTTGACCTCAAGTGTAACAGCAAGGCAGGCAGATGAGCCATGTAGACGAGAGAGCTCCTCGAAATCAAGAGCTACCATTTTGTAAAGACATCCCATCCCCTACTGGCGAGCCAGATGTGATATTGGTGTGGCTTGTGTGGAGGCATTCTCCACCTTTCACCCGCCACTCTGACCTGCTGCGTCACCGAGATTCGAACTGCGCTAAAAGCTGGAGGTGAGTTCGTGCTAGCATTTGTTCATTAGGCTGCGCCGCATCCAACCCCAAAGATAAGTCGTGCTTCCATACCGAGCCTTCTGTTCATGTCATAATTGTCTGCTGTCGCGTAACTCTTGATCTCTTCTTCGTTGAAACCCTTGGTTCGACCAATAAGTTGACTTGCCCGCCATGTTCCGGGCACAACAAAATGCATTCGACGACGCTGTTGGTAAGCTTTGAATCCTGAGACCACCGCGCTTCGCCATCACTGTTGCCTCACATCTGTGTACATGTACTGACACATGCGCCTTTGTTTCTTTTTGTCCTATATAGCCAAGGCAACCGACGAGAACCTGACCTCCGAGAACTGGGAGTACATCCTTGATGTCTGCGACAAAGTCTCGTCCAGCGAGAGCGGGAGTAAAGATGTCGTGGCCGCCATGATCAAGCGGCTGGCACATCGCAACGCCAACGTCCAGCTCTACACTCTGGAGCTAGCGAATGCGTTGTCGCAGAATTGTGGAATCCAGATGCACAGGGAGCTGGCAAGTCGGAGTTTTACAGAGGCTTTGTTGCGGCTGGCAAACGATCGAGTGCGTGCTTCCCTTCCAAGAGCCTAGAAGGCCGTGATGTCGACGACAAGGCACAGATTCGCTGATGAGTGGAATCTAGAATACGCATCAACAAGTCAAATCCAAGATAGTGGAGAGGATGGAGGCCTGGACCAAAGACTTCTCGAGTAATACCGAGTTGGGCATAATGGAGCAGGCATACATGAGATTGAAAGCGCAGAGTGAGTTCGCCATGAAGTATCGACAAGAGTCCCTCCCCGATGCTGACCGCGGAGGCTAGATCCCAACCTCCAACCCCCTCAAGCCCCCGTTAAGAGTGCGATCACGGATTGGGATAGACGAAGGGAAGAGGAAGAACTACAGATGGCTCTCAAACTTTCGATCCAAGACAAATCTGTCGCAGGTCCCTCTGCTCAACCCTCTGGCAGTCCGGCGGAGCTAGCAGCCCAGCCGCCGGGTAGTGTTTCGCAACAGGCAGAGCATCAACCCGTGCCCTCAGGGACAACTGCCGCAACCGTTTCACGAGTACGGGCTCTCTTTGACTTTCAGCCTTCTGAACCGGGCGAGCTTCAGTTCCGCAAGGGCGACGTAATAGCCGTTCTTGAATCCGTATACAAAGACTGGTGGAAGGGGTCTTTGCGCGGCCAAACGGGCATCTTTCCCCTCAACTATGTCGAAAAACTACAAGACCCCACTCCCGAGGAGTTGCAGAAAGAAGCACAAATGGAAGCAGAGGTTTTTGGCCAGATCAAGAATGTCGAGAAACTGCTTGCCCTGTTAAGCACGAGTACGGGAGACACGAACGTGCGCGACAACGAAGAGATCACCGAGTTGTACCACAGCACGTTGGCAATACGACCAAAGTTAATTGAACTGATAGGGAAATATACGCAAAAGAAAGGTAATCCAGACAGGACGATGGACTTGTCCCGTGCAATGAAATGCTAACGTATACAGACGATTTCCAGCAACTCAACGAGAAATTTATCAAAGCCCGCCGCGATTATGAAGCACTTTTGGAGTCATCCATGGCACAATCCGCTGCACAATACGCTCGTCCTGGTCCTGCAACATACGGATATGGGCCTGCAGGGGGCGGACCACCAGTCCAGCAGGGATATCCGCCTCAGAGATTCTACACGCCTGGTGAGTTCTGAACCATTTTCGGGACACGCTCGTCAAAGACACCATCTAAATAGGGGTATTTCCAGACGGCCAACCTCCCAACAATGCCATGCCCTACGCTTCAAACCAGCAAGCGCAACAGCCAGCCTTTCAGCCTCCATATCCGGTAGCCTCGCCGCCACCCCCAAGCCAGACGCCATCAAATCAACCTCAACCTCCCCCTTCTCAACTACCCGATAGTTACGCCGCTTACCCGAATCCCGCACAAGGACCACTCCGCCGTCAATCACACCCTCCGCCCTCGGAGCCTTATGCGGCGTTTCCTCCGGCCGCTGACGGTTCTGCTCCACCAGGACGCCAATCGTACCCATCCATTCAGCCGCCGAATGTAGCACAGTTGCAGTATGGAGAGGACGGGAAAGATTACTCGCCTTCCAACTACTCGACCGAGGATCTCAGCCACCAACATCTACCAGCAACATCACAGCCTCCCTCGGGGCCTCCACAGCCATATCCGCCACAACAAGGGATCCCTATGGGGCAACAGCCACCTTCGCAGCCTCCACCCACGCTGTATCCATCGTCTCAACCACCAGCGTCATATGATTATCCGGTGCCAACCATCAGCTCCCCGCCTCCAGCACCCAGTCATGGCCCACCCGCGGTCCCCAGCGATCCTGCGCAAAGGCCGATCACGCCACTAGCACAGAACTCGGCTTATCCAGTGTTTTCACCGACGCAGACACAGGCGAATCCGCAGTATCAAGCTTATAGTCAGAGGCCAACGAGCTATTACAGGTAAATGAGGTTACGGACGAGCAGGAGTCTGCCGAGGGAATACGAGATGGGAGGAAGGGAATGGCCATTCGAGGGATCGCTTCTAGGACTTGCGAAGATCTCGTCATAGGTCTGGATCATATTGCAACCTCAGCGTGCACTAACATGAGTTATCACGCACACTCAATCGAGATCCTCTCAACCTCTCTGTGCATTCCCTCATCCATGGCTCTCTGTTCTATCATCGAGACTTCAAATGGACTGTAGAAGCAATGAAGTCAAGTTATTTCTGGGAAACCACGAGCGCTTTCTTCGCATCACAATGGAAGCGGGAACCTGATTTCGGGCATTGGAAAGTTTTAGGAGGGGAATCTTGACGACTACTAACGACCAATGCTCGGCGTATCTGAAATGCGGGAGGAACATGAGGAGAAGGGAGGGGACAAGGGGAGTTTGGTTTGGTGTTTCAACGGGCATTATCGTGGCGTGGGTGTGGCGTTGCGTTGTCCGTGTCCATAAGGTGTGATACCTGACTGTTGTGTCGTATGAACGACGCACACGAGGAGAATCTCGGGGAACGAAGAAAGAAAGCCGTTTGTCTTGCGCAACTGACTTGACTGATTGACCGAACCGATGAAAGACAAGACCCCCAACGAAATGAAATGACCAACGAACGAACGACTCATTGTCGAATCTTATAATCTTCTAAAGTGCATTGTGTGTGCAAAAGATAATGGACATGTTTGTTGGTCATGGAGTTTCTGAGCTTGTCGTTCTCGTTGTCAGTGTCAATGTCGATGTCGATTCCCCTGCCTCGCTATAGCGACTCTTACCTCCCTCACCTCCCTTACTTTCCTTCTGCTTTGCTTTGATTTGCTTTGCTCGGCTCGATGCGATTCGATGCGATTCGATTCGATTCGACCCGGCCCGACTCGACTCAGTTAGTTGAACAGTGGCAAAGCAGCCTTGTTCGGCCGCGGGGAGAAAGAGGGGGAGATTTCGAACTCTGAAGGAAGATGGTATTTTTTCAGCCGCTGGGAAGGATATTCGCGGTGCATTCACGCGTGGTGCACAAATGAATGAATGGGTGATTGTTGCTGTTCCCCTTGTAAGGTTCTTGTTGGGAACTCGACGTATATGTATATATATGTATGGATCTCAATACCGGAGAGTCTTCATCTTCATCTTCCGTCGATACCACCCGAGGTCCCGTCTGCCAGTCTGCCAGTCAGTCAGTCCGTCGGTCATGGCATATCATGTCATTCATATCATGTCATGCGTACTGCGTCTCGGGACTTCGGAGGTCGGAGTGTTTTGTCCTTCGCTTCCCATACATACCTATACAAACATAACATACTTAACACGCATACATATACTTACTGACTTACGGGCGACGATACGGTACCTTACGTGTCTCCTACGGTTCACTTCCCTGAGGTACACGACGAGAGGTTCCCCCTCCCCACATTACCGGTAACTGCATCCAACTCGGAACCCATCCACATCTCTACCCCCCTACCTCTCTGCCCCTACCCCACCCCGCCCGGAACCCCCTTCCCTGTCTCCGTCAATGCCTACGCCTAGTTACCCATCTACGTGTAGGTAGGTAGCTACAGTAAATCGAGATTCTATAGAATTCCATTCAATAGGTAGCGCAGGTATGTGTCCAGCTGGCAGTGACACTCCATTTTCTTGTTCTCGTTCTCGTGTGGGCTGGGAAAGCGACTGCTCGGAAAGGAACCCCGAGATGTCCGAGTTGGGTTCGAGATGAACAGCACAAACTCACTGGAACGCAATGTTCGGGGGTGGTAAGGGCAAGGGGGTCGTATATCAATGTGAAACCCAGGAAACACTTCAGAACTTGAGCAGTCTCTTTCAACTACAGAAAGCCACCCCCATAGCCCAGATCTCTATCGTTGTAGTATTAAGCATCGAACATCTAGACTCGACTGAAACATTGCCAAACACCCAAAGCATGAGCAAGGGAGCTCCAAGTGTGCGTCGTACGTGGATCCTTCCAGATTGGTTGTCTGAGCTGGGTGGATGGCTTTCTCGATTACTTGTAGCTTGATGTCGAAGTAGCATGGTTTTGTCCGTTTTGTATTCACAGCTGAGCAAAATGTGTGGGACAGGGGCTTCTGACCCAAGTAGATTTGCCGCACCCGGCGCATTCGCTTTGCACTCAACACGCAATGCAGCCACCTTTTGTAAATGTGCACTTCCCAGAAACGAAATCGAACGTTGGCATGTTCTTGATCCTGCAACCCATCCCAGTGACCCGGTATTTCACAGCCAGCACTCCCACATTCGGAAATCCATCTATTTCTTATCTTGGGTTTGCATGTAGGTGTATCCGAAATATGCGAGGGCCGCACCGACCAAAAGAACAGCATACATGGCAACACCCGTGCCGGTATCTGCGGAACTTCCGCCGGGACCAGCAGCAATCTTGTCAGTGGCACCGACCTTGGGGGCTGGGTCACCCGGAGCGCGTTTTAGGGAGCCGACAATGAGGCCCTCCAGGATTTCGCGGGCTTCATCTGAATGGCCGACGTCTTCAAAGGCTTCGGTTGCATCTTGACCTCCTACGTCGAGGAGGACTTCTTCACCGCCACTATAAACGATTACACATAAGCATCAGTCACGAACACACGTGAAGCAGGCTGGAGCATGAACTCGACATCAAAATGCGCAATCACAATGTGGGGCAATCAGCGGTGGGGGATAGAGAGGCATTGGAAAGCATGTGGGAGCAACATACGGATGCTCGTCGACGAAAGATGAGGCATTGTAGACCTTGTCGTGGATGACCACATAGAGATCTTTCTTGGTGTTGTGCTTCGACACCTCTGCGTATGTGAGGTCTTGAGACATGGCTGCGGAGATGGGGACTGCGATTGAGTGAGATGAGGACGGCTTCTATCGAATCGGGGTTGATGAGGTGGATTCGTGTGAAAATTCGACTCGGGAGGGGAGGACAAGAGGAGGACGACGGATACGAAAGGAGCAGCGAGGGTGCGAGCGAAGAGGAGAGGATCTATCAATTGATTATTGTGTGAAGAGAAGTGCCAGATTGTCGGTCGGGGAGAGTCAGTTGTGGCCGCAGTAATTAAGCCAACAGCAGCGGCCGAGAAACTGAAAGAAACTGCGCAGGGACCATGTGGTGGAGCCACAGCAACCGCCATGCACACAATCCGGTCACTTTGGTTCATATTCGGTCGGCAAGCGAATCGGAAGGCAGGTGATGGTAAGGTCCAACATGGCGGGACTTGATGCCCCAAACCTGTCAGCCCGCTTCCGATGACTTTCCGTCTTCCACCGACTGTCGTCAACAAGTATAGTTGCGCTCAATTCCGCCCTGCCATCGCTACACTCGGCCTCGGAGAAGTTTGCCTTATTTGGTCGGCCCTTGTGGGACGTATTCCGTATCTCGTTCCAGGAATCTGGGGGATGCGGGTGGACGCGAAGGTCCCAAGCAATTATTAGCATCACGTGTTTTCGTGCGGGCAAGCAGGTCGCGGATAAGGACCCAAAAGGAGTGCGGAGAGGGTGTCTTCCATCATCTGTAAACAAAGCCAACACCACCTGCGCCCAACGAGATGCAACGATAGCACTACCACCGAAATCCCACATGCTCACCACCCAGCGGTAAATGTCAGGCCACATTGTATATCATGGTGTGCCACACACGCACAATGATGACAGCGACCGGGAATCTTACCCGACGCTGTTCGCGGGGCAAAAACTATGGTTCTCCCATGCTATCCCCCAACGGCAGCAGATGATCCAGAAAGCTCAACTCAACGGCGCCGTGGTTGTGAGTAGAGATACTGAGGCCGATGTCAGACTTGTCGACCACCTCAGGAAGAACAATGCGCCAGGAACATACTCGTACAGATACGTTGAACTCTCCCTCCGCAATGGCCAACTCGAGAATCTGGCCGACCATGCCGTCGGAGCGCCCTCACGAGTCTCGCGGCCTGTCGGCAGTACTATCACAGCCCCTAAGTCTGGAAGGACACCCTTCACTGCGGAGGATGACCAATTCCTCTGGGACTGGATGAAACCCTTCATTGACCGTGGAGGGGCTTGGAAGGGAAATGAGATCTACAAGCAGATGGAAGAGGCGAATCCGAGACATACCTACCAGAGTTGGCGTGACAGATGGATTAAACACACTCAATTTCACAAGCGACAAGTCCGTGAGACTGTTGCCCCTGAGCAGCCTCGTATGGACGAGCCAGAAACCCGTCTATCGCATAGTGTACCCAAAAGAAGGCATCGGCCAGAATTACCTGATGATAGAGGCCGCGCACGAGCCAAACCTGGGGTCGATCCAAGTCAGTCTGTAACAGCCGTGAGTGGCAGAGTCGCAAACAGGCTGCCAAACATTGCTGCTCCACATGGGGAAGGAAGCCTCACTGTCCCGACCACTCCTAGAAGTCCCGAAGTTGTTGCCGATACGCATCACGATGACAGCCAGACACAATCTCCAACAAATCCCCAGTCTACGACCCGGGCCTCATTTACTATAGAAGAATATTACGAGCTTTACGAGTTGGCAGCGACATTTGAGGGTGGACAGTTCATTGATTTCGACACGCCATGGGAGGAGTTGGCCCGGCAGCGTGGTACACATACACCTGCCGAATGGAAGCATTTCTTTATTTCAAGGATTATTCCTGACTATTGCAAAGCTAAGAATTTGACTGTGTCAGAGGCTGCTCCTTATTTGGCGGGCGAACCTGACGAACATACTACGAACACAGACGAACTGCTCGACTCCAGGGAAAAGGTTGAGGCGACATCTGTCACATCTGAAACCCAAGACGATGCCGAATGTGCAAATTGCTTTACCACCGAAACTGTCAGATGGCGACATGATAAAGAGGGCAAGCTCATTTGCGATGAATGTGCCAAGTTTGTGAGACGACATGGCTATCACAGGCCGTCGACAGCTTTGTCGGTCGACGATGCTGCGATGAACAAGGACGAAGACAAACAACCCGAAATACATGCAAGAAAGCGTCGCATCACAGACGGTCGGACCAATTCCGCCGCCAGCACCAATCTTCCCCAAAATACCAATCGTGTAGGCAGCACTAGCTCTCCAGCGCCTGTTCGCGGAGACTACCCTCAACAGGTACCGTCTGACACACCACCCTCATTTCAGCTTGAGACTTCACTCGCAAGTCGTCCGCCTGGACCTAACGAGTCAAGGAAGAGGCGTGCTGGAAAGGGTTCACAGTCGCAGTCTACGCAGGAATCCAGTCAATCCGGCACTCAAAGCCAGACCGTGGACGACAGTCTTCGACAGGAAAGCCACAATCAAACGCTACCGTCGAAAGGTCTGACAGCAGATATGCGAGAATTCCAGTCTAGGGAAAGTGACACCCATGCACAACCTTCAACCGTTAGTGAAAACGACACATCGCGAGAAGCTGCAACCGCGTTCCTGGTCTCTGTGGGAGGGAAACGTAAGCCTCCGCAAGATGAGCTGGGGGACATAAGTTGTTGGCAACACTCTTCAATCAGCATACAGAACACAATCCGTAGTTCATCACGCAGCCTAGTAGTGACGGATTCACAGTGGGATGATGCGCTCCTTCACCCTATGACTTCGTCTAACCCGCCCAAGCGTGCACGAACCTTTCGTGGCTACTCCCCAGTCTCTGCCACGCAGTCTGACAATGATGATGACGAGATGCGCAAACACTCTAGGAGATCAAAGTCGGGTCTAGCTGCAGATTTCAGTGGCTCTGCTACCCCCTTGCGAGACCAGGCATCCGAACAATTCGAGACTGCCCAGGAGTCCATCTGGGAATACGAGACAGGACCAGAAGAACCGCTTCAGTCAAACGGTCAGAGAAAGACACCACTGGCACTGTCTAATCGGCCTGAAGACATCAAAGCCGAGCTTGCCATAGCTATTGAACATCCAGAGTCTTCAGACAGGATCGACGCAGTTAGCGACGGTATATCTGATGTGGCTCATGAAGAAAATATCAGGGTGAATGCCACGAGGCTCACAGAAATAGATGAATCCGACCACAGCCAGGATTTTCTGAAAGTCCGGCGCAGGCTGAGTGACCACAGCTTCCTTGAACCTCCTCCGATTCTCTCATATCCTGCTCTTGGGAATCCGCAGGCGTCATCTGGCGCTGCAGATATGCCAAGTTCCTCGGAAGATGCCAGTGGCAAGAGGGGAGAAGTCGAGGAAGAGCAGATAGAACAAGAAACCAGAGAGGATTCGTCTCCTGAGCCTGACGGTCACGAAACAGATGAATGGATGGCTCTTCAGCAAACCCTGCATTCAAACGTCCCGGACTTGGAACCCGTGCTGTTCAAAGCCCTCGAGTCCACCAGCTTCGATTTTGGACTCGCAAGTGAAGTCGTGGAGATAATGCTAACAAATCGACGTCGTGTCCTAGAGGAGCAGCGAGGGCGGGGCCTAAGGAGCGGCACCGGAAAGTTGACTGAGCTAGCAGAAGCCAACTTGGATATGGAGGGTCTCCTCCCACGAGCTATGCGGGGCGTCTGGACCGAGACGGATGACTCTCTCCTCCTTAGTCCAGACGCAAATGATATGAATACGGTGTTGAGGAAGCATGGGCGAAACGTATGTGATTTGCGCTTCGAGTTTTTGAGGCACTTCGTGGAGGAGTGACGGATGGATCGCGAGGACCAACAGCACTTGGAAGTCAATCTGTCGCAACGGAAATGGAGTTGTCCGAGCAGACGAGGACTACATATGGAACAGCAACTAGTCGGAGAGTGGGCGAGCTGTGGTCTTTTCATCACACATTTTAAGCTGTCTATACTGGCATGCCCGCAATAGCTGGGATATTCTAGGAGAGGCCGGAACAGAGCTGATCCAGATGCCACAAGCTATTGCTAAAATGAAAGGCAAGCAGGGCAGAAAAAGTAAGGAGACAGAAGAAGAAAGACACGCGTAGCCTTTGCGTACTGTATTGCCCGCCACCTAGAACGCTACACCCTTGGCCTCCTGAGGAAGCAGTACCAGCCAGCTCTCGCGATAGAACCGGCTACAAGTAAAACAGTTCCATGCTCACTCACCAACGTCTACAGCGTCATCTTCGCTTCCACCAAGTACCAGTATACGAGTAAGCGTCCGATACTGTCTGATTCCAGCCCAGTCGAAACCAGCTTCGGGCTTCTTGGGATGGACCAAGTTCAACTAAGCCCAGCTTCGCACGCGAATCAGAGGACAAGGGCCACATCACGGATGCAAGCAAGGCAAAGGACGTTTGTCGAGAAGAGAGAAGACAGGGTCTGGTGCTGTCTGTGGGCTGTGCTGTGAATTCACTGACTGACTGACTGAGCTGTACTCGCGAGGTACTTTGAATAGGCAATGTCCCTCCATCTCCCAAGCCACCAAGATTCGGTGTTTCCCTAGATCTTTGGCAAGAAGGGGTCGGAAAAAGGGAAGAGGAAAAACTGGCTCACCGTCTGTTTTGCGGTCTTGCTATGTTTTCCCGACGTCCTCTCTCTCCCCTCTTGAGAGGGTTTCATTGAGACATGCAGCTCTCAACTGCTCACTGCCACACTACCACACTACTTAGCGACATTATGCTAATCCGTTGCTTCGACGCGGCCCGTTGGAATCATTCATTTCTTTTCCCCCTGTCCATGCCCGAAAATACCTACCTCTCCCCTACCAGTTTTCCCAATACCTACAATACTCCTGGCCGTGAAATCCCCTGTGTGATGTTCCTCTCTCTTCCATGGTCAAAACACACACGCTTTAGGCCTCCCCCGAAAACCCCGTTGTTTCCAGCGCCATACATACGCAAAAAGAAGTCGTCAAAATCTCCGGGCAATCCAAGGAAGGTAATCACCCCCCAGGGAGGCTGCCGTCAATTTTGTCGACTGAAAAGATTAGAAAAGTGGTCGAGGAATAATATACAGGCTTCCGTGGGAAGAAGCTTGGATCAGAGTCCACTAACTGCAGCTCGTTTGTCAGAACATTCCGTGCTTCCGCTCTCGGGTTATTTTGAGGCCCTTATCTTACTTGAACTTGAGATGTTCTTCGTAGAACTTGAGCATCGCTCGGGGGCAATGCTCGGATATGAGTTTCATACCGACTTTTGACCGTTTGCCATTCTTGAACTTGATGTAGACGAGTAATTGGCCGGCTTCATCTCGCTCCACCGTCTCGATCTTGGCCACCAGTTCCTCCCAGTTTTGTTTGTTGGGGAGCCACGTACCAACTTCCTCCTCGGCATGACTCGCTGACGCCTCAGTGTTGCGCTTCCGACGCTTTGCGGCGGGCTGGTCATCGGTAGAGGCTTGTGTGGGCAACTTTTGCTTGGCCTTTGCCCTCTTGACGGGTGGAGTTGGACGTCCGCCAATCTTTTCGTGGTAGTCTGCGAGGAGCTGGCGAGCATGTCTAGAAAAAAAGGGGAATTGTGTTAGCCGTGGTTGCGGTCGCGATCGCGACCCTGTGCCGACAAGATAGAGGCATTGGTCAGACGTACGGTAATAAATGCTCTTCAGGTTCCCAGGTATTGTCTTTTTGACCATAGCCTTGCCATTTGATCCAGTAGTACACCTGGCCTTTTAGGAATTTGTGATTTCGAATCGTCTCGGCGATGTACATGGCTTCTTCTTCTTCTTCAATGCTTTCCGAATCGTCGTCTTCGGAGTCGTCGTCGCCTTCTTTGGCCCCGCCTTTCGTATCATCCTCTGAAGCCCGAGTCTTGCCTTTAGAAGCCTCTGGGGCCTCCTTGTCATCCTCTGAAGCCCGAGTCTTGCCTTGAGAAGCCTCTGGGGCCTCCTTCTCATCCTCGTCGTCCTCATCATTGTCGTCGTGGGGACTCTCTTCCTCTTCATCAGCCTTGTCTTTCAAATCTCCATTGACTTGTTTCTTCGCCGCGGAGTCGGCGTCAGGCTCTGGGTCGTGAAAGATGTCGTCTGCATCTTCAATATCTTCTGTGCGACCGGTCAGCTATTGGTCAAGGCTGTGCGCGACAAACCACTGCCCGGGAGGTGAAGCTGAGGACAAAGTGGAGTCGACAATGGTCCAACCTACCGAATCCTTGAGGCATTTTGAACTGCTGCAAGCTGTGGATAGAGCGCGCTTAGTTGGATGACAGTTCTAGCACAAACTTGCGACGCGACAGGATTGAGATGTACAGTTGCACCAGCTTTCACAACGACTTTGTTGCGACGAGAGAGGGACAATATCGCGACGCGGAGAAAGCAACTGCGGACCTCACGTGGGAGATCCCTCCCCAGTCCGCTACTTTAATCTGGCGCTAGCGGTTTATCTTGGCGTTCACCATCAAGGGGCAGTGGTGGACGAGAAACAAAGGGCATCAATCTCCATACAATCCAGCCCAAACTCTCATGCAAAACAAGGAATCCACACTCCGTAGCCGTCTTTGTGTCGGAGTTTCTCAACGTCTGCCCTGCATAGTCCGTTGACCTCAACTATTTAAACTTCCCCTAGAGGCCACACACGATAGTGTCGTCAATTCTCCCTCGAAATGATAGGGATTAAGTAGCATTTCCTCTCGACTCGGTTTTTGTGAAACCCACATCCCGCAGCAGATGCGTGACGAGGTCAGGAGCACAGTTGATAGGGGATCTAGCTCAACGAAGGTCGGCTCTATCTGCAGGCAGTCCACCGTTGACGTTGGCGTCGAAGCTCTCGGTGCAGCACCAAATGTCTGGGCATTCATCCACCTGTCTCAACGACGAACGCATGCGACGCAGGCCAGATCTCTAGACGGAGACATGCATTTCCAGGCAGTTCGGGTATACACGTTGGCGAGCTCGAGTACGGCTATTGTTGGCGTGGCGCACAAGGCGGTGGCCGAGTGATTCGGACTTGATGCTGAAAAGGTGGAAGATCTGTTGGGTTAATAATATGTCACTCACGGTCGCACCTAGCGGGAATGCAAGGCCAAATCTCTGCTCCATACTCTGGCTAGTGTTGATTCAATCGCTACTGCACTTTGGACCACATTGAATGACTGGTGCCCATGACGCTCTAGTCCTCAGGCGAACTCGTATATGGTCAGAGAGATGCTTTAAAGACACAGAATTGTAGAGCCAGAGACTATCAAGCCGAGCACCGGAATGTATTTAGGACTACTAATGGTGTAACCAAGCATTCTGGCATGAAGTTTACAGTTCGAAACAAGATTAGGGCGGCGTCAACCGTTGGTGACCAGGAGATGTTCATCTTGGCTCGGGGCGCAAAAGCAGCAGGACACGAGGGTCTCCAAAATTTTGAGATGTTCGCTTCACCACTCGTGGACCAGATCTGCGGGCAGTTAACTATCACTTGGGGACACGCACATTGGATTGTCAACGTCTTATCCGACTTCAGGTTCTCTCAGGGGTAATATTTGAGACCCAACGACCTAGGAACGAAGGCCCTTTTACATCGATCCGTCTGTGCCAACCTCTACGCAGCCACTAGGCATCGACCAACTCACGCCATATTTACGCCCACGTCGAATCAGCAGAAATCCGCGACGAAGACTGAAGAGGCGGGCGAGTCTGGTCGGACCGAGATACCTTCACCATGGCGATGCAACTGGATCTATCTCAGGCACAAATTCTGAAAGATGAGACGGGAAGGCCTTTCATTGTGGTCCGAGACCAGGGAAAGAAGAAGAGAACACATGGCATAGAAGCAGTCAAGCAACACATCGTTGCCGCTCGCACGATCGCCAATATTGTGAGAACCTCGTTGGGGCCACGAGGTCTCGATAAGATCCTCATATCTCCAGACGGGGACATCCAGATATCGAACGACGGTCGCACAATCATGTCGGAGATGGAAATCACACACCCCATTGCTAAACTCATGGTCGAACTTTCAAAATCACAAGATGAAGAAATTGGTGATGGTACCACGGGCGTCGTCGTCCTGGCTGCTGCTCTCCTCGATCAAGCCGCAGACCTCATCGACAAAGGCATCCATCCCATTCGGATTGCAGACGGTTTCGACCAGGCTTGTGAGGTTGCCGTGGCACATCTGGACAAGATCAGCGACGAGATTGCCTTCAGTCGCGAGAAGCAGGAGAATCTGATCAAGGTTGCCAAAACGAGTCTTGGAAGCAAGATCGTCAGCAAGTCTCACGACCAGTTCGCGAAGATTGCTGTCGATGCCGTCATGTCTGTTGCCGACCTCGACCGAAAAGATGTCGATTTCGAACTCATCAAGGTCGACGGCAAAGCGGGCGGTTCGATCGAAGACTCTCTGCTGGTAAAAGGAGTCATCATTGACAAGGACTTTTCTCATCCACAAATGCCAAGCGAGGTGAGGGACGCCAAACTGGCGATCCTGACATGTGCCTTCGAACCTCCCAAGCCGAAAACGAAGCACAAGCTCGACATATCTACGGTCGAAGAATTCAAGAAGCTACAACAATACGAAAAGAATAAATTTGTGGAGATGATTGATATGATCAAAGCTACGGGAGCAAATCTCGTGATCTGTCAGTGGGGTTTCGATGATGAGGCAAACCACCTGCTTCTTCAGAACAAGCTTCCAGCTGTACGCTGGGTTGGCGGACCCGAGATCGAGCTGATTGCAATTGCCACCAACGGCCGAATCGTGCCGCGATTCGAGGACCTGAGCAGCGAGAAGCTAGGCACGGCTGGTATTGTTCGGGAAATGACATTTGGGACCACCCGAGAAAAGATGTTGGTGATTGAGGAGTGCGCCAATACGAGAGCGGTCACAGTCTTCGTGAGGGGCAGCAACAAGATGATCATCGACGAAGCGAAGAGATCACTCCATGACGCTCTCTGTGTTGTTCGTAATCTAGTTAGAGACAACCGAGTCGTCTATGGTGGCGGTGCGGCTGAGATTGCTTGTTCCATCGCTGTCGAGGATGCGGCCTCGAAATCACCGGGTCTGGAACAGTATGCCATGAGAGCGTTTGCCGACGCCTTGGATGCCATTCCGATGGCACTGGCAGAGAATTCTGGTCTGAGTCCCATTGAGACATTGGCCGCGGTGAAGTCGCGGCAGATCAAGGAACAGAACTCTCGGCTGGGTGTTGATTGCATGGGAACGGGAAACAATGGTATGTGACATTGCTTTGCTGGTCTTCGGCCTCTGCTGACTTGTGCAAGATATGCGTGCCAACTTTGTCATCGACCCCCTGATTGGAAAACGGCAGCAGTTGCTCCTTGCAACACAGTTATGTCGAATGGTAAGTTTGGTCGTCCTGCCATGTGATCTATGCAGCTCACGAATGTCCAATAGGTCCTGAAAATCAACAATGTGATTGTGGCGGGGAACGATGATAACGATTTTTAGACTTGTTCCGGCAGCAGCAGCAGCGCGTCAGCATTTCACGGCGTTTATGCAAAAGACCTGCATGAAGATATGATTCGAAAGAATGTACAAAATGATACCCGTCGGCAGATCGGATAGAAAAATCAAAAGCTGTTGAACGTCATCAAAGTGGCCTTGTCTGCATTGGAATTATTTCGCTTGACTTCGGTTCTCGTAGAGGACAGGTCTATGAGTCTTCACCATCTGGGGATCATCCTATGGGAGATGACAAGTCCAGCGGCAGACACAGCCTTGATCTTCTCCTACCGAAGGCGCCGTTGTTCGTGCTGTTGGCAGTGCCTCAGGTTTTCGCTCGATATCATATTGAGATGTTCTCAGAGCCTCCGCCTTGGATGAGAGAGGCAGTTTGTCTCGTATCAGCCGTGTTTGCCCCGATCATGTCGATATAAGGGAAGCCCCAATCGTCTGACCCACGATCGACAGGAGTTGACAAAGCCGGATCATGCAAGCCTGGCGGTGGAGCCAGAGAAAACATGTCCATGTTGATTGGCTCTTCAGAGGTAAGCCGCCTGCATATCAGCTCCACAACTGACAAAGTTGCGAGTCAGCATGACGAGAAGGTTTTAGTGCTCTGCGCAGTTCTTGCCCTGGGATTGAAGTGTTGTCCTGGGTACGCCACAAGCTGACAAGAATTCTCTCGCAAAATGGACAGTGCTTCGAGCAGAAGGAACATAAGAAATGAAAGACGCAATGCATGCCCAACCGTCACGAATTGTCTTCGAACGGAGACTGCCGACAGCGGCAAGGAGGGAGGAGGACGACTGGACCGGCCTGTCGGATGCAAGAATTAGGAGAAGAATTCAAAATCGTCTGAATCAGCGGACTTATCGTATGTTGAGGAAATCTGCCCAACGATCATGCAGTTGCCTGACAAACTGTTGAGCTTCCAGGCCTCCGAAGAGCAGCTGAACGAGCGGCCGAACAGGCGTCAGCGACCTGCAGCCCGCAAACACTCGTTCCACTCGCACCTAAGGAGGTTGTACCTGCAGCAGATCCGGAAATAAAAGTCAATCAGATAGTGTCTAAGCGAGACGGTTCGTTCCACAATGTTGCCCGCCATCAGGTCACATTGAGCCCTCAGCCGGTGCTTTGTCGAATCTCCTCTTCAGAACCCCCATGTGCAGCACTGCTGGCGAATCCCAAGGTACGGAGAGTATACGACTACACTGTCAAAACTCTTTGGCCGTCGTTCAAGCATCACAGCCTCGAGACCAACGAGTCCTTGACCTCAGCCTTCCTCCATCTCAGCCTGGTCGACGAGCTGCTGCTCAATTCATTCATATGGACAGCCGCGATGGCAATGTCGATGCACCTGCCTCATACCGCCATTGACAACGAAACGGTCATGTTCACCTGCCAGAACAAAGCCGTCCAGGGGATCCGGGAGCACATCGCGCGGAACGAAGCGTCGGACTCGGTGATCTTTGGAGTCCTCGCCCTCACGATCCGCGACACTAACCCACGTGTCGCCGTGCAGGAGGGCGCGGGAGAAGACTGCTTCGGGGGTTTCGATCCTCCGCTGCGATCGCTCGGGTGGATACAATATTTCTCCCACTTTCGCTGGACGCCGTCCCACATCCGAGCGACCATTGCACTAGTGGCTGCGCGAGGAGGTTTGCAAGGCGTCACGATGCCCGGTATCGCCGAGCAGATCCAGTCGACCGACCTTCTCCAGGCAAGCTTGTCGATCCGCCGCCCATATTTCACCCTCTGTCGCCTGTACCAGCATGTCCTGGACAACCACGTCAAGTTGATCCGCCCACCGCGGGAGAGACTGGACGAGGCTTTCCCAGTCATTGCCGACGCCGAGTTCAAGGATCTGCTCCTCGACATGAGAATGTACTGTCGGGAGCTAGATAGGGCCGTTGCCACCATCACCACCGCCGCCGCCGCCGCCGCCACCGAATCCAATCTTTCCGAGGCTGGTGGTGGTCACGACCCTGACAACCCTGTGCCCGCGTCAGTGGCCTGGGAAACAAATGTCTACCGCAACCTCATCCAGTACCGGCTCCTGCGTCTGCCCCGTTACGAGAACCGCGAGGAGGAACTCTGTCGTCTCGGAGCCATGATTTTTAGCTACGGCGTCATATACCCCGTGGCCCGGCCGAGACCCTTGCGTATGCTGGTCGCTCAGTTGAGGAATGCGTTGGAGGACTTTCTCTTCCACTCTTTCTCGACGCCGAGTATCAACTCCAAGACACCAACGCCCGCTTCGCACGATGGAAGTGGTGAATATGGCAGATATCCCACACATTACTCTACTACTACCACCACCACCACCACCACGAACACCACGCCGGATGGACAGTGCTCTGTTCCTCCTCCATCTCATCCTCCATCGGCATTCCTCCTATGGCTCGCCGTACTAGGCGCTCTCGCGTCCCAGACCACCGCGGATGAACCCTTCTTCCTCGATCTCGTGGCCTCCTGGTCCACCACGGTAATGGGTATCAACAGCCCTCGCCGCCAATTCACCCATTTCCGCGACCTCATGCGGAGTTTTCTTTGGCTCGACCGTGCTTGTGACAAGGGCGCACGCAAAGTGTGGACGAGACTCTGTTCCGCTGGTCATGGTGATGGTGATGACTGCTGTGAAGAACGAGAACGGGAACGAGGACGAAAACCAGGGACCAACTCGGAAGAAGAGAGTTGCATTGATTCATCTGCGTCGATGTCACGGCAGAAACATCGACAACCACAGGAGTCACAGGGAGAAAGGAACAAGGCTGGCGGGACACAGGGGTCTGGGTCTGGGTCCGGATCATGGCACTTTGGCGATCTGATATGTCCGGAGTAAGTAAGTCAGGCACGAACATGCACGGACAACGAGGGGAGGGGGGAGGTGTGTCGAATACCTAGTACCGACTGCATAAGCGCACGGGCGCACTGGGCGCATAGGAGTTTGGTCATCGCTCGTCTACTTACATATGTACGTACGTACATACATACATACATACATACATACACACATACATACCTACATACTCGCATAGTCGCATCGGTACCTAGGCAGGTTGGTAGATAGATTATCTCCATGACATGATACCTGAGTACCTAGGCACCTCCCCTACAGGTAAGAGAGAAGAAAAACTGGCGTAGACTTTTCGCATTATCATTGCTATTGTATTGTCTTATACCTCATGTTTTATTACATTCTGTTCTGTGTGTGAGAGGTCGACACGTCCGTCGACAAGAATGCAACCAGGTCATGGTTCTTCTCGCAATGGACGGACTGGACGTCAATTCGTCAGTCAGGGTTAGCTACATAGCTAGAGCCTCCTTCTCGAAAAGGGGGCAATGAGGGACAACACTATTTTGCTGCTTTGCTTGCTACTTTGTACCGTCCTTCTTGGTCGCAGTCGAGGCGGATCCCACGGCGCTGCCTCTGGGCCGTTTATATTTCCTCTTCTCCTTGCGGCTCATCAGCCCCTTCTCCCTGGTCCCCTTGCCGCCTTCCCAGAAGCCGCCGGCGGCCTTGCGTCGCCGGATGACACTCCTCCCGCACACGCCGCAGTCCTCGCTCCGGAACCGCTGCTCGCGCGAACACCAGCCGCAGACCATGCGGTCGGCGTGCTCGTTGACGTGCGCCTCGGCCGCATCGTGGCATCGGTCGCACGGGTACACGCGCTGGCAGCAGCTGAAGCGGAACCATCGGTAGCTGTGGCGGTAGTGTGCGCAGGTGCCGTTGCTTGGTAGAGGTGTGCCGGCCGAGATGCCCAGGTTTTCTTTCTTCGGCCGCCGGGGTGGCAGCGCGCCCGAGGCGAATGCCGAGGACGCGCGCAGGAACTTGACCTCGTGGATCGTAAAGGTCATTTTGGCATGACATGCGCGGCATACTTGGATCGGAGTGTCGCCACGTACCGACACCATACCCGGAGGGACGGGGAATGTCGTGGAGCACGACGCGCAGGTGGGTTGGAAGACCGACGGGAGGAGGTCGGTGATGGTACACCCTGTGACCTCGATTGTGCCAGCACGGACGCTGTTGGCGTGCAGGGCATTAGGTGTATAGGAGACTGTGAATGGTGTAGTGCACTTCGAGCAGATTTCCGTGCGTATACTCGACATGGAAGAACCGGCTATGTCAATGTTGGGTTTGATATTCGGTATGTCGAGGGGTGCTTTACAGCGCAGGCATTTGACCGAAAGTGACAGGGAGGATAAGCTCAACAGTTCAATGTTGTGGAGCTCCAAATTTGGGAACGAAATGTGAATTCCCTTTTCTGTCGAGCTCGAGGAGACTGGCAGCATGGCGCCGCCTTGTTCATTTTCTGACTCCCCGTCTTCATCCTCATCCTCAGAAGCTGAATATTCATCAGAGTTGTAGAATGATTCAGAATCGGAATCGGAGTCTTGTCGATCCCATTCAGGGGGTCGAGGGATTAATTTCACATGTGGCCTGTCCTCGTCCATGATCAGCTCTCTGGGTTCTACAGAGGCTTCCCTTTTCGAAGAAACCCCTTGTTCATCGTCGACAGGAGGCTCTGGTGGAAGTGGAACATCTGATGAAGGCACTGGAGCCGCGCTCTCTACCGATTCCAAAGCCATGGAATGAATATTCTGTGTCAGGTAATTCATATGAGCCATAAGGGTCATGTCGAGTTTCTTCCGGACATGTCTTTCAAAGGCCAGCTGGACCGTCTCAGCCTCTGGGCCACTGACTCCGTTTAGAAGGACAGTGCAAGGCTCGAGGTTATAAAGCTTCGGGACAATCAGAGTGACCTCCTTGAGCGATTGTAGGCTGGGTGGGAGCCGCTCGGATCGGGCTATTTGGATAGGAATGTTGAATTTTGTACCATCAGAACTTTTAGAGTAGTGTGGAAGCCGTCCCATGCGTGCTTCTAGCTGACGAACATCAGCTTCTCTCTTTGACAAGGCGCTGGACCTCTGCTCAGCTGTCCAGACTGGTGGACGTGGTGCCACGCGTACAGGCGGTGGTGAGGCAGGGCGAACCACGGCTGGCACAGGATCAGGGAGTCTGGGATTTTTGTCGGCATTGGCAATGATCTTGATGGTCTGCGCCTTTTCGGATGTCAGGAACCTCTCCAGGTTCTTGTCCAGCTCGTTCAACCATGCTAGTAGCGTCTTGTTCGGCGAGGCTTCGACAAGGCTGTCGAACCCCTTTTCGACGTTAATCTGAAATCCCCGAGCCATTTCGGCATTTGTGACTCTGATTGCCGGTTTGCCATTTTGAGGATAGGTGGGAGGCACTGTCAGTTGGCAACGGAGACCACCTTGCAGCTCGAATGGAAAGTCAGGGTCCGACGGAGCCAGTGCAAAGGACAAGATTGTGCCCTCATTGGTCTCTCTCCGAGCTGGACGAAACCTCTTAATCACTTGACCCAGCTCGAATTCACGCGGATCGCGCTGCTGAAGTTGGGATTGGGGCTTCTGACTTGCATTCGGGCCAGAGAGCAACGCCCTGGATCGGTGAGACAGAGGTTGGAGTCCTTGCACGGCCGATGGGCCTTGCGCAGTGTCGGGTTGTTGCTGGTCAGGTTTCGATTTAGTGCTTGTGACTCCGTCTTTAGGCTGAAGATGTTTGAACGGGCATTGCGAGCCAGCACGACAACCTACCACAGTGATTAGCTGCTCTATCACGTGGAAGTCATTGGTATGATAAACAAAGCCAAGATTGTGAGTGCACGTAACGGCCAGTGATGTGCGCAGCAGCTGAGGGTCAGCCAGGCATGAGACTGAATGCCGTGCATATTTCCATTTAGGCTACTGGAGGAATTGATTACACGGGATGGACCAATGACAAAATTAGGTGGTAAAAGACAGAAGACGGATTACCTTTGTTTGTATTGAAAAAGCGACATACCCTGGGCTGTGATTGAGCCGGTGTACCAGTGATTGGTGGTGAAATTCGAGGATGAGGTTGATGCTCAATTTGGGTGCTGACACGGCTGGTGCCTGGATGTTGGGCGCAATGCGCAAGCGATCAGCAACTGGGGTAACAACTCAGCAGTCAGATGACCGACGGGCAGTGTTTCATCGGCTGGACCATCAGGGTCCCCATCACTTGAAGCCAGAAAGGGATTCGACGCGGAGGCGCCTTGAGGGGGTCGAGAAACGGGATGGGGGCGAGTTGAACGGTGGCGAACGGGTTTTAGCCCGCGTAACCAGCTCGCCAGGCAGGGCGAAGCTGAACAAGGCAACAAAAGAGCTGCAGGCTTACTGAGGCTGGCGTCGTCAAGTGACATGATGATTGATGAGTTGGCAAAGACGATGCCGTTCATTCATCAACAAAGGTTCCTTGATTTCGGTTTTTGGTCGGCCAGATGATGGAACCGCTTGCAGGTCGGCGGAGGTGGTCGGCAGACCAAGTTCTGGGCTGGCTATTGGGATGTGAGGCACAGAAGGCGGATGATAAAGTTCCGAATCTGATCAGGGGTGGTGGATGAAAGGGTGGGAGAGGGATGGACACCGATAGTAACGAGTCTAGTTGTAGATCGGAGAGATGAGAAAGTATGAGAAGGAAAACAGAAGCGAAGGAGGAAGGGAAAGTGATCAAGTGATGCCACAGCGGCAGACTCGAGATCACAGTCCCTCTTCTTTACCTTTGATAGACGTGGTGGTGGTGGCTGTATAGACCATCAATTGAGTCATTGATGGACTGTGGCAAGTAAAGAGTTTGGATGGTTGAGTCACACAATGACTCCCATCTACATTCTTTGACACAGCGTTTCTCCTGTATGAAGAGGCGTTGAAGAAGGCGAGGTTCAAGTGCAGTGCGAAGAACCACAACGTGAGGAGAAGAGAGAAACTCGGAATGTGGACAGTGACATCATTGCCCAGAAACCGATTCACAGTGATTCCCATGGTGCCCCAGTGCCGCCCTCCCAAAGCCCCCTGGAGAGTTCGAGGCCTCCCTAGCCTCTCCCCAAGAAGCAAATACAGGGCATATCGCATCTTGTCCGTTGATCATCATCGTCTCTCTCATGCAATGAACTTCTACCACTTTCTTCTTCGGGAACTTTACCTACCCACCTACCTAAATTTCTGTATCGTAACTCAAGTGTATCAGAACTGGAATTCCGTAAATTCTGTATCCCCTGTTTTGGGTCATTACGGAGGCCGTTATCACATATTTTTATCATGGATGGTGATACTCGTACGGGTCCCAGGGAGCACTCGGGCCCCAACGTGATGAGTTCATTGCCAGTTACTGGCTCGCCTAGTTTAACCAAGTCACAGCCTAAGTTGGAGGAGAGGAAAGGGGGGGTGATACCTGTACCTCGTACGAGGGACTGTCCTAGCACAGTCCGATGCTACTTGGCTACCTAGGCGAGTTGGTTAGTACCTATTTGTGCGGCCTACAGGGTCACTCCCGCCCTCCCTCCTCTCCCCCTTCGGCTCCCCTAGGTATGCCCCTGGCCTCCCCTAGTTCCTTGTTACACCAACACACCCACCCACACTCCCCCAAGCAACCACCAACTTTACCGCCGGCTCTAACAACTAACCCCCAACCTCACCTACCTAGGTATGTACAACTACCAACAAAGCTATCTTTGACAACTGGCATAAGCAATACTCTCTGACCGATACAAACATGACAATCAAATTAGACCCCCAAATCTCCAACTGGCCACTCTACTGGACGTCTTACCCACCCCCAACCCCCAAAAATGCCAACAAATCCTTGATTGTCATTACCAAATTCAACCCAAAGCGACAGCTTGTTGCGCTCCTCCTACCAGCTCATCGCTGTCGGGGCCTCCCTAAGTCCTCGTGGAACTTGACGTGTCCGTCACCTGCTTCTTCTATCTGATAACTGACCCAGGCAGATAGGCAACTCGGTACGAGGTATATCCAGATGCCTCACTATCAGAACCATCCCACGTGAAGCCACGCACCATTCGAGACCCTCCCTTACGAGACGGCGCTACGCTTCGCGCGTGCAGACCATACGCCTCGATCCACACCCATTCCCTCGGGATATCTTAGTGCGGGTCGATCATCACAGGGACATGCTCTCGATGCATCTTCGGAAGCTAGCCATCGAAACCACCTGGCTCGCTTATGATTTCGAAAATGCCCCCTGTCAGTTGCGGTGCGGAAGGTGCCGTTCCCGATGGGAAGAGCTCGGCATGCGCCAGGGCCACGCAGGGCCTGAGGGATCCACAGTTCCACAGCCTGATCGCCCGCACGCAGCGCCCGCAGCGCCCGCAGCGCCGTCTCCCACTTATTCTCTCCTTCCTCCTTCCTTCTTCCTTCCTGTCGTCCTGGCGAGTTGACCGTCTCTGAACGGATCATGGGATAGACTCTCTAGCTCTCGGGAGAGGTCCTCTTTGTTTTGACCCTAGCCAGGCCTTGGTTGGCTTCGAACACGTTGAACGATTTGATCCCCTGATTAGGTCCAGATTCTGCTTGTCCTCATGCCCAGAGTCGTCTTGTTGCATGAAGAGCAGGCAGTTTTCTCGTTCAACTCAAGAAAGAGGCGCGTGGGATACAACCACAAGGAGATCTCCATCCATTCCACGTATCCGCGCAAGAGGAATTAGCCGTTCGATCCCTCGGACAGATCGGGTGATTCGTCATGGGGGAGATTCTGCTTGAATCTTGATAGGCAAGATGTTGCGACATAACTGACCGCCTGATTGTGCGTTGGCACCGACATGATTTGGGCCGGAGATGGAGAACGCCCTGCATGACATTGAGCATATTCCTGACATGCTGGCTTACGACTTGGTTACTCGAACCGGTGCTTTGACCTCTCACAAATCTCCTTGGAGGTGGTACAGGGGCCCTGGGAGATGTTTGAATGCGTCTCTCTCCCCATGCTGGTCATTGGGCTGTACGACATTTTCACGTGCTTCGAGATTACAGAGCTGGGAGATAAGATCTTGTCCCGAGTACAGTGATTGTATCCAGACCCTTTGCAAGCTGAAGCTCCATCTAACAGGGAGGGGAGGTACTCGGTAGAGACCGAACTGGTCGCCTCTCTACTATTTCAGTTTTCCTGTCACTGTGTGTGACTGGCCTATCGAGTACAGGCTTGGAATTGCAATGTATCGGGTAACCACCACCAATGACAGAGATGATTGATAACAGGGAGCAGCCTTTGACATGCTCTGGGCCTGTCACTCAGCCTTGCCTTACAGACATAGATTAGCAAAAATAGTCATTAGTCCATCGCTACCAAGGGTTCTCCTTTGTAGAATATCTGTGCCCAACAGTTTTGCTTCAGGCGTAGGCGCTGGCGCTGGCGTTGGTGTAGGCGTAGGCGTAGGCGTAGGCATAGGCTTTGCAATTCCATTTCCCGTACAACAGTGTCGTCGCAGGTCGCAGGTCGCCGGTCGCCGGCCTGTTCCCTGCCGCGCGCAACTCAATCTCCCCTACTAACCACCTACTACGAGTACCGAGTATGTAGATACTATATACCTCACGAGTCAAGAGCCAAGATACTGTAGGTACGCCGATGGACCTTCGAGACGATCATTGCATGCAGTTTACCCTACCGAGTAGTGCCGGGTCTTCTTGTTAGGGGGCCCCTTGGTATCGAACATTTTAACTGCCAAATCAGGTAGTCCAACAGCACCTGCGAGCGGTACGCGTAACTCGGTACCAATAATGATGTCTGGGACTCGGAAAAGTGCATGTTCTCGGTTTAGAGGTAGATACTACTAGGTACACTTCTGTCGCAGAGAGCATTCTGTACCGACGAAGGACCGTGTACTGTAACCCCCTGCCTCGACATGCTTGCCTCATCGATTTCGGAGGATTTGACTTTTACCTATGTACTTGTAGGGTGGGTGGGGATCACTACGACCGTTGGACGATTGTGGCCGTTGAATCGGTGGCTTGGTTGGTTAGTTACCTGCATGCCTGGTCAGTTACTCAATTAGTGCTTGGTTGGTGCCTTGTCCTTATTATTATTATTATCTAACTACCTTCCCTTTTCAAACGGGTGCTGATAATTAGCCGTACCTGTACCGAGCATGTAGGTACTTGTCCTTGTGCCAATTTCTGGTGGGAGTATGTAGATACATGTCAGAAAGAAAAAGGGGTCAAGTGCCGGGCGGGGGGTGAAATTGCCCAGTCGACACAGGTTGGGTTGCCGTCGCCAGCACTTCCTAGGACTAGGTAGGCAGGCACGCAGATAGGGTGGGAGGGTATTTTGTCCCACCTTCCCACCTCTCCACCCTGCGAGTAAACCGCAAAGGGGGGAAAACTTCCAGAATCATCTTGGAACTTTTGTTTCTGGGGTTTCCTTCCCCTTCTTGGAATATCATTTGTGAACAGACAGGTTTCTTGCATAAAGGAAGGACGGGGAGGGAAAGCTGCTCGTGCATAACCCTCGACAGGAGAGACATGTGATTATGAGAAATGAGAGATATCCCCGAGTACTGTGTAGCATGAGGAGGCGCATAGTATAGCACCTCAGGTTCCTGTATGTAAATAGTACCTCGTAGCGGCCTGGGTAGACACTCACAGGTATCAAGCGCTCACCATACCTACTTACCTACCAACCAGGACCTCGTCCTCGTAGACTTCTCGCCAGTCAGGTACTCACCCTGGCAGCCTGGTGCCCGACCCAATTATCCTCCTTGTCATCATCGTCTGCGCGCGATCCTCTCGCTCCCCCACATCCTACAACCTACCACCTCCGGCAAATACCTCGTTCCCTCTTCCTTGTCGACCCAGAAGGCCGGTGCCTCCCAAAGTGCTGCGAGATTAACTTTCCCACGTACCTACATACTAACCCATCATTGTCAGAATGGAAGAGCTCGCGCGCTATCCAAGGTGAGGTTACATCCTCCTTTCAAAAAGTGCTTGGAGTGAGTGGATGGGTGAGTGGTGGTACGGCCCAAAATGAACATGATGAACGAATACGAAAAGACGGACAAACGATAGACTTGTTTGAGACTTGGAAAGCCGACCGAGTCACCAGCCCCCTCTTAATGCCACTCCTGAACGGTGGGTGGTACAAAGGTTCCATTTTCGAAATAGGGATTTTGAATAGTTAATGGGGAAAAAGGTAAAGTCCCAGATGGATGTTTGATGGACGCTAGGCTGGTGGTGGAGGCTAAATGATGTCCCGTTCCCCGTTGAATCCCCCCACAGATTCAACTCCCTCGTAAGGACTTGCGAGGACTTGGACGGAGAACCTTGTCCCAAGAAACGCCACAAACCTCCCCCGACAATAATGCACAGCATAGTATGCTACATCCTCTTTTTCTCGCGGATTATCGGGGTTGCTTGGGTGTTGACGATGGCAATTGTATGCCTGGCCATGATGCTCTTCCTGTAGATCTGACATGTTGCATATTACATGTCTTGGTAACATACTTTCAACGATCCTGCCATGGATCTCCCTCTTATTTAGATAGACGCAGAAAACCCCCGGTACCCCGGTACCCGCTGCCGCGCTATACTCGTAAATGGCGTTTGCACGGGAAATGTGCCGGCCCCATGGCAAGGGCAAGGGACAGGGCGAGTATGGGATACCTGGCACGGCTCTGCACTTCACTGCACTACACTGCTGAGCACAGCACATCAAGGCCGTCAGCAAAGGCAAAGACGAGAGGTGAGCGGTGAACAGCTGACCCGGCAGTTTCCTTGACGCCTGGTATCCTGTTCAGCAGACAAGAATGATCCGCCCCCTTTGTGTCGAGATAATCTTGAACATGGACTGAAGGCATGGGGGGGCTGAAAAGGCGAGGAAAACTGCCCAAGTGCTTTGACTACGACTGACTCAGAGAAGTCGGGCATAGGTACATACATACTTGGAAGAAGACGACAAAGCATTCTCGCGCGAAACCTGGCATTATTGTAGGA
Organism: Fonsecaea nubica; assembly: GCF_001646965.1. NCBI lineage: Eukaryota > Fungi > Ascomycota > Eurotiomycetes > Chaetothyriales > Herpotrichiellaceae > Fonsecaea > Fonsecaea nubica. The sequence continues at coordinate 292,050 of NW_019173692.1, read as the reverse complement.
GCACATCTGTACAAGGTATGTACTTTTGGCGAGACCTGAAAATATCACTGGCTCTAAAGGCTGCTCTTCCCTGGGATTCTTCCTACCTGGTACTTGCTGTGGGATTCGCTGCACTTCCACATCTCACATCTCACATCTCACGGCTTCATCGGATTGATGAAAGGGTGTGTAGACTATTCCTCAGCGCCCATGTAGCCGTTGTTGTGACGCGAAGATACATGGTTTCCTCATTACCGCAATCGATTACACGGAGTATCGGCGACAAGGCTCGATTGAATACCATGAATATGAGGTGAAGCGAGCAATCGCAGTTTTCCGTTTTTCGGACGAATTATTGTCGCTGGCCGAATCATACAACAAAGTTAGTATTTTGAACGTGACTCAGGTTGGCCGATTCACTTCGGAAGTCCGATTCGCGGGCTCGGCCATTGGGGTTCCATGGGACAGAAACCCCGACGTCGGCGTGGCCTGTACAAAGTAACAATAATAGGGGAAGAAGTTCGGGGCGATTTAACATTGCCGTGAACATGATCCTCCTCGCCATCCATCCCCGAGGAGAAAGCCGTGTCTCATAAGAGATGAGAGAGAAAGAACAAGTCGACTGCATCGGCGGGACTTCTGTACCTGTACTCGCACATGTAACGGACTTGTAAGGCCGAGTTCCGGATTGGTGGATTTCTCACGCGACAAGGATCCCCCCTTCTTCCCCTGCATGGATCCGAGGTTCCAGGGTCCGTCCACTTTAATGCACGTCGGCTGGCGATATACCGAGATGACGAATGCCTCACAACCAGTCAACGGGGTTTTCAGGTGCAACGGTGGTACATAATTTTCCGGTGCTTCACATCCAATCGTAGCAGTGGCGTAGTCAGGTATTCAAGAGTCAACACCGAGTACGAGGTATTGACTGTCAAGTTCCTCGGGCTGCTCGGGCAAGAGGGAAAGTGGACAAGTATCAAGGAGATCCAGGCCTTATGTACGAATAATAGGCGAGTATGCATGTCCTTTGTACTGTACGAGGTACTTGTACTCGGTACAGTACTGCTCCGTATTAGCTGTGTATTATTGTGTACTTGTCCTCGCCTCGAACCCCGCCTCACAGCACGAGGTATTCTTCAGTGACTTTTCTTGTCAACACCATACAAGGACAAGTAGGATAGCCGCTTCGTTCGAATTCAACGTAGTAAGCGACCGCCGAAGTATCCGGGTGGTGGTAGTGGTAGTAGTAGTACTGTAGTGTTGCATTTGCACGCATGCACACACGCGCGTGTGTGTCGAGACTTGGTCTGTACCCCACAATATCTAGCATGTTCTAGACCTGCACAGTCACGACAGACAAGTCACGACTATGTCTTGTAGGTATGCAATTACAGGTACCTGGAGCTGCTCTCTTTTACACGTTCTAGACAATCATGGAGAGAGAGGGACTCTACAAGTACGGCCCGCTGCTGGTTTCTTGCTTCGAGCCGAGGAGTAGACTCCAGTTATGTGCTGCATAGACATTAATTAGGGCGAACTCTTTCTTTCTCCTTTTTGTTCTCGTGATGCACGCTGTGGTTGTTGGAGCAATTATTCCACCCCAATTATTATTTCATCCGTAGGGGTCCAGAAGCACCAAAAGTTCCAGACCACTCCAAGTCCAGACCCCAGAGTCCCGGGTACCTACTTTGCCATGTAAGTTTGGCGGGCCTTGTAGGTACCGCAGTACCGCTACCTTGTTGCTCAAGCGTCTGGGCTGTGTCGTACTTGTAATTTCCCTTGCTGTGGCTCGCCTTGTGCAGTCAGTCAAGTCAGTCAAGTCAGTCAGGGTGGTGCATGTACCTCGTACTGTATGTACCCCGGCTATGTACTCGGTACAGGGTGCTCCAGGCCACTGTGTGAGACATTCCCCGTACTCTCCTCATTGTATGCCGATACATCTGTCCTTTGAATCTCCAAAAGCACCTTTGCATGAGTACAGTACATAGGTCCGGGGCACATCAGGGCCACCACCCCAAACCCCGAATCCTCCAGATACCCAGGTCAATAACGAAATAGTGCCGCTTTCTCTACCCGCTGACAATATACAAATGCCGAAGAGACAACAGCCACGTAATTAGTACTCGTAGGGAGCTGCGGTGCTCCATCCGGGCGCCCACATCCGCTGTAGTGCAGTGTTCCCTTTGCGCGTCATACCGCACATCTCACTGCCTACAAGGTATCGCGACGGGATGATCCTTTCTATCTCCTGACTGACTACTGCTGACTGCTGATCGTCTAAATTCTCCATTGTCTCGATTCCTCTTCCCCCGCAATATCAGCAACCCCATATTCTCATGCATGCAAGCATGTAACAGAGGCAGACCGCGTGACTGAATCGAGTAGTGTCAGGGGTGTTCGGGGCAGCGGGCATGAAGGGGGAGGAAATGAAATCCCCCAGCAAGACAGCATCCATGCTCGGTTACTCATACTCACCATAAGCATTCATCTATTACCATCCTCGGTTACTCACTCACTCGCCAACTACACAAGAAGTAGTAATGCTCGTCTCCTTTGCAGCGGTCGCGTGCCGGCCATATTCCATTCATCCAGACGAATTACCGAAGTCCATCCCTCTTCCCCGAGTTTATTAGCCGGCTAGGTGCTTATAGGGCCGGCTTAATCATCTCCCCCGCTTTCTTTTGGGCCCTACCTCTACCTGTCTTGTCCTAACGTACTGTAGAAAGTGCTTCTCAACGGTGCGTCCGCGTGAGAGTGACGCGGTGTGTGTGTGGGTATCAACTTTTGGTACGTCCAACAACATTCCCGTCTCGTGCTGTTCTGATTTGTTTCTCGGCCGTTCGATTCGCTGATTTTGAACGAACTAACTACTCGTACCGTCGAGCCGTGTTGCATTTCCTTGTCAGTAGAGTGCTCCGTGGCCCCGTTAGTGAATCTACCTAATCTGGGGAGTGTCACATGGCCCAACGGTCATTATCGTTCGCGTTGGCACTCCAGACAACAACAACACCTTTTTCGTTGCGGTTCTAGGTTGTAGGTTGTGCATTTCTTTTCCTCACTAGAAGGTGGATCTTGTTGTGCTGTCGGGTGAGGCCACCAGACCAGGTCACAGTCTCGTGGAGCTGGATGCATGGCCTCGCTCTCGGATCAAATAATAACAGTCAGCATACTCATAGACCACGAGCACGAGCACATGTGGAAGCGACCGGCCAGCAGCGACGTTCCCGTTCCCCACTCACAACTAACCAACCAAAATAACAATTTCCGCACCGAGGACAAGTACCAATAGTAGCGTGAAGATACTCCTTGTACTCGGTACTTGTACCTGCTTTGCGTTGTGACCCCTTTCGGACTCGGACCAGACCCTGTCCCTCGCGACCGCGACCGCGCGTGCTCGGTTCCGAGGTGCTGCACTACTACAACCTGACCATGACCGACTAGTGTCTCGGGGGGACGAACTCAACTTACTCGTACGAGTTAACTTGTTATGCTTGTGCAGGCAGGCAGCCCAAAAACCAAAAAAAGCCACCAAGACGAAAAAGGTCGGGGCTCGTTCCCCTCGAATAATGAAATCCCGTCCTTCCCCGTTTTCGTGAGGCTGAAACCGGGGGACGGCGCACACGGCGCACGCGGCGGAAGAAGCATTTTCTTCAGGTCATCAGGTCATCAAGTCATCAGTCAGGCACGAGAAGGAGAAAAGAAGAAGAGGCGAGGAAAAAACAAAAACCGTTCAAGCCCGACGATACGAGGTACGGTTATCATTCCCCCGTCCCCCTTTGGGCTTGGACTTGGTCCTTGGTACTTGGGACTTGGGGTTGTTTTTCTCACTCTGCCTTTTCTTTTTGTCTTTGCCAGACCCCTTGCCCTTGCATGGACTTATACTTGTACTTGTGCTCGCTACTGCACTTGTACAAAGGATGCAGGTCCATTCTTGTAGGTAGTCCTCGGGATACAAATCGAGACGGAGATGCCGAAAGCGGCGACGGAGGCGGTGGCGGCTGTGCAAGACCTGCCGGATCCGGGAACTCGCGATAATTGCCATCCACGTGCCAACAACTCACCTTCACTTGCACTTGCAGTGGCACAGGCACTGTTTTACCAAGTCACATGGTCACCTTCTGTACCTAGTACCTGGTACACACATGGACCTGCACAGGTACATACCTCTATAGTAGTAGTAGAGTAGACTACTCGTAGAGTCCATGCAAGTATCAAGCCCTCAGTAGGTAAGAGTCCTACTGCTCCCAGCTCCATCGTCCTTGTATGTACTTGGACTTGCACTGTATGTCATCCTCCCTCTCTCACTCTCACTCACGTGAACCTACGTACACGTACAAGTACAGAGTGGATAACCATCCGCCTCGATGGCGCTGTTGCCGTTGACGATTGACGTGTCTGGACTCATGATCTCTCAAATCTCTCCACGGGCGGCCTGGCTGGCAGGCACGTTGGCAAAAAACCCCCCAGAAGAAAAGAAACGGGTCCAACTCACCACGAGTAGCTACCTAGTTACTCACATGAGCACACCACCATGCACGAGAGTGGACAATCCATGACAAGTCATCATCAAAGAAAAAAAATGTACGCCCAACAAACAACTACCAACTGCCAAACGAGCAAGGAAAACATGTCATGTCATGCGTTGCCCACTGGCCAATCACGGTTCCTCCGAATCAACGAATCCAGTCCAATCCAATCCAATCCAATATCAAAGATCGTACCTAATGAAAAACGGTTACCTGATAGTATTACAATAATCAACCGTGCGTTGTCGTTGTCGCTGAAATACAAAACTTGAATCTGAATGGATAGATGGATAGATAGATGGTTTGGATGGCTCTGGTCTTATTGCTTCTCCTCCTAATAATGGTACAACCTCTCTCTCTCTCCCTCCCAGCAGCAAAACTAGCCCCAGCTATCTGGTGTATTCGATCGTATGGTACAATGTAGGTGAATATCAGAGCAATTACCCAAGGAATGGGCCGATACCTCAGTGCCGTAGCCGGTATGGTTTGAGGTCATTTGTATCTAGCTCCATTCATTCAACATGATAATAAAGTATGCACGTCACTTTTGAGCCGCCGCCGCCTCCAAAGAAAATGGTCCGAGATGCGCCTTTGTACATGGATGGGGCAACAGGGCCTCTCCATCCTTGCCGTTTTCCGGACTCGCCAATCGTAAAGGTATGGTGTAAGTGGTTCGTAAAGCACATGAACAACATGACCCCGCTCAGAACGCAGATTAAAAAAACAAGAATAGCAAAAGTGGTAAAAAGATGCAGCCACGCTCGATGCCCAGGCCTACCAGCCTTTGGTATGATATTCCCAAGTGTTGTCAAAGGTCCACGAGTCGTCCTTGGACAGGTCCACAACCGGCGCTGGAGGTTGGCCTCCTGGCCCACCTGCAGCCTGAGCCTGACCAGCCGAGGGGAGATTGGCCATTGACTGGGCGTTACGGCTCCGCTTGAGGAAGGCGTTGACTGTCTGAGATTTCTGTTGTCTCTCCCACAGGAGGTTCTTCCGGAGAGATTCGGTCAGCTCCGTCGACAGCATGTTCCGTCTCGTCGTTCGTGGTGAATGAGCCACAGGTTTGGAGGATGACTTGGGTGGTGGAATGGCGATAGGTGGCCGATTCGACGTTTGCATCATCATGCCGTCCTCTTCCTCGGGCGAATTCGCCAACGACGGTCCTTGTGGGGGTGAGGTTTGCCGAGACCGATGGAGAGCAGGCTGGGAATATGCGTGGGCCAGGCCGGCTCGACCTTTGTTCAGGGCCAGAGTCAACATGGATCGCCGCGATGGCAAGACACTGCGGCTGTCCACCCGGCGGAAAAGATGAGGTTCTTGAACCACCTTTCCATCGTCCGAAGTCGAATCTTCCCAGTCATCGCCGTCTTCCTCGTCCTCGTCGATGGCAGATTCCATAACTTCGTCAGTGTCGTCCTCTTCATCACTGCTTGCAATGGCGCCCTCGTCGTTTTCGGCGTCTTCCTGGATTCTCCGCTCGGCAACGACATCCCGGAATGAAGTTCTCTTTGGGGGGAGATCACTCTTGCGTTCCGACAGATTCTGCTTGCTCAAACTCTGGGAAAGTGAGCTTCTCTGCGGAGGTGCCCGGACAGACAGTACCCGCTGTTCAAAAGAGGATTCGTCATCCTCCGACGAGCCGCCAAGGGTAAACATGGCTGTTGACTTCAGAGCACCTTTAGGGGGAGCAATGAACTTGGAAGAAGCTGTAGGCGGCTTGACACTTGAGCTGGCAGTTCGGGAACGACACGAGGACGCCACAGGGGAAAATCCATGGACAATAGAACCGCTGGGGATTAGTCCATCTGAAGATACCGAAGTGTCCGAATCACGATGCTCGCTCTGACGAGCTGTACTCAATGTTGTGGCAGTGGTGGCGGAGAGACAAGAGTCGGTGGAATCTTGAAGGGGTTTCAAAACAGGTTGAGGTCGTGCTTCGGCAGTGTTCTCGCTTTTCTCCGAGGGCTGTTGTTTCGAAGATGGCACTTTGGTAAAAGGACGACTGGCCTCTAGTGATGGGGACAAGGGACAAAGGTCGGTCTTTTCCTGTATTGAAGCGACAATCTTTTCTAGTGTGATGGGACTCAGATGTCGAGACTTGGAGAGAGAGCTGGCGCATTCGTCCTGTTGGGGGGACCGGGATCTGGTCCTGGAGTGGGCAGGACTGCATCGTCCTTCGCTCAGACAGTCTTCTGACGACCATGAAGTGCAAAGGGAGGGCACTCGGCTCGCCCTCGGGGGAGAGGAGTCGATAGGCGTCACACATAACGACTCTCGCGACCATATCCGCCAACTCAAATTCTCTAACCGGGGACCCTCATCTAGTGTATCTGAGCATTTTGAGAACATGGACCACATCGCCATCAAACTGCAGGCATTCGAGGGATCGATATGGTGCATCTTGCCCCGATCCAGACATAGGACATGGGGGATTTTGCGCGGTGGCATTTCGAGGAGAAACCTCGTGTGGACTGGGCAGGAGAGAAGCGAGGTCGATGAGATGCCAAATAACGAATATTCTAGGGGGAGGATCAAATAAAGAGGACGGCGCTGGCGCTGGCAGGTTGGCAGAAGTTGCAGGGCCGCAAACGGGTGGGAATTTGGTGGGATCGGCTTGTGACGCAATTCAAGACCTCGGTCCGACTCGAAGGGGGACGTGTGCAGACGACTTGGACGCAACCGACAACTTGACAGAGGGTGAATTCAAGGTCCGGTGAGACGGATGTCGAGGTCGAACGGGAATGTGTGTCGACGAGAGAAAAACTTGTGTAGGTCTGTTAGGGTGTGTGTGAGAGCGCGGTTAAGTCGAAGAGACGTGTGGGTGAAGAAATGGTGATGGGGCTTTGCGGATGGGGACGAGCAGTATAAGGACCACAGTCCGGGCCAGGTGTGCGACTTGCAGGGGTTGTTGTTTGTCGAGATGGTAAGTTGCAGAGAGAGCTGGACCAGGGCACAAGGCACGAAAAAAGCGAGCAGGGGGGAGCGAGCAAAGAGGATCCAAGTGGAGGTGGGCAGAAGACTGGGGCGAGACGCCAGGACAGACAGAGAGAGGGCGAGCGGACGACCCAGGTGAGAAAGGTGACTGCAGATTTGTGCCTTTAACTAGGTGGTTATTGGACAATAGTGCAAGGTTCGAGACACGAGGGACGAAAAGTGTGGGAAAGCCTAGAAGGGGCAAGGGGGAGGAGGGATTTGGGGGGTGGAAGAGGAGGCAAGGGGGGGGCAAAAGACGTTCTGGCAAGACCCAAGTTTTAGTGAATACACTAGAATCCACTGGTAACAGATGTAATGACAGGATAGACCAGGAGACCAGCCACCAACCGCCGACCTGGTTTAGGGACCCCGAAGCCGAGGAGTCCCTCGGGGGGCGTTCGGAGCTGATTCATGGCTTTATCGCTCCTTTGGGGGGGGAGAATGGGGTCACACTGGCCTGGGATTGGGGATTGGCCCTTCCATTAACAACAATAGTGCCTACGAATACCTTGGGGCCCTTGGGTACCCTTGGGCACCACCCACACAGCCCATCTGGTTATCTTCTTGGGGACTCCGATCATTGACTTGCGTGCCCCTCCCCCCCCGAAGTCCCATCCAGGCACCAATTGTTCCTTGGGCCAGGCATCAGTATTGTCGCCCATCACGGGAAACTCTGGACGTTATTGCTTCTATCCACTATGCATTCACATTCACAGTCTTCCATACGTAGCGTGGTGAACCTTTTTCCCAAAAGATATTGGACATCATGGTAACTCATCACCACTAGTGACATGTGAGACCGATGGATAAATGAATGTCTGGAAGTTGATATTGCCGTGGTATTCCAGAGCTTGGGTCACATGCCAATAATAACATTTGCCTTAGATCCGATGGGGGATTGTTTTTGCCTCAGCCACAGGCTACTTCTGTCTACTACTACTCGGTAGTAGTACGAGGTCCTTCCGCCTCCTTCTGCCCTACGACTACGACCTTGCCGACATGCAACGATATATCGTTCTCGGGAAGTGTTAGCGACTGGCTAAGTGACGGTGTGCGATGTTCCCCTACATATACTTTCGCTAAAGGGGTCAATGTGACTGACCAAGATACAAGTCATCATCCTGGAAAGTACCCCCCAAAGCTCATCAAACCACCCCATGCCATCTATCGAGACAAGGGGAGATCCTCAAAATTCGTCAAGCCAGCTGACTCGACTCGGAACGAATGGGACAACATCCCATCATCATCATACTGCGGCGATTGGCGGAGTAAAAGGAAAAGGTTGAATTCGGCCAGAAAGGTAATCTCTCCCAGCCACTACGATGCAGGACCACAGACGACTTGGGGGTCGAGTAAGCATGTCACCCTTCTTCTGCAGCCATCCGATTCCCCGTTGGCGCTAAATGGGAGATGGGGCAAGAGGCTGTCTCCATAAGCGCGGCGGAAGGAAACGCTCATCAAGAGAGGAGCAAAAGGAATCTAAGCCCGGCCAGTGGTCCCAGAGTCGAGTCAGCTGGACAGGCAATAAGAGAAGAGCATTTTTTCCCATCAGCACGTGGAACTACTTTCTGCCAGCTTTGCAATTCTTGCCTTGACATGTGCCCAAGCATCAAGGTACGCAGAGGCGATCATTTCCTTGCCTATCCAAGCACCAAGTTACCTCACCCCCCCTTCTTACTCAACAAGATATCCTGATGCTACATTACTGTACATGTTATGTTGTTCCCAAGCTTGGTGTGGGTGTAGTGTCGGTGGCCACAAACCCAGAACGACACAAAAGGTCGCCGTCTACTGAGCATCTCCCTACGGAGTAGTTATCGTGGTGGAGGAAATGTGGAATCTCTGTCTCTCCGACACTCTGGCACCGATCCATCGCATCGTCCGAATGCGGCCATCGACTCACCGGGTAACGATCAACCAATTTCAACGCCTTGTTTCTCATGCACGGGCCTCTTTTCGTCCCGCATGCCATCTGGATCTCAATGATTTTGCCATACCCAGCTTGGCCGCGTTCAAAGTCCTAGGCACCCCTGTGCGCGCGCCCATCAAGGAAAGATGCAGCCTCTCCCAAGCCACACTGTAATGATGTTGTGTTCCCATCCCACTCGTTTCACGTCTCGGCATTCGGTTAGGGCCCTACCTCCCATGCGTTTGTGGCTTAAGAGGCGTCCATTCACGGGCATGCGTGACCCTCTATCTCTCGGGGCTTTTACTACAGTTGTCGTTCAATCATGAACAAATTCCCTTCCCCCATTCGTCGGCTGCCTTTTCCCCCGGAGCTGCTCAGGAATGCATTTCCAGTCCTTTGTATACGAGTCCTCTAAGGTCCTGTCGCAGCAATCCCATCTCAATCAAGTTTGGGGCGAAACCGATCACGCTACCAAGAGCAACGGGCTGGACAGAATCAAACCAAGTGATCAGCAGCTCAAGACCAAGGTCAATCTCGAAAGGGAAGGGGAGCATGTCGATTCAGCAAATCCTGATGCGGACCCAACCTTCATTTCCTGCTTGCCTCACCAAACTATGCGCAGTGCTGGAGCTTCCCCGGACACCGGCTTTCACCCGATTCAATAGTACGAGTAAGAAGAGGTGGGACACTCGGAACCGCATAACCGCAGACCGTTGTCCCGGAGCTGGCACCGACCAACGAATGAGCCGGGTCTGGTCGCTTCGGATGCCTCACAATCACCCCCAACTTGTCGTTTTAAGGTTCTTCTTCCTAGGTTCCCTTCCCCATTGCCGCTCCTTAGGTAGGATTACGAGTACTCTTCTCGACGCTTTGGCTGCAGGTGCAGGGTCACCAACTGCTCCTGGAGTGAACTCTGCCCCCGGGCGGATCAAACTCGTTTGCATAGTCATATGCCGGGTATGGCGGGGAACACGGACTCTCAAAGCCTGGTAACCCCCAAACGACTCGTACATGAGAAAGCAGGGGTGCCTTTCACACAAGTCGTCAATGTTGCCACGACAATGCCGGACAGCCCACTCACACACAACCCCCCCTTTCCCAAACCTCGTCATCAATGGCATCTCGGAGATGGGACAGACGGGCGATCTGGTAGGCTATTGACTTCTCGCAGCCTTGCCATTCGTGCAATCCTCTCGTATTGCGAGAGCACAGTCGTCACCGCCAATATGCACATTTGTTTCCCTTTGGGGAATTATCCCTTGCTGGAGTGGCGTTTTACGGCGTCTCTTGGAAACTCCTCCATTCCCACCCTCCTTTGCCGGTACATTTGTCCAGAGTTTCCCCTTTCGCAAAGCCCTGGGGACAACCTTGTGCGATGCTCCGGGGCGAAGGTTTCCAGCCTTTTTAATCTCAGCATCTGAAGCCTGTTCCCCCCTGCCTCCTACCACCAAATTGCCTATAATTGTGACTAACACGAATCAACTCGACCATCATTTCATTGAACCTTGCTTCTCCGCTTGATCCGAAGTTTCGACGCACGACAGCTGCGGTGGAGGGGACACCTTGATATCTGGAGGTGTGCACAATCGTCCGATCTCACGACCCATAGCTGAAGCTTCTTCCGATAGAGCTTCACCTGAAGGCTAACAACCTATAGCCAGATAGAGCCTGTTGCTTTCAAGAAAACCTGCCATCAAGCGTAGGGTTTCCCAACGTCAAACCGAGTTGCGACAAGAGTGCAAGGGCTAAAAGTCCCTTTGGAGTTTTCTGGTGTCATCAGCGACGCTCCTGTCACTGCGTCTTTTACCCTGTGACCATTATGCAGGACGGGACTCCTTGTCTTGTCACCACTGTGAAAGACATTTATCTTCTGTTACGCAACACCCCCCTTTTTACCATATGGAACGTCTGCAAGCTCAAGGGGGGAGTTCTGAGGGGGATTCTGAACGAGTCCCTCGCCCTGATCTTGCACTCTGATTTCATATGCAATGGACTTACTGGGATGTTGATACATGCCCACTCTCTTACCTACTTGTGCTTAGCAGATCAACGCCGTGCGGGTCAATAGGCGGGCCATTGATCTGATTGATTGCTGGCGCCCTCGAGGCTTGGCCGCTGCGCATCCTCCCGTGGCCCACTCGGTCGTCGTCTGTGGAAAAAAAAAACAAAATGTCAGGATGCGATTTCTTTCATGTATCGTTATACAGTGTTTACCGAACCAAAAAAGCAAGGATGGCGAAGACCAAGCAAAAGGAAAAGACCCATGCCACACACACCACCTCGCGGACTGCTGAGACTGCTGAGACTGAGATTTATTCGGTCATGGGGTGCATGAGGTGGCAGGGCAAGGCTGGGCAGGGTTCAAAATCAAGGCCAATAATGGGAATATGCCAACGGGACTTTCCTTTGCCTTTCCCCCAGTGTCAATCGAGGTGGTGCCCTCTTTCTTGCTTCATTCCCGCTCGTCGCGCTCCCCACTTTCTTGGGATGTGATCTGCGGGGATTAATGCAAAAGAGTTTCTTTCTATACGAGCAAGCGAGTTTGTCGGTCGCTCACTCTTTCGCTCTCTCCCTTGCATGGCGTATTTGGCAGGTAATACTATATCCCTTCAACATCCCTTCACCCTTTTCCGGTCATGTATCAATGCACCTACTCACCTACCTATGTACATACCCCGGTGCCAGTCACCAGTCAAGTCACAGGGAGAATGTGGACGGAAACATGGACCTACGGACACATGGACCTTGGACACATGATGGATATAATTTCCCTTCCACCCCCTCCCCTCACGGCCCCTGATGTCATAAAATGCCTTTCCTTGCTGGTGCTTGCATACCCACGCATACGAAGTATTATCCCGCCCAATGCCGTGTATGGTTGATTTAGAGGCTCAAAGGATTAAATGGTTTGGGTCTTCAGGTGTGTACGGGGTAGGTGTGGTGTGGTGTGGTGTGCAGGTGAAATTGGGCTGCATGACATGACCATCGAGATGTGCATTGCCATACCGCCATATCGACATGCGCATACCGCATGTATGCATCCATCGTGGACATCTGGGCATCTGGGCTTTTGGGCATACATGCAAATATCCAAATATACAAACACCCCCTCCCTCTGGACCAATCTGGACGACTGATTACGGTACCCATGATCTACTCCAATCGTACGGTATTACCACGCGTGGGTCCTATATGTACAGTCCCAGGTTTCTACTTAATCACAAGTTATGGTAAGTAACCCACCAGTCCTGCCACCCAAACTCGTGCGATGCGATGAGATGCAATGCAGTGCAGGGCAACCGGATTTTCCATCCGTGCCAGGTATCCATGTATGTACAAATGTACTTCGGAACTCCACTTCGGCATAACAGGGACTGCCTTGTTGTTGCCAGCGGAAAAGAGGGAAATGTCGGTGGGAGGAAAAGTAAGCTCGAAGAAAAGGGGATTCGAGGCGGTGAGATTTCTATGTATGTAGGTTGTGTATGTAGGTTCCGGGGTCATGGATGATGGATGACGGAGATTGAGATTGACATGGAGATGGGGACAGTGTGATAATACCATACCTAGTACATGGGAGACCAACGCCAGAGAACGTAAAACACAAAAATACAAAATACAAAACCACATGATGCGTTGCGGTGTTGCGGTGTTGCGGTGTGTGTAATGATATGGATGATGCCTATGAGTAGCTACGAGGTCTGTAGGTTTGTAGGCCTGTATGTCTATCTCTGGGTACGAATGTGTGTACAGGTCCTCATCACTTCTTACCAAAACAAACCGTCCTCTCCTCCTCCCGCTGCCCTCCCGGTCTCTTTTCTGATATCACCGAATTGTCAGTACTAAAAAGAACATCTATTACCTCTCCCTCCTGGCTTCGTCATGTGTCGGGCTCCCTTTCGTATGTACAAGTATGTACATTACACTTTGCCCCTGTCACTTTCTTTTGGTTTTGCCTCACCTCCTTCGCCTACTCCCTCTTGACACGGTGTCGTGGTCCGTCGGACAGGACGATCACTGGCAAGGTAGGTATGTGGATTTGTGCTCGGGCCAGAGACTGGCCCAAAACGAGGGACCGGTCGTCTTCCACCCCTTTCATCCCTTCCGCCATTTCCACCTTCTCACCGTCGGGGGTCTCCGGTCTACGCGTGTGAAAGCAACACTGTTGGCGGACGGACCTGGATGATGGTCTGGACGTCTCGTGTCTGTCTGGTGTGGCATCTTGAGTCGAGGTGAGGCTCAATCAGAGATGACATGGATCCCTAGGTATGCAGAACAGGACATCAGCAAATGAACGGGGGCAGGTCATTCTTCCAAGGACACAGACAGGCACACAGGTCAGTACTGAAGAGTGTTCTAAGAGAGAGAGGGGGGGGGACTTTGTGTTTCCTTCACATCTGAGTTATCACCTGCCCTCCCCACCAGGTGTACCGTGCACCACAAATCCCAGATCCTCGGAACCCGTGAGGGATCTTCTTCTGGTAGACTCACAAACCATTCTCACACCCACACCCAATACGGCCACGATCCCTTGGTTCGAGTGGCTACGGTGCCCCTCCTCGAAGAGGGGCAGGAAGACAATATTCATCTATTACTCCCGCGCAAAACACTTCAACAATTCAAATCCTCACTCAGGATCGAACAAAAAGCACACATCCGCTGGTGTGGTGTAGTGGTTAGCATGCTTCGTCAACAAGTTATGGGTGCATCGTAACTGCAATTAACCCCTCAACCACAAAAAGTGGGAGGGGTCAACAAACAGTCATCTAACTCCCTAACATTGATCCGAAGCGACCCTGGTTCGAATCCAGGCACCGGTATCTCTGTTGTTTGTTCCTTTTTGCTCAGGAAAGAGATTCGGAGGGGTGTTTTGGTGGTGGGTGTGCGAGAGACGAGTGTGGGTGACTCATTGTTTGGTTCCGTTCATGGTGCATTGCTTGTATTTTTGTTGATCAAGGGAACAGCGCGCAATTGGCGTTCCAGAGTTGGATTCGACCCGACAGAGTGGCTCAGTACGGCAAGAATGAATGAGGGGGTGACCCTTCCACTCGCGTTTTTCTGCTGCTGCCAGAGAGATACGGAGTGTCTCCGTCCACTCTCCTCGTCCTCACGGAGAAGGAGTGATGTCCAGGTCCTGGTGCCGACTACCTGACATGTCGAGTTCATCTGCACGGGGCGAGCCACTGCAGCTTGCGCAAGTGGAAGTCAAGACCACAACCACATTGAAAGCTTTTCAAGATACCGAAACAAGAGACACTGAAGCACCTCGTTTACTAGGCCATTCGAAATTTGTTCGGCGGACAAGTAATTGCATTGCCGACCGGGGTTGGCAAAGAATGAAAAGAAGTGAGAAGTCAAGTTTTGGTTTTCGAGTGCTCGAGTGGCTTGGGGCTTAACCTGATCAGGAGAGTCGGATATTAAATAAATAATAATATGATCATCTCTTCCCAGCGGTTGTCGTTCAAATGTCCATGTGAATAGTACTTCTCTCCAAGTCCAGCACGATTTGTATATCAATACGGAACAGCCGGTGCTTTGCTCACTCTTCGCCTTTTTGGCATTGCAAAGAGCGAAAGGTTGACGGACGGGTTTGTATTGGTTACTCTGTGGATTTTGTGCAATTAACGTGGAGCAATCTCATGCCCCATGTGCGACGCAGCATGCACCTGATCAAACGAGCTCGCGCCAGATTCTATGGCTGAAGAGACGTCGAGGTCACGTATTGATGGTCCGAGCTGTGAGTTCATAAATCGTGGATGGTGATGTCGCTGCGGACGTCGACAGATTTGGAGGGGAGCAGAAGGGAGGGAGGGAGTGTGAAGAAAGCCTGGCGTTGTCTGGGGCAAGTACATCAGCACGCACTAGGTACGTGTCAAAAACAGGAGGCTGAAAGACCTGCTGCACACAGCTGCGGATCCTTGAGGAGAGAAGCAAGTTGAGGGCACCGAATCAACGATCCCGTCAAAGCTTGAGCCATACAAGTTCTCTCCTTGTTGAGTGAATTCTGGACACCAGCTCCAAGTGTTAGAGCAGAGCTTCGGACGGGTTTCAGGCTTGGCTAACACGGTTGACTTGGACGGTAAGCAAGGATAGGAGGTTTGGCAAGCTTCATGTCACTCTGCGTGGTCAGGATTTGCTGCATTTTCAACTCAGACGCCTCGGACACAGTCATATAGGATCAAGAACGAGCGAAAAATGCCGACCTTGCTGTACTTTAGTCACGATCAAGGCTTTCGCTGGCAGTGCTATCTCTACTGTTGAAATAGACCTTCTGTCACCTGACTTTCAATCTCGATGTGACATTCCTGTAGGACGGAGGTGATTACCGCGAGCAGCTAGGCGAACAGACGAGAATGCCAACAGCCTTGCATGGCGCTGTCCGATGGGCGTCGGAACTCCGCAAGGCATTCGTGAAGGACGCCCGGAAGTTCAATCCGGGCAGACTGGGTGGTTACAGAAGTAGGAACACACCATCCTCGTCCCGTCCAGTAGCAACCCCCCTTTCCAGTCCCCATCGCCTGCAGATATTTCCACCGTACAGCTCCGGGAGGCAAAGAACCGAAAAGGGATGTTCCTTGATATTTGATTCTGTCCCAGACGTGGAAAGTCTCTTACCTTTACAGGCAACCATGTGAGTTTCGTTTTCCGACAAACCTGGCAGTTATCTCCGGAGAGAGTCTGATCATCAACCTGATTAATATGCCCCTCGGAGATTCATGACATAGAGTGTTTCTTCTGCCGTGCCCGGTCTCCTGGGAAAAGAGGTGGAGTGGTAGTCAGCAGGACCCAGACAATGAAGAAAAATAGAGAGAAGCCTCGGTTTTGGTTTAGATTTGCAGTCCATGTTATGATCTGTTGCGTTTTGATATTTAGACAGGACTTGGCTAGGGACTGGCCTGGTGAGAGGAGCCTCCAGCTCATCGGATTAAACCTTCTCGTGTTGGATTGTGCCTCGTGAGATATCCTGGCTGTGGCTCGAACAAGAATCACAATCGCCATCACAATCACAATCAGGTGGACCTGCTGTACTGACCCTGACCAAGCCCGGTTGCAACAGAGCTGTCCTTCCTGTGCCTTTTTCGTTACCAGCCTCGCCATCTTATCCAGATATCAACAATCTTGTCCGGAGTGTCGGTCTCCGTATCGATGATAAAATACCAGCTGAACATGGCCAGAGTGATACATGCATGATTCGGCCAAATGCGCAGCTTTTGTCCATACTGCAAAGACAGTTGTCGGTTCTCTATACTGTTGTCTTCAAAAGCCAAGATGCCGTGCTCCTGACTTATCCGACTCACAATGATGCGATCTTTCTTTGTCGTGCCATAATCACCCGGCATATTCCACGGACTTACAACACCCCACCCAGAATAGTCCTTGCAAGGTTCTCTCGCCAGTGCCAGAGCACCGGCGGAGATCAGTGCTTCAGGCTGTTCAGTTCGGTTGGGGTACAGAGAGCAGACTTCAGCGAGCACAGATACCGCAATAGTATCATGAGGATCAGAGGTAAAGCTGCGACTGCTGGCAGCCACCTGCTGAATGTCGAAGATGGGGTAGACGCCAGCATGGACTTCAAGCTCCAGGTTAGATTTGGTCAACTCAAGCGTGTCCTTAAGAGCATTAGCGGAGGGGGTAGAACTGGCCGATGAAGGTAGAATGTTCTGCAGAGAGAGAGCAGTGGGAGATGCTCCAACAGAAACGAGAAGCGCTTTCTGGCCGTCTCGCTTAAAGTGCTGGGAAGCTTCCCGGCAGACATCGATTTCGACCTTGAGGTTGTCCATCGCATCGTCTGGGGACGAGCCGCCATAGCTGAGACTGTTATGTGAATAAAAGCCGAGCAACCAGAGGTGGCCTTGCTGTTCGTTGATACTGACTGCTTTCACAAGATCCATCATATCTCTCGACTCTGGACTCAGACCAGCTCTGTGGTAGCCCGAGTCGGTCTTTATAAAAACCAGGGCGGGAAATCCGGCTTTTTCTTTGAACGACGGCAAGCACTTCAACTGTTCTGGATGGTCAATCATGACCGTGATGGATCCTGCACCAAGCTGACGAGCCACGGCAGCGAGCCGGTCCACATGTGAAGGGCCTAAAGGGACGCCATATAAGACGTTGATCTTTGCATTCCGACCTTTATATTCCAGCAGAAGAGGGACCAACTGCTCTGCTTCGATAATGGTCGACACGATCAACCTCACGTCATTGCAATCTTCGCCGACCTGGATCCTTGTAATTTCTGTTGTTTTGTGAGTCTTGACGTGAGCTCTGAAACTGACACCCAGCTCTTTGACAGCATTTAGCATAGCAACACAGTTTGCCTTTACCTTTGCCACATCTATAACCGCTGCTGGCATCGGTACATCGTGCAGCGACTGAGATTGGTACGCCTGAAGTAGGGCGTCTCTTGATGAGAGTGGATAGGCCGTGGTCGACATACTGTGGTTTGATAAGATCACCTTTGGCTGAGATAGGACGTTGTTAAGGGGACGCAAGGTTTGTGCTCGAGACAGTCACATAAGCTGTAGAATTGGAGATACTGTCGTGAAGGAGAAGGATCGAGGAGGAATGACTTGGCTGCGTGCTATCTCTTTGACGTGATTTTGTTCCCTTTTTTGGCGTCTTGGTGATAACAAGCAACGGCCTCCTTTCAAGGGACACCCGTGCAACTAGGAGCGGGGGCGAACCGGGGTCCCACGGTGGAAATATGAATCAGGAGTAGAAGGATGGCCTCGAGTAGGTGCTGCTGTCGCTTCCACTGCCTCTCTTTCTAGCCCGGTTTTGTAGAGAGAGTCAATGCTGAGCCCGAAATATCTGCAGTAGATGTTCCGTAGAGGTGCGTACGTCCTGTGTCCTTATCGTCTGGTCACTGTCCATCACTTAAAATAAGGCGCCGGGGAGAATGATCATCGGCAATAACCCGATCGCGTTTTCTCATCTGTGGGTTGGGCATGCACTGCATGTTGGGTCAATTTTGATGAGCTATTCCTTAGCTCTGAGTCGGGAAATTTCCTGGGGCCTATCGCGGGAGAGGCTGAAATGCAAGTCTGGTTTCACCATTGGCGACGCCCACTACGGGCGTGACCAATCCCACATGGTCTGCTGTTGACTCCCCCTCGGTCGCTTTGCATTTTCTCGAGCAGAGCGCAAAGTCCCACGCTGCTTTCAACGCGCTGAAACAATCGAAGCCTGGTCAAGACTCGGCCCCATGGCGCATCAGGCCTCAAATTCACGGCCACAGGCGAGATACCCTGGCCCTTCCCGTTGGTGGCTTGATATGGATCTGCATTTGCTGCTTACTTCCACGAGCGAGGACTACCTATCCCTCCTCCCATCAGTCCTTCTCTGCGTGGGCACGCGTTCAGAGACTTTAGCTTTCCCTCTCTCCCTCGACCCAGCCTCACACCGGCTGTCCCAAGTCCTTCCTGTTGTCCGCCCTCCTTCGAATCCGCGTGCCGCGTCAGGCCAGTAAACACCGACCTCTCGAACCAAGTCACGGAAGTTGACACTTGTAACCGGCCGTTGGAAGTATCTCTATACGCGTTCACCCGGGTATCCTCTGCTAGGCCGATAGTCCGCCGTTATTACACAACAGCTGAGACGTTTGGAGGAACTCAGGTTGCACGGGCCAAGTGCTATATTCTCGACTCATCGTGCCTTCTCCTGAACATCGGCGCCTGGGTGCGTCCATGAGTGCACAGAAGAAGAGATTGTTGGGAGAAAGTATCTAAGTATATGGGGTTCAGGGTCAAGAGGCTGTGTTCTACGAACATGTGTTCATGTGGGGACAAGGTGCTCGTGAATAATAACCACCCTTGCATCAACTGATCGGCACCTGCGTCGGGTTGTCTCAAGGAGTCTGCTCCCGCGCAATGTCGATAGACAAGGGCAGCAATGGAGGGCAAGCCTTTGTCCGCCCGCCTGCGCATCCAGTACCGCAATTACAAATGCCTTTTGAGGAGTCAATGCTGGAATCAATATCTGATCAGGTCCCGGAAGATGTCCCTACTGACGCCATGACACGAAGGACAATGCTCCTCGAGGCTCCTACCTATGAACGGGTGATTGCGGGCAGGTGGAAGCAGAAACCGGGAGAAAAATATCATCCACTCTGGAAACTCGTGGCGCAACTAACCTTTGGGATGCATCTATTATCACAGAACATGGCCATTTCGGAAGAGGAGGTCATGAGAATCTTGCAGTCTCACGTCGATGATATCGATGCCTTCCTGGAACGGACCACAGAGGATTTCGACCTTGCACAAAGCGATATCCATGAGAGAATACGTTGTCTCAAGCTCCCCCTTGCACACGGAGAAGTGTTTGATCGAATGTTGGAGGATCGGGCATTTCGGGCTTCCATTCTTGATGGGAACGAAAAGATTGATCATGTCATTAGCCGGACCAAGAGGGCGGCAAAAGATGCTCTGAAGGATGTCCAGAAGGGATTCGATGCTACCAACGTCATGGAAAAATACCTGTCAAAGTTGAACTCAACATGGAAGAGGGAATCGCCTGAGCACGAAGCCGTTTTAGTCGCTATGCTTGGGAATGTCGAAGGCTGGCGCCGAGCCTTCTTGGAATTGCACCTACAAGGGAACAAGCTGGCTGGGTCTCTGAAGAAGCTCGCAGAGGTGGTTTCTGAGATGGAGCACAGAGCTGCTGCTGTCAGCAGAAACCTTGTGGTAAGACGATGTCTGCCCTCTTGTTGTCTCTCTTCTTACCGGTGCTAGGCTAGAGCTCAGAAGACCAAACACATTACCTCTCAGGATGCTGGCCGTGCCCCGTCTCAATTAGGGTCCATCGCTGAGCACAAGCCGCTCCCCAGTGAACCAGGTCGCCAACATTCGACCAGAAATTCATCTCGAAGTACCCAGCTTACCAGTTTCTCCAGTCGACCGAACAGCGGCCGAAAGTCAAGTCAAGGATTGAATTCACAACCTCAGTCTTATGGTCATCAAACGCCGCAATCTCCAGGATCTAGAAGACCGGGCAACGAAGGAATACCTGGGCAGTCATTTTCTTCCGAAATGCTGGCGACCGAAGGGCCACAGCTCGCTTCAGACCGAATTCACAGTCTGGGGGGCCTACTCATTCAACACGGTGAGGAGCATCTCGTTGAACTTCCGGCCGATGTTCCTGAAGATCTACTTCGGCAAGCGCCGGTCTCGATCAAGAATCGATTGAGCATGACACTCGGGCTGAAACCAAAAGACAATACGAGTCACCGCATATCTAGTGTCTACTATCCGAGAGCGTTGGGTGATCTTCTGAAGTCCCCTGCTATATCCTCTCTGTTACTTACCCCTCAGACCGCAAATTCGAAAGGCACACCGGTACAGACAGTGATGTCGCCTGTAATGCCAGAAGGTAACGCCGACTTCTTTCTCTCTCGCGAACATAGTCCCTCGTTAGGGGTAGTCAACCCGGATCACAAAAATGGCGTCGACTCTGCCAAACCGTCTCCAACAGGCGCTCAGGCGTCAGCTCGGGCCTCGATAGTGGATCCATCAAGGCCAGTAACGCGTCGCTCGTCAATCCCTAACCCAGCATTCACCTCTCATCCTGCTGTGATGTCCATGGCAGCTCCTCCGGTAGAGCTGCCGGCCCCGATTGAGACGGTAGCGAGAGAAGAGCTGTTGAACTCTCCGTCCTCGCGGAAAGGCTCTCAATTTTCTAGCCTGGGGGAACCTGGACCAGAGTTGAACGAAGGTGAAATGACAAGGTCAACTTCCGGTTCAGTGCTGGACACGACAACGGCCATTGAGCAACCGACGATCACCGTTGCTGTCGTGCCAGTCTCTGGCGAAGAGGAAGGGCAGGGAAAGACCGAAATGGAGATACAGATTCATCTTCAAACCCAAGTGGATGCGAGAAACAGCACACAAAATGCTGCATATGGGTCGGTGGTAACACCTTTGCAGCCTCAGATCGCAGCTGCAGCGCCTCAGCCGTCTAAAGAAACCGAAAACGCCGGTGACGGCGAAAGATCAGCAATTCCCATCGCTGCGCTCACAATTTTTGAAGACCAGGCCACATCTCAAACAACATCAGATAACGTCTCAAATAACGTGCTTGGTCAACAAGTCGACACACTGAGCCCAAAAAGAGAATTTATTGCCGAGTTAGAGGCCCATGTCCCTAACCCTCCTCAGCCCAAACCGAAGGAAGAGTTCGGACCTGTAGAGCTGGAAGCTCCACATCAAACATTCAAGCTACCTCCAAGGCCAGTTGCTGTGGCCGAAATCCCAGGAGAAGAAATTCCTCGCGCCACCAAAAGCCTGCCTGCCGACTTATTCAAGCTGCCTCCAAGACCCGTTACCCTGGCCGAAATTCCAGAGAAAGAAATTCCTCGTGCCAGCAAAAGCCCTCCTAGCGACTCGTTCAAGCTGCCCTCCGAACTCACAATCAAACCTGGTATGAAGCCGAAGGACTTTGGGGGTTCAAACAAGCCAGAACCGATTCGACCCTTGAAGTTGAAGCTCGCTAAGAAAGACGGCAAGATTGTTCCCGTACAAGTCTCGAGCCCTGGCGGGAGTTCGAAGAGGGTGGACAGTCCGGGCCCCAAGCTCAAAATAGATGTTGTTGCAGATATCATCGACAAACTCTCCTATACACCACCAGGTTCACCTATCCATGCCCGATCAGCTTCGAGTGTCTCTTCAAATTCGGCACAACGCTGGTCGCACCAATCATCCCGTTCGCTAGGACCCCCGGTGCAAGCTCCTGCGCCCCCAGCTCCAGGAGGCCGACCGATGGTGGAACCTGATTTTGCCTCTGCGGGACAGTTTGAGGGAGAACGTAAGCAAAAGAAGAAGAAGAAAAACAGCAATGCTGGGGAGGGAAGCAAGAGCGGATGGAAAAGTCTGTTCCGGGGGAGCATTGCGGATAGCAGCAGCGTCACTACTGCAAAGAGCTCGGAAAGGGCTTCTATACACACAACGACGACGACGACAACGGGGACGGCAGCAACAACAACAACTACAACGAATGGGACTGGATCAGCACCAAAGGCAGGCTTAGAGGCAGTTCCACCCCCCCAAGCGGATATGATGACTACGTCTGGCAAAGACGTACTCTGGTTCCGGGGGGATACGAAGAAATGACTTGGTGTATCGTTTCAGCAAAGTCTGTGGCAAAGGCGCTGTTGGGTATTGAAGGGGTTTCTCAGTTTTCGAGCTGCTGGTTGGCAATCCAAGCATGCTGAACAGGTGAGCAGGGTGCATATAAGATGATAAATCCTTTTAATCTAATCCTATGGATATTCACAAGCTTGGCTTTGATTGTTGTGCAGCAAGAGCTAATGGGTATCTTCGAATCTATCATCTTGGGACCAGCGTATCGACCGACGCTTGTACAAGTACGGTGTGAAGCCTGTATTGTCCAATGAGGCAGTGAGGTGGGAAGAATGTGGCCGAGTGTTCTGTAGCTGCCCAGTGGTGCCGAGAAGGCTAGACGTGAGATGTGTCGGAATACTGTCACCAGTCAGAGAAGGTCGATCCGTCACGCGATTCAACGGCTCAGAATTGCTCGCCCTGATTAAGTTTCCTGGTGGTCGGCGGGCGCCGTGAGGGCGTCGGGCGAGGAGGCAGTGTGGGAGCGGGGAGCGGATATGGGCAGAGCGAGTGAGGCAGAGCGACTCTCTGTGTATCGGTTACAGTTGTCCAGAGTCAAAACCTTGGTCAGAATTCATAAAGCAGGGGACAATGAGTGGTGAATGGACAGTTGGATGGGTGGTGAGTTTGAAGCATGAACAGCTGACCGGTGTGCATGGACTTTTACCTTGTGAAACGCAGTCTGGAGACGGGGTGCGGTGCCGCTTGGTACAGGACTCCTTTGGCTTAGGCAAGGTGTTGCCCATACCCAAGTACCTAGAGAGTAAAAGGAAGTCGGTGCAGGTGAGGGGCTCAGTTGCCGGCATCACGGCCAAAGGCATAAGGCTAAATTTAAGGCAGGCGAGAGCGGGTGGGCGCCCGGGTAGCCAATTGATGCCCATTGATCAACTTCGGCCCAGAACTCGGGCCTTGCAAGCCTGCAAGCCTGGAAGCCTGGTGGCCTCGAGGTCAAACCCCATCTCCACAAACCAACCAACAACCAACGCCGACGCCTATTCGTACTCGCATGCGTGCTTGACTCGTTGCCATCATCCATTCTCATCGGCCGCACCTCGCACCTCGCACCTCGATCTCGCACCTCAACTTCGTCGTCGTCTTCAATTTCAGCCTACCTGCGTTCAATGTTCGCTGATTCCTCCTCATCGATCATCATCAAGACACCTATCTCCTATTTCTTACACAACCCTTATTCTTCGATTGAACAGTTGACTACCTACACACGGCCGCCGTCGACGATTGAGCCTACAAGCCCGCGATGCCTAACGAGCTACAACTGAACCTACTTATACGTATCTAGAGGTTCGCCGGTATATCTACATACTACTGTCGAGTCCGTCTCGGTGTTCGAAGACGTCTCAGCATCACGACAACCTCGCATTTCGCTCCTGAGCCGGCCTACCCTGGGACTGAACCGAGCATGGTGACTGCATCTCCCTGCGCCCGACGCGAGATCCATATCGACTGTATCAGACCATGAGCGGAAGGGAACAGCGGCAAGGGTGAAGAGTCAACGTCGAAGGAACATTTACCGGGGAAAAGAGAAGGTACGCAGCACGCACATTACAATTTGCGAGCAAGAGCCAATCTGTGGACATTGAGGTTCCGAACTTCTGCACCTGGCCATAATTGCTGCTTCGCACAGCAATTTGCGTGCTTGTTGGTCATTTGCTCACTTTTGCCTGGGTTTGCGCTCTTTGCTCCGTGTTCGTTGGGCTACTCCTTTGGTCATATTGCTATTTTAGATTCGTGTTTTCTGTCCAACATACCTGAGACATGGTTGCTCAGTTGAATTGACGTGGAATCTCAGATCCGGACCAAGTCCTTGCTTTCCTATTTCTCGTCATGTCCCGTACGAACAATGATGTGGCGCCATGGGACACCAGGCCTCCGCAGTCAATGCCCCCGAAAGCCATGGCCATCTTTGGAACCGGAGGTCCCACGAATACTACAAGCCGTCAGCAGTTCTCACAATCTCGGGCGCTTCATGACATCGCTCCTTGGGACACCCAGCTTCCTGACGATGACGATATAGTGCCTTGGGAACGCGATCCCCAGGCACATATTTCAGGCACGCGGCCACTGAATTCGTCTTATTTCAACGATTCTAGCGGCCGGGATGCTCCAGGTTCGTCAAGGCGTCCGGATACTGCCAGAACAAATACATCAGATTCGCCGGATTATGATGGTGATGCAAGACGGCCGTCGATAGCTAGTGCTACAACAGTCAGCAGTACAGGTTCAAGGAGCAGCACCGCTAATGGTCGATTCCATAAAAGCTTGAAGGGTTTCTTTGGTGAAGATCCTACAGATTCCCGGAAGGGATCGACGGCAGACTTGGGAGAGTCAGTGCCACTTGCCAGTTCGTCGGACAAGCCATCACAGCGGAGTGGTTCTGTCCAGACTCAGACCACCGTTGATGATCGACCCAAGACTCCTGCTCCTCTTCCTTCTAGTGATGTTACGCCGTGGGCTTATCAAAATTTTGAAGATGTCTCAAACTTTGGTTCGGCACCGATCCGACAGGAGCAACAACAGCAGCAACAGCCGCAACACGAAACCTTACAGCCAGTTCCACCGGCCTCTACTCACAGGCGTGGTTTGCTTCATCGCCACACAAGAAGTAAAGAAGACCCACCAAAAGGCCAGCAAACCCCGGCGTCAATGCCCAAAAGGCCTTCGACAAGTCGCGAGTCATCGACGAGCAACCTGGCCTTCTACCGCAATACACCGCCAAACAGCACGCCCATGAGCTCTTCTACAACGCTCACGCGCAATGCCAGCCCAGCGCCCCAATCACGTAAGGACGCTCCGACGCAATCCGAAAAGAGATCGATATTTTCGAAACTCACGAAATCGCGTAAGGACAAACAGCCGTCCCAGCCTGAGCCGATCAAGACCACTGTCGAGCCGCCACGGCCACCAGAGGAGCACAAGAAGGGTAGAACACAGTCGACCAGAACCACCGCCTCGGATATCTCTGACAATAAAAGAGATAGAGAGACGAGCGTTGCATCGGTTGACAGCGCATCAACGATCAAAGCCACCGACCCTTCTCCAAAGCTTGATCGCACACAAACGGCGTCATCAAAGACGAGTAGGTTCACTCGTCATGGGAGACATCGTGGACCTAGCATCCAAAGTGATACCTCGGAGAAGGGCAGGGCAACAAGTGCACAGGCTCCGATGCAAGCGGGGGTCTTCAGCCTTGACACGAATTTTGATGATATGTCAGACATTATTTCTCAGCCACCAGTCCCAAAAACTCCTGGGGAAGCAGGGATCTGGACGGGAAAAGCTTCCGCGACGCCCATGTCAGAACTCTCTGCCCCGGCTTGGGATGCCCCGGATAGTTGGGCTGTTAAGGGGCAGGAAGATGAGGTGCTTGACAGCTTACCAGAAATCAACGAGGACGGCCTGCCGGCCATCCAGGAAGAGGATGGCATATCCTACTTTATGCGTGTCTTCAGAACCGATGGGACGTTTGCGACCTTGTCCATGTCTATTAATGCGACTGTGGCAGAGGTGCTTCAATCTCTTGCCAAAAAATCCGTTCTCCATGACTCTATTGAAAACTACCAACTCCTCATGCGCAAACATCAATTATCCAGACAGCTGGGGTCGGGAGAACGTCCTGTGGCCATGCAGAAAAAGCTCTTGTACCTTGCAGGGTACACAGAAAGGGACAGAGTGGAAGAGGTGGGCAGAGAGGACAACAGCTACCTCATTCGATTCACGTTCAGCCATGAGAAACAGACGGGTTACGGCAGTGGCCTTGACAAAGACCCGGCTTTCAACAAGATGCAGAAATTCAGCCATGTGGATCTCTCCGGGAAGTCGCTTGTAACAATACCGATTATCCTTTATACAAAGGCCTCAGAAATAATTTCCATCAACCTTTCACGGAACCTTGCACTCAAGGTGCCAAAGGACTTTATCACCGCCTGCATCAACCTGCGCGAGATCAAATTCACGGGCAATGAAGCGTGGCGGCTACCACCCAGCTTGGCTTGGGCGAGCCGGCTGACTGTGCTTGACGTGTCAAACAATCGGCTGGAACAATTGGAACACGCTGAACTGCACAGATTAATGGGCCTTGTGAGCTTGAAGCTGGCAAACAATAAGTTGTCGGAATTGCCGCCCAACTTTTCGTACTTTCGCCAGCTTCGCAGCCTGAACGTTTCCTCCAACAACTTTACCACATTTCCAGAAAACATATGCAGCTTGAAGTCCTTGGTCGACCTTGACATCAGCTTCAACAAGCTCTCCTCGCTCCCGAAAATCTCACAACTGACCACTCTCGAACGCCTGTGGGTCACGAACAATGATCTGAAAGGCCCCTTCAACGAGACTTTCGCAAGTCTGATCAATCTAAAGGAGATCGATGCAAGGTTCAACGCAATTACCAACATCGACAATGTAACAGGTCTTCCGAATCTCGAACAGTTACTTGTCGGTCACAACAACATCACGACATTCAAAGGCTCATTTCCGAAGTTGCGAGTATTGGTCCTGGATCACTGCCCGATCACGTCGTTCGAGCTGGATCAGCCTGTGCCTACGCTGTCTAGCCTTAATATTGCTTCAGCGAAACTGGTCGAGTTCAAGGAAACCATGTTCGACCACATGCCAAACTTGCAAAAGCTGAACCTGGACAAGAACCACCTTTCGAATATGTCTTCTCAGATCGGACGGCTGACCAAACTTGAGTTCTTGAGCATGGCCAAAAACCCGCTGAACATAGTTCCTCCGTCCATTGGCAATCTCGCGGAGCTCAAATTTCTGAACCTCAGGGAGTGCAATGTCAAGAGCCTCCCTCCTGAGATCTGGTACTGCAGGAAACTGGAGACACTGAACCTTTCCTCAAATGTGTTGGAGACCTTTCCCAAGCAGAACGCGGCTCCGCCTCCAAGTGAGCCCAAAGACTACACACCTACAGCCACTCCAGGCCTGTCAACTTCTCCCAGCTTCGACGATCTGGGCAAGCTTGAAGACTTCCAGGCCCGCCGACCGAGCCAGGCGTCATCGGGTATGATGAGTATCGGTAGCTCCCCAGGCGCACGGAAGAATTCCGTCGTTTCCTTGAGTGCTCATCGAAAGCAATCCGTGATCTCAAGAACAAATACGGAGTATTCGATGTCAACTGCAACTCGGAAGGATTCCAACATATCACAAGCTCGACTACACAATACATTTGCCGGATCACTGCGGTACCTGTACTTGGCTGACAACCGCCTTGAAGACGACGTCTTCCGGGAACTCGTCCTCTTGCCAGAGCTCCGCGTTCTCAACCTATCATACAACGAACTAGATGACTTCCCCCAGGGCGTGTTGCGACGCTGGCCTCAAATGAGTGAGCTCTATCTTTCAGGAAATGAGCTCACATCTCTACCTTCCGATGACCTCGAAGAGAGTAGTAATCTGAGAATATTGCATTTGAACGCAAACCGTTTCCAAGTTCTTCCGGCCGAGCTCTGCAATGTGCACAAACTGTCAACCCTCGATGTCGGGAGCAACTCACTGAAGTACAACGTCTCAAACTGGCCGTACGACTGGAACTGGAACCGCAACACGAATCTCAAGTACTTGAACTTCTCCGCCAACAAGCGCCTAGAAATCAAGCCTGCTGCGCACCAGAACCAGTCACATTTCCATTCAATGAACCGCATTGACACTACGGACCTTACAAGCTTCAATACTCTGAAGTACCTCCGCGTGCTGGGTCTTATGGATGTGACACTGTTGACGAACACGATTCCGGATGATAACGAAGATCGCCGTGTACGAACCTCGGCATCCGTCGTTGGAGCATTGATGTATGGTATGGCAGATACTCTGGGCAAGAACGAGCATCTGTCAACCTTGGATCTCCTGAAACCGAATTTTCGAGGCCAAGATAGCGAGATACTCATTGGGATGTTCGACGGCCAGACCATGTCGAGCGGCGGTTCCAGGATTGCCAAGTATTTGCACGAGAACTTCTCGGCAGTCTTCTATGACGAGCTGAAAAAGGCGGAGAATCTGAAGGACACTCCGATAGATGCCCTAAGACGAACTTTCCTGACAATCAACAAGGACATGGCCAATTTTGCGAGCAGCAACTTCGACACGAAGGAGCACAGGTTGGCTAATGGTCACCGGGGTTCGACTGTTGCAAACATCCTGGGTCCCGATGATTTGAGTTCAGGGGGGGTGGCGGCAGTCTTGTATATCAGTGGACAGGAACTGCACGTCGCGAATGTGGGTGATATTGAGGCCATTCTCATCCAATCCAATGGGCAGCATCGGCAATTGACGAGAAAGCACGACCCAGCTGAGCCTGGTGAACGGGAACGGATTAGGGAGGCCGGAGGGTATGTCTCTAGGCAAGGCAGACTCAACGATGTCCTCGAAGTGAGCCGAGCATTTGGCTACTACAGCCACATGCCGTCAGTCATCGCCGCGCCACACACGTTCAAATGCCAGATTACCGAATCGGACGAGCTCATCGTCGTGGCCACGAAAGAATTTTGGGATTACGTTACGGTGGATGTCGCTGTCGACGCGGCTCGAGCCGAGAAGAACGATCTCATGCTTGCTGCTCAGAAACTAAGGGATCTCGCAATGGCGTTTGGTGCGAGAGACAAGATCATGGTCATGGTCCTCGGAATTTCCGACCTGAGAAAGAGAGGCAATCATCGTTTCCGCGGGACCAGTCTGTCGATGGCGAAGGAGATGGGTCTCGACGAAGGGGCTATATTTCCAAGTTCCAGGAAAGCTCGGCGGAAGGGAGAGACACTCGTTGGCGACTCTCGGCTTGCTCGACTCGAAGAGCCGGAACCACCAGTGGGCGATGTTGCGATATGCTTCACTGACATCAAGAATTCAACGGCATTATGGGAAATCCTTCCAGTGCCCATGAGATCGGCGATAATGATGCACAACGAGCTCATGCGGCGACAGCTTCGTATCATTGGTGGTTATGAAGTCAAGACGGAAGGCGATGCATTCATGGTGTCGTTTCCCACCGTGACATCAGCGCTGCTTTGGTGTTTCAGCTGTCAGAGTCACCTTCTGGAATTGCCCTGGCCCCAGGAGATTCTGGAGACGGTTCATTGCCAGGAAAAGTTGGACTCGGAGCAGAACACCATCTACCGTGGGCTGTCAGTCAGAATGGGAATGCACTGGGGGCGGCCCGTGTGTGAGCAGGATCCGATCACTCGAAGGATGGATTACTTCGGTCCCATGGTCAATAAAGCTGCCAGAGTCTCCGCTGTGGCCGACGGCGGACAGATTACTGTGAGCAGCGACTTTATCGCTGAGGTTCAAAGGACACTGGAAAGCTATGCAGACGACGACCGGCGAGATTCTGTCGGCTCAGAGGATACTGTCAATGACGATCCGTTGTCGGTCCAGATTCGCCGCGAGCTCCGTCAACTGAGCAGCCAAGGTTTTGAGGTCAAGGATCTTGGAGAGAAGAAGCTGAAGGGCCTCGAAAATCCCGAATACATCTACCTGATGTATCCTCACTCGTTGGCGAGTCGGCTGGAAATACCGCCTGGTGCGGAGCAGAAAGTCCAGCTGGGAGGCGAGTCGCCTTCCACGGGCGACGACAAAGGCCAACCGGGCACTCTCGGCAAAGATAGCCAACTGAAGGATCTGCAGCTGGACGAGGTCTGGAAACTCTGGGACATTGCTCTGCGCCTGGAGATGTTGTGCAGCTGCCTAGAGGCTCCGGAGCGGTCAGCCGGACTGCACAAGCCTGAATTGAGTCTGCTCACCCGAATGAAAGAACGGGGCGGCGTCCAAACAGATGGGTTCATGATGAACCTTCTGGAACACCAGGTGACGCGAGTCGAGGTAAGCAGGATAGCTCATTCTATCGTCTGTCTGTGCGGGAGACAAGCTAACATTTGGTAGGCATGTGCAACGACGCTGCAACTTCGACACATGTACCAGCCTTTCCAGAAGGGAGTCAGTCTCTTTGATCAGGCCAAGCCAATCAGCGAGATTCTGCGCGAGATTTCGACAGTCCTCGCCGAAGTCAAAGAAGAGCGCAACCAGATTCATACTCCCGACACTGGAGAAGAAACCGACTCGGAATGAGGCTGGGGGGATCGCCTCATTCGATAATGACGACGATGATGTCTACAAGGTGGAGACACTGACTCCGGCACGCGATATTCACACCGCTCGAGACTCTAATTGTCGGCTACACATCGACGAATGAGACGTACAACCAGGGAGCTCATAGCTCGGTAATTGATGCTTCCAAGGCATGGAAGGATCTGCTATTAGTATTGGGAGGGCATTGGGATGGAAGTTATGAACACAACAAAATCATCGGCACTTTGCAATTTAGGCATGGTGCCTAATCTAGGGCGGCTGGGATGGGAACTGCTGTTTGATGAGGGTTTTCATACAAGAACCAGGGAGGGGGCATTTGGGAAGGGATGAACGCCGTTACGAACACTCTGAAATGCGTTGTCGAGCGTCTGGAAGTTTTCTTTCTTTTTTGGTTTGGGTCCCCTATGCACATAACATATTACTTGTGTACTTGAGAGAAAAGGGAACGGGTGTTCGGGATATGCTATCCTCTGGAAATATGGCTTCTTTTTATGGTCCAGCAGTTGGTTCGGTCGCTGTCGATGGTGTTGAGAGTGAGAGGAGCAACACGGAGGGTTTGAGATCAGCTTTGAGGGCGGCTGAAGAAGCGATCAGCAGGGGACGGACAGCACAGGACGGTACAGGTACAGGTACAGGGCAGGACAATAGGGCAGAGACAGCACAGCGGAGAGCAGAGCTACAGCTTTTCAAAGAGACGACTATGACTTTGTTTCTCTCCCGCCTTGGTTTGTTTCATGTTTGTGGCCACCACGTTTATCGCAGCCGTGATACAGCATGCCATGCCATACATATTATACGGTCTCTGTAAACCAGATGGGTTTCTCATGCCGCCGCGCTTGCGGTTCTCGACCACAATCCAACAAGACCAGCACTTGATATCAAACTCCTCCTCTTCCTCCAGCCTCATCCTACAGCCACAATTGGGAGACGTGGGGCTGAATTCCTGTGGAGTGACGGTACAGCCCATATACGAGGTACATGATCGGCGTCTGCTATGACCGCATTACTATCTAGACGTCAGGATCGCAAGTTTGGATGCGGATGGTAAATGGCTGATCGACTACATTTCTCCGAGCATTACTCCGACTACCATGGCGGCATGGCTGCATGGTACGTAGACAGGAACAAGATGTTAGTACTACTACCTCCTTCATCATCCTTTGAGATTTCCGAGAAAAGACAGAGTATTCTTTCCAAATGAAACACTATCACTTTGAAAGCAAGCCAGTGGCTCATGCCGATGCCCTCGTTTCGGGACCTCATTACCGCTTCACCGTCCTCACCGACCGTCTGATCAGGTACGAATGGTCTTATGACGGCAAATTCGAAGATCGAGCATCGACTTTTGCCATCAACCGTGAGTTTCCCGTGCCCAAGTTCCAGGTGGTCGACAGGTCAGATGAACTCGAGATCATCAACGATCATTTCCACCTGAGCTACGACAAGAAGCGGTTCAGCGCGAGTGGACTGTTGTGCAGCTTCTCGGCCAAGGTCACTCTCTGGGGAGCACAATGGCGGTTCGGTGCTCAACCCAGCCATGGCAGACAGGAGAACCTGGGCGGAACGGCACGGACATTGGATGAGGTCGACGGGCGATGTGACATGGGCAACGGCGTGCTGTCGAGGTTTGGTTATGCCGCCCTTGACGACAGCAAGTCGATGCTGTTTGATGGCCAGGGCTTCGTGGCTGGTCGACGACCTGGTGACCGGATTGATGGATATCTCTTCTGCCACGGTCACGATTACAAGGGCGCAATCAGAGACTTCTACGCCGTCAGCGGCAAACAACCCTTACTGCCCCGCTGGGCGCTCGGGAATTGGTGGTCGAGATACTACAAGTACCGTCAGGACGAGTACATTGGCCTGATGGACCAATTCAAGAGCAAAGAGGTTCCCTTGTCAGTCGCCGTGGTCGATATGGATTGGCACATGGTGGATGATCCTCGTGTCCCCCATGCTGGATGGACGGGTTATACCTGGGACAAGAAGCTGTTCCCCGATCCCGCGACGTTTGGACGAGAGATTCACCGTCGGAATCTGAAAATCACCCTCAACGACCACCCGCACTCGGGCATCCATGCGCATGAAGATTCGTATGAGGACATGGCCAAGTTCCTGGGCCACGACACCGCTCAGAAGAATCCTATTCTGTTTGATCCGACGACTCCCAAGTTCATGGAAGCATATCTGGGGATTCTGCACCGGAGTATAGAGAAGATTGCCTGTGACTTCTGGTGGATTGACTGGCAACAGGGCTCTCATACCAAGGTGCCAGGAATCGACCCGTTGTGGCTGCTCAATCATTTCCATTTCCTCGACAACGCCCTGGACGGCAAACGCCCACTCATTTTCTCGCGATATGCCGGCCCTGGCAGCCATCGCTATCCCGTCGGCTTCTCGGCGGACACGGTGACCACATGGGCCTCGCTGGAGTTTCAGCCCGAGTTCACCGCCACGGCGTCCAACATCGGGTACGGCTGGTGGAGTCACGACATTGGCGGCCACTTCCACGGGAAACGCGACGACGAGCTGGTCACGCGCTGGGTGCAGTTTGGCGTCTTCAGCCCTATCATGCGTCTGCATTCCTCCAACTCGAGGTGGACGTCCAAGGAGCCCTGGCTGTATCGGGAGGAGAGCGAACATGTCATCGAGACGTTCATGCGCCTTCGACACCGCATGATCCCCTACCTCTACACGTGCAACGTCCGCGCCTCGACTCAAGACGAGCCACTCATGCAGCCCATGTACTGGCTCTTCCCCGAGCGCGGCGAGGCCTACCAGGTGCCGAACCAGTACTTCTTTGGTTCGGAGCTCATGGTGGCGCCGATCGTGAAGCCACGAGACCGGCGGACGAACCTGGCGTGCGTCAAGGCCTGGTTGCCGCCCATGCACCGCCACGTGGACATCTTCACGGGAACCGTCTACGACGGGAATAGGGAACTCAACATGTACCGCCCGCTGCATCAAATCCCCGTGTTGGCGCACGAGGGCAGCATCATCCCCCTGGACGCAAACCGGACGCCCGGCAACGGTGGGATCAACCCAGAGCACTTTGAGGTTCTGGTGGTGATTGGCCGCGATGGACAGACGTCCGTCCTCGAGGATTCGGCTGACGACGACAACTCGGATCAAGCCAAGAAAGAGGCTCCTCCTCGGACCGCAGGGGGCGAGCGCAGTTCCCTGATTCGGTGGCACCAGGCCAAGGGTGAACTCACGGCCCACGTCACGCATGGGCGGACGTGGAGCTTCCGCTTCCTCGCGGTCACTGAGGCGCCCAAGGATCTCAAAGTCACGGTCTGCGGTCAAGACCGCACCCGGGACACGGACGTCTCCATCTCAAAGTTCCCCGACACGCCCTCGATGCTCGTGCACATCCCTTCTCCTACAAGACCTCCCCCAGCCGCGCGCACGGACACGTACACCATCACCGTGTCTCTCTCCGGCGAACGCGGCGGCGGCGGCGGCGGCGACCCGCAACTGAGCGTGCTGGACCACAAGCCGCGCATCGAGAAGCTGCTGCTCGACTACCAGACCGAGTTCGACGTCAAGGACAAGATCTGGAGCATCGTCGACGACAGGGTCAGCGCCATCAACGTCAAGATGGGCAAGTTGATGAGTCTCGGCATCGACGAGTCCTTGACCGGGCCGGTGGCAGAGTTGATCTTGAGTGATGTCCGAGGCATGCATTTGTGACGAAGTCAGTGAGTTAGTGATGGAGTGAGTGAGGACGAGCTTGAACTTGTAAGGTGGATTGCTGGTGCGGAGGGAGTGAGTTACACGGTGTGTCAGAATGTCAGAGTCATGGTCTGTTGTTGAGGTATTCAAAAAAGAGATGTGGAGGGAGAGAGAGAAAATAAGAGCATATCAGAGATAAAAGAGAGAGGTAAAAGCATAGCAAAGATATAAGAGATAGACAGACAAGGGATAATCTGTGGGTGATACTCCGATACAAAAAGAAGGGAGCAGGTTGACAGAGCTTTACGTGGACAGTGTGCGCATATGTGCTTGATACTCTACCTATGCTTCAAAGCAACAATGCCTTTTTGCAAGCATCTCCTAAACGTCAAGACTGGTAAAGTCAGCCAATAGGATCTCTCGCGACTCAAGTAGTATGTGTGACAAGGTGAGATGATAGATACAGAAGACTTTCTAAAAAGATTCTTCTTTTTTTTCTTCGTCTGAATCGTCTCTCCGAGGGTGGACAGGAAGCCTTTTCAAGAAACCTCACTCTTGCTCGGGGAGCGGATTCACAATTTACTCTCGCGGCCGAACGTCGGAAACACCTTGGCCTCCAACCACTCGCCAATCAGGCGGTTGCAGTCCTCGGGCTTCTCCCACAGCGCCCAGTGGCCGGCGTCGACGTCCCGGCGGGTCAGGCGCGGGATGCGCTCGCCCATCTTGGCGGCCATGAAGGGCTTGAGGGCCTGGTCCTTTGTGCTCAGGACGAACAGGACCTCCTGGCGCAGCTGGGTGTCGCGCTCGGCCTGGCGGGGGTCCTTGCGCCCGTTGTCGTAGAAGTCGCGCCACTCGTTCATGTAGTTGACCTCGCGCGTGCGGTACCAGTTGAGCGGGCCGTGGACGCCGTGCCGCGCGTACTCGTCGACGTAGTAGTCGAGCTCGTCCGGGGTGAGGAGCCGCGTCGTGCCCATCCGCCGCTGCCGCGCCAGGTCGAGCCCCTTGTGCGCGTCAAAGGCCACCTCGCGCGTGTCCGCCGTGCGCCCGCCGTACATGTTGACCAGGAACTGGCGGATCTCGTCCTTGGACCGCACCGCCTCCTCGATCTCCCCCGACACAAAGTGCTCCTGGTACCCGAAGTTGGGCAGCCGCTTCTGCACCAGGATCCCCAGCGGCTCGTAGCTGGCGTTGGGCGGCGAGTAGGGCGTGCAGATGCTGAACACCGCCGCGATCAGGTCCGGGTAGTGCTGCGCCACCCGGTACACGATCGACCCGCCCCAGTCGTGCCCGCCCAGGATGATCTTGCTCAGTCCCATCTGCCGGCACAGCTCGGCCAGGTCGTCGGCCGCCCGTCGGAAGCTGTAGTCCTGCAGTGTCCACTTGGGCGCGTCAGTCCGTCCGTAGCCCATCGAGTCCGGCGCCACCACGTCGAGCCCGAGCTTGGTGAAGAAGGGAATCTGGTAGCGCCACCCCATGCTGATGTCGGGGAAGCCGTGGATCAGGAAGACGGTGCCCCGTTTCGGCACCGACCCCGACGCCGGGCTGAACAGGTAGCCGTATGTCCTCCCGTTCAGAAACGCCGAGCGGAAAGAGACGCGCGGGTCATTCTTGACTTTGATCTTGTCGACTTTGGATTGTTGTTCGAAGGCCATGCTGGAGGTTGCCCACACGTGCGGTGTGTTTGGAGATGCTCGTATTTGTGGGGCTTTGTCCCTTCACCTGTGTCTTTATCCAAATATTGATGTGATTATATACACACCTCCGACCCTGGCTCGGTTGACCCAATGCTGGACTTGCTCCGTCTAGACGGATCTGGACGTTGGCCCTCGGTTCACGGTCCAATTGCAAAACTTCCCCTCACTTTCAATAGTCAAGGATGTTGACTCGTGCTATTTCCCTGCCAATTGATGACTTATCAAGAGGAGAGAAGATGATGAGAGCTGAGTTGACATAAATATGCTGTTTACCTTCTGTTGCTCTGGGTGTAAGCATGTCTGCCCTACTAGTTGGTTTAGAGCAATCAGCCGAGGCTTAAATGTCGGCACGTGACTAGATGCTCCAGGTACATCTTTTGCGGGGGAGCTTGGCATCCTGGAAGCTGCCGAGTGGTCCACTGATGCCGCTGTTTATCCGGATGACTAATTCTGGCTTGGCAATTACCGTGTTCAATAAGTCTCACCTCAACATCTTGGTCGAATGAAAGCAACTTGGGGGAAAGACGAACCGTGTATTACTCTGCCCAACCTACCTTATCGCAAGGCGCATTGGGAAGGAGTAGAAAGCGTTCCCATCCTGTGCCTTTGCGGGAATATTATCTGACCTGGCCGCGCTGCCGCGTCAGGAATGTCAGCCCCTGAGATAAGAAGTTATGGCGTGATGCAGGCCCCGAATGAGCAAGTCCAATCATCTCTCTACTGGCCACATCGCCGTGACGCGACCGACCCGCGGACTGATGCGATACATCCGATCAAATACTATATTGACATGTCGACATACGTCCCAGCGTGTCAAGTTTGTCAGCACGGGGCTGCCTGTGCAGTAGCATGTTTCGCCCTCTGCTGGTTTGTACAATCCCAGCCTTCCTTTATATGCCGCTGCGCTGTGGTCGTCTTGTCGTTCAGGTCAGCCTGAAGAGCGCCGTTCGTCACTCGTGAATTTGTTTGGTTTATGGCTCCCGAGATGCAGGACCTCGAAACGTCACCTCTCTTATCCCCCAACCCCGAGCAGGGCTCGGTGCACGATTCGGAGAGCCTCGTGTCGACTACAGCAAAGGATGAGAGAAATATTGACAACGATGTGCTGCCAGAGACATCGACGGCGGGGAGGAACATTGGTTGGGGCAGCGCCTACATCCTCGTCATTTCTCGAGTCATCGGATCAGGCATCTTCGCCATGCCTGGAACCATTGTCCAGAATGTAGGCAGTCCTGGCCTAGCTCTGGTCCTGTGGGTTATTGGAGCCATCGTTGCGTGGGCTGGATTAGCCATCGACATGGAGTATGGATGCATGCTTCCACGCTCAGGCGGAGTAAAAGTGTATCTGGAATATACCTTTCGCAAACCACGGTTCCTCACATCGACTTTGGTTGCTGTTCAGGCTGTCCTCCTCGGGTTCACGGCAAGCAACTGTATCGTCTTTGCAAAATACACCATTTTTGCCGCCGGCGCCACTCCCAACGACCTGAATACCAAATTACTCGCAGTCGGACTACTGACCTGGATCACCATCGTGCACAGCTGTTTCTACAAGACAGGAATCTGGATTCAGAATGTCCTCGGTTGGGTCAAGGTTGGGCTGATCGTGTTCATGATCCTGACTGGATTATTCGTGGTTTTATTTCGGCCTCATACCTCACCCAGCAGCATCCCGGACCCTGCCTCGGCCACAGCATGGGATGACCTGTGGACTGGCTCCGATTGGGCGTGGAATACCTTGTCGACGGCATTTTTCAAGATTCTCTACTCATATGCAGGGCTCAGCAACGTCAACAATGTCCTCAACGAGGTAAAGAATCCTGTGCGAACTCTCAAAACGGTCGGTCCCGCTGCGCTGTTGACGGCTTGTACGATGTATGTGCTTGTCAACGTTGCATACCTCTCGGTGGTGCCACTCGAGGAGGTCAAGCGCAGCAGAGAGCTCATAGCAGCTCTTTTCTTCGAGCGAGTCTTTGGGGCTGGCTTTGGCAACAAGTTCCTTCCTCTTGCCATCGCTCTCAGCGCTGTAGGGAATGTCATGGTGGTCACCTTTAGCCTGGTACGTATCCTCTCCACCGAGCTATGAACGTCCTAACGATTTGCCAGGCTCGAGTCAATCAGGAAGTTGCCCGGCAAGGGTTTCTTCCTTTTTCAGAGATCCTGGCTTCTTCCAAACCCTTTGGTGCTCCCCTTGGTGGTCTCATTGTCCACTACGTGCCATCTGTGTTGGTCATTGTCCTCCCGCCTTCTGCTACGGTGTACGCTTTCATCGCAGATGTCGAAGGCTACGCCGGACAGTTTTTCGCGCTTGCTGTTGGTGCTGGCTTGATCATTCTCCGCACCAAGAAGCCCGATCTCCGGCGACCATTCAAAGCTTGGATTCCGGCTGTATGGTTCAGAATCATCCTGTCTGTGGCGTTGATTGGTGCTCCGCTGTTCCCCTCCAGCAAAGGCGCTTCAGATGTCAATTTCTTCTATGCTACATATGCCTTGGTTGGGATTGCAATGTAAGCAGCTTCTATACCCCAAAACGCCATTTACTGACCATATCTACAGTCTTGTTTTCGGACTCGTCTATTGGTTTGTGTGGACCATTGCATTACCTCACTATAGAGGCTATAGGCTGGAGGAAGAAACGGACGTGCTCGGTGACGGGACAACAATCACGAAACTCGTCCGCAAGGAATTATAATCAGTGCACTGTATTGATAAGCATACGGGACGCCGATCGGAAGATCATGAAACAAATCACTCTGAATACTTCGCTTCACTGAACATAAGACTGTGAACGCATGAGCAATTGGAGGCACATCATCCAATGGCATAGATGCCCATTCGCCTCGGGTATTGGTAAACACACGTTCTGGATGGCTTACCCCACACTCCATCTGAGCATCGCGTGTATAGAACCCGGGATGGCGTGCTATCTGACAAATCAGGAAATACTGTGGCCTGGACCATAAGTACAGGGTGCCCTTCACTTGTCGGCACAGCTCCGAGAACTATTCAGCAAGCGAAAGAGACAACAATGGCATCAGCAGCAGTTCAACAACCCGGCGGTCACTCGACCTCGTTCGAACCTTTGACGGCACAACTGAAGAGTACTTCGGTGCCTCAACAGGAGAAACACCATGTCCATACCCAGTTGAACTATCACAAGGATTCTGAGGATGGAAGCCCACCGCCTCCAACTTATGTTGGCAAGCCAGAGACGTACGAAAGACCAATCCAACCAGTCGACGTTACGGTACATGACATTCGAGGCGAGGAAAGCAACTATACGCTTGACAAGAGTGGCTTTGAGATTTACCGTCACACGAGTGTCGAAAAGGACTTTCTTGATGATGACCAGATCAAGGCACAATACTACCCGGAGGTCGAACAGTTGTTGAAGGATGCGTGAGTGATACCCTAGAGTCTACCACCCCTGACCTTGTAGCTGACAATGGCTGGTTGGTAGCACTGGGGCCTCTCGTGTTTTGATCTTTGACCACACGATCCGTCGAGCCTATCAGGACGAACGAGGAAATCCCACTACACCTCCTCTTCGCGGGCCCGTGAACCGCGTCCACATCGATCAGAGCTACAGCGCCGCCAAGTCGCGGGTTCCATTCCACCTCCCCGACGAGGCCGAAGCCTTGCTCAAGACCCGCTACCAGATCATCAACGTCTGGCGACCGATCAAGACCATCCTCAAGGACCCCCTCGCCGTCGCTGAGGCCCACTCGGTGCCAGACTCGGACCTGATCGGCGTCGGTCTCATCTACCACAACCGCAAGGGCGAGACCTACACGGTGCGACCCAACCCGGAGCACAAGTGGCACTACCTGTACGGCCAGACACCGGAGGAGGTGCTCTTGATCAAGTGCTTCGACTCAAAGTTGGACGGACGAGCCAGGAGAGTGCCACACACTGCGTTTGTGAACCCGGAGACGGTCAATGAATACCCACGAGAGTCGATCGAGGTGCGATGTTTGGTCTTCCATGAGGATCAGACCGCTGAATAACCGGAGAAGTTGGGGGAATATATGTCAGCCAGTCAGATCTACCTCCAGTACTGATGTGAAACTATATGATTAGCAATATATCTCCACCGTACCAGCGATAGTCTGATCCGTATCTGTCTAATGGTCAAACGTTAACTTGTAACTGTCATCCACTCTGAAAGTTCAATTCCCCAATGATGCCGTTTTGCCGTTGACATTTCAATCCGTCGGGGGTTTGCCTCGGTTTTTGCTACCCAAATCCTCCACCACGACCAAACGATCGACATGTCCACTTATTTGATATACTGATACTGGGGTGACTTGGTGCAGTTGTACGACAAGTACGACGGCGCCACTTGGATTTGTCTGCCAAGCCTGCGCCACGAGGCGGAGTCAGTCACATGACCGCGCTTAACTGCATCAGGCCCCAGAGAATGATGCGTTGACCCCCCAGCCACAGTCTTGGTGGCCACGATCCCTCCCTCGCTCCCCTCCTCTCCCCTCCCCCTCTACTACTTGTAGCCAAGGCATCAACCAACTTGCCAAACTGCGCCCCCCCGCCGTTGTGGAGTGATTTTACAAGCATTCGCCCATTCCCGTCCGTTTATCAAACGCGCTTTTTCCGCCGGTGCACCTTCTCTCCAACGTGCTGCGTCATACTTAGATTCTCGCACGGTGATTCTGCCTTGGCTCTGCCCTTTGGTCTTCCCTTTGTCACGGCCCGCATTTCTCTTGAACGGAAAAAGGGGGGTTGTTTTGGGAAGGGGGCCCTAAAACTAATATATTATTTATCTCCGAGCTCAAAAGGCAAACCTGCTTGGCTTCTTCCTCATCGTTCCCTTTTCCTGCGATATCACACCAGTAATCAAAGCGAACCTCTTCTCTTTCCATTTTTATCTGC
This sequence comes from Fonsecaea nubica, assembly GCF_001646965.1. Lineage (NCBI taxonomy): Eukaryota > Fungi > Ascomycota > Eurotiomycetes > Chaetothyriales > Herpotrichiellaceae > Fonsecaea > Fonsecaea nubica. The sequence goes on along the minus strand of NW_019173692.1, from coordinate 251,195 downwards.
CTATTCTCGGCGCAAACTCAGTCGAGGCAGTCGAGATCACAAGTCTCCTAATCCGATCTCTACATACACGGCGCAAATGTCATACGGCCCCCCTCAGGGTCAACCTCCGTACGGAGGATATCCTCCTCAAGGACAGGGCTATGGCCACCCTCCACAGCACGGCGGATATCCTCCTCCCCAGGGCGGCTTTCCCCCTCAACAGGGCGGTTATGGCGCTCCACCACAACAACATTTCGGTGGTCCACAGCACGGCGGTTGGGGTCCTCCTCCCGGAGGCCCTTTCCCAGGTCAATATGGCGGACCTCCACCTCCACAGGGGGGCTACGGCGCTCCTCCCCCTGGCGGCTTTCCCCCACAACAATACCAGCAATATGGCGCTCCTCCCGCGCAGCCCTCGCCCGGTTACGTCCTCGGCGCGCAAGCGCAAGGTGATGCGTCGCGCGACGCGGAAGCACTGCGTAGCGCAATGAAAGGCTTCGGCACGGACGAGAGAGCGCTGATCCAGATTCTGTCAAAACCAGATCCCTTACAGATGGCACTGCTGAGAAATACCTACAATCAGCGCTTCCATCGCGACCTGGAGAGAGATATCAAGTCAGAAACATCAAAGTATTTCCGGGACGGGCTGGTCGCGCTTGTCCAGGGCCCGCTCATGCACGACGTACACAGTGTCCACGGGGCGATCAAAGGGCTAGGGACGAAGGAGTCGGTGCTGAACGACGTTTTGCTGGGTCGATCGAATGCCGACATGCGCGCCATCAAGCAGGCGTACCAGCAGACGTACAGAAATACCCTCGAAGCAGACGTCAAGGGGGATCTATCGATGAAGACAGAGAGGTTGTTCGAGTTGGTCATGTCGGCTACGCGAAATGAGGAGTCCACCCCTGTTATCCCCGCGGAGCTCGAGCGTGATTGCTCGGAGCTACACCGCGCCATGGACGCCCGCGTGGGCACCGACCAGCTCACCGTGTGCACTATTCTGGCGAGACGCTCCGATGGCCAGATCCGCGCCATTGCACAGCATTGGCACCAGATGTACCGTTCGTCCCTCGAAAAGGTGATTGAGTCCGAATTCTCGGGACACATGAAGGACGCACTGGTCTTGATGGTCCGGAGGGCGAGTGACCGCGCCATGTCCGACGCCGTGCAGCTGGAAGATGCTATGGCGGGGCCGGGCACCAAGGATGTTTTGCTCGTTCAACGGGTGGTCCGGGCGCATTGGGACAAGGTGCATTTGGACCAGGTCAAGCGGGCCTACTCGCACCGATACAAGAAGGATCTGATCCAGAGGGTGAAGGGTGAGATCCATTTTGACAAGTATTACGAAGGGCTAATGGTTGCTCTCTTGTCTTGATGGAATGACGGGATTGCCAATGTTTCAAGTGTTTTTGGTTTACACAGGGACCGACTCTGGGTTTTGAGGTTCAGCATGGGTGGCTGCTTATGATCAGACTTTAACACATTCCTCCAGGCAATGAGTGACTAGGACGGGTATGAACTACTAGCCATTGGTTGTCTCGCGACAACTACTTTCTGCATCTTGGACAGAAGGTCAAATAGGACAATGCTATCAATATCTTTGACATTATAACTTGGCATTCGTTGCTTTGGCTAACCGCACTCTTGTATTCGAGTTACGCCGTTCCTCTTTTGCAAAGCATCCCTCTTCTCTTGTGTTCAATGTTCCGGAAAGGAGCCACGCGATGCTGGAGTGGTCCGCGCATTGACTTGATATTCTTTGCGATCGGTGCCTTGTTAGAGAGATGACTGGGACGTGCGATGACACATATATCATCAGACGAAGAGGAGAGGAGAGGAGAGGAGAGTATGGTGGGTAATACTCAATGGGGGAAAACCTGAGATTGAAACATAAAGCAAGTCTCGCAGGACAGGGAATTGCCAAGGCCCGCAGTTGTCGGCCGCGTCTCTTGGACCCAGACCAGAGCACCACTAATCTTTATTCAACCTCTACACACAACCTCCATAGTTACAAGACGTTGTACTCCGTATCTCGTATCCTCTTCACATCTTGATCGCCGTCGCGTCAAGAAGCTGTTTTGGGAAGCCAGCGTCGGGGTGGGCTCTTCCACGATGCCTAAATCAGGCGAGCAGGTTCTGGAAATGTCCGCAGATCAAGATCTGCAACTCTGTTGTCAGCTCTGACTGACAGCTTCGATCCGATCAACTGCCCTTCAATTGGAGTACGGTACTCGATAACTCGGTATGCTGTGCTTGGACCCACCACCCCCACAAGGAAGCCCTGGCCATGTGTCTGCCCAACTGCCTTAGCGCAGGGCCGAAGGCCTAACGACGCCTATCAAGATTGATCTCCAACGAACTGTTGGCACCGGCTTGCGGCAGCCCGGAAGTTCTTTATCCCTTCGATTTCCCTCTCTTACCACGCCCCCATTCGAATACTTCTAGAGGCTAGTTTATCGCGCAAACCACCTCGTACAGACCATTGTCTGTTTGGAGCAAGCCCGATTTCCAAGCAGCTCGCAGGTCGGTTTTTGGGGACAAGCATATTGACCGCCAGTTGCGCCGCCCGGGCGTATTATCCGCATCACCACACCCTTTCCTTCCATTGTTTCTTTACGCATGTCCCCCTCCTGGTCTTCCGATTCTCGTCCGCCTGTGGCCATGCGCACTCATCTCTTACAAAGCACTACCTGCGAATATGCATCTCTGAAATGCCCCCCCACAAGGCCGGTCTTCTTTTTGTGAACAAGACGCCCGAGTCAAAGTCTCTCTCCAACAGCAAAGGCGACGTCGAGAGTTCGCGTCAGATCCACAAGCATGTCCAGAAATCCCGAGACTATGAACAAGAGAAAGAAACCCGAAGGAAACTGAAGAGGGCGAGGCTGTTCTCCCTGGGATGGACTCCTGTTTCGGTCGCTCCCAGGCAAACGCCCGCCTCGGAACCTCCCCCCGTGCTTTCAGACGCGCCTCCCAGCAAGGGGGCCCATTCTGTCGCCCTTAGACCCCACGTACATCGGCAGCGCGAGGCGGACGCTGATTGCTGCACCACTCCAGATAGACCCAAGAATCATGTTCCAGAGGTCTCGCTTGTCATTCCTTCATGGGGTTCGCTGGATCCGTTTGGCCAGTTCAGAGTCCCCATGAACCTCGAGAAGCACCGCATCCTTGAGTACTTCGTCCTGAGGTTCTTCCCTGCAGTGACGCGAAGCGATGTAGTCGCATTCATGGGCCACACCCGAGCATCTTCATCAAGTCCTGCCGTGCAAGCTGTCCGCCGAGCCACAACCAACGAATTGCATGTCCTTGCACTCTTGGCTGCCGCCAGTGCTCGAATGAAGTTTGTTGATCGATATCATTTTTCCCGCGCGGATCTACCCGAGCGGCTGGCAGATGCGACTCTTCGACTCCTGAGGAGCTATTTGAGCCAAGCGCGACCAATCACCCATGAGTTGGTGCAAAGCATCCTATATTTGTGGACCGTGGAGAGCTATCGAAGAAATTGGGAGGCCGTCCGGACGCATGGGAAGATGATCATGTTTCTCTGCAATGCTCACCTTGGTGGCTTCCGGAACTTGGATCCTTATATGCGCCGCATGCTGTGGGTGGCGGATCGTTTCCAGGCGGCTGCCACACAGACTCCACCCTTGATCCAAGAGAGATGGGAGACTGAAGAGCTGACGCCGCAGCAGTATACCTGTGCGGTGGCCGCCTTGCGTGAACATCGCCGCCAGCCAATGGGATATGGTTTTACGGAAACAAATAGCGTCTTCAGTGAGGATTTTCAACGTCTTCTAGATGCTGTCCTGGAGCTTTGCTGTGTCATTCATTGTCATTGGGCCGGCATTGCCGAGAAAACACTCGTCCCAAAACAAGACTGGGCTGTTGCTCGAAGCTATTTCGTGGCAGACGAATTGATTAACTTTAAAGACAGCGTTGGCGGGGAAGGCCCCGAAAGCCCCGTTTCTGGAGAACCGAATTTCCAGGACTGCGTTCGCCTGGCTTTGATCGTTTGGATGGCATTCGTGCCAGCGTGTGTACCATATGCTGTCAGTGCAGGACAAGTTACACTGCGCGCGGCCGTCGACGCGAGATCTTTGCGGCACAGACTGGGGCGGATCATTTCGAGTCTGCAGGAACATCCGGCTAGTGTGAAAGAACAAGCTATGCTCCTGTGGGTTGCCGGCTTGGGTGCTGTTGCGAGCGAGTTGGTCGACAATCAAGAATGGTTCGCGGTGCATTTCCAGAGACTTGCAAAGACGCTCGGCATATTTTCTTGGGAAGACTTTAAGCCGATCCAGGAGAGATTCTTGCTCCTGGATCACCTGAAACCAGGCAGCGTGGTGAAACTGACGTGGCTCTTACAGCGAGCTGTGCATGCTGACCTTGGAGGCTGAACCATGGCCGTGAATTGGCTATATACGCCCAGGGATCTGCTATGCCGGCACCGAAGACCATCGAGGGTACAAGAACGCAGTCCTGTCAACTGTGAATCTTGAACCACAATCTACAATGCTTCGACAGAAGGGTCAATATAACAGTGAATCTGGCGGACCGACACTTCTCATGCCAATATCAAAACCATTAAAACCCGACACATTCTTAGGGTGTGCTCGTCCTGCGTCGAACATAACAGACATGCTTCCCAAGTTCTTGTCTACGCCTGTGCTACGCCGACCGTCCTGCGACTTCCCAGCTTCTGGAGAGTGTGTCCGTCGAGGACTGGACTCGACGGCCGGATCACAAGTTGCCACCGATCGCGGAGTCACGCAAAGATGGCTATCTGGCGCGCCTGGGTAATAAAGTGGACTCTGGCATTCCGGCGGCAATCACGGAAAATGTCGGGGTCAGCAGAAATCAGCAAGGGACAAGGACGAAAGAGAACCGGGAGTTTCGGGTGTTGTTCGGTGCCCAGGCCGAGGACTCATTGATGCCGGAAGATAGTCCAGGGTACTCGGTCACGACGATTACTTTGTAGATGGTGGTTGAGTATCCGAGGAGTAGGCGGTCGTGGGGTTGAGATGTGTCTATCAATGACAGAAGTGAGATGGGCGCAGTTGATCTGAACATGACTGCGCCCATGGCCGGTTGCATGCTCGGAAAAACATATTTACCGAGGCAGAATTGAAAATGGACACGAAATGGGGAATGGAAATCACATGCTTGGCGGGGGAATTTGGATGCTTGGATGCGTAATTCCCTCGTCATTCTCTCTTTTCATTTTGTTTTCCTCCCCCGCATTCCTCGGCTGTCAGATTCAATTTGATAGCTGAGATCCGCATCCGATGCCTCGTAAAACATGCGTCACAAATTACCTGTTTGTATGTACCAAGGAAAAAGCTATGGTGGGGGGAAAATCCAGCTGACCCTTTTTGGTGTGCTTCTGACTTCATCCCCAAGTCTCGTGCTTTTGCTTTTCCACTCGTCCTTCCAATCCGCTCTTGTGCCCTGGCGAGCTTTTCTCTCGAGGCTAGTAAGGATCCCGCTGAAGCTGCTGGGGGCTGCCACTTGCGATTATGACACAATGGGCATATGATGAAATCTCTCTCTCTCTTTGGTCTTTTTTTTTCCCATGGGCTCATGGCTCTAATCCTTGTTCATCATTATTGCTCGGCCCTGGCACTGTCGCGCTACCCGCTGCCCACCCAAGGTCCCCGCCCGCCGCCGCCGCCGCTCGCCTTTCTTTCTCATCCTGCCTCGGCGGAAGGGGACAAAAAAGCTAGCTTGTCTGGCTGGCTAGCTAGCTAGCTAGGTACTCACGACGAAACTCTTTGGAACGGTAAACGCGGTTGTTTTCTTGCTTGCGTCTCCTTCTCCCTCTCAGTTTTTTTGCCTCTCGGGCCTTTTTATGCATGCAATCTTCGATGATTTTCCGGATTCAAACCGGGGCAATTTTGGTAGTGTCTAGACGTTGCTGCTCGGTAGAAGTTGTTAGTAGTCAGTCCCACGTCCACCACAACGTCCGTCCCTCCCTCGTGTCCGTTCACAAAAAGTCTTGGGTTGGGATCGTGCATGATTGTCATAAGACTAGCTGATATTTTCCCTTTTTTTCTTTGCTAAAAACTACTCACTTCTTCCCTCCGACTTCGTTCTCTCGCGTGTGCAAAGGACTCTCTTCATCTTGGGGGGGTTATTGAGTCACGATCGTCCTCTCTCCTCTCCTCTCCTCTCACTCCATACTTGAAACCCATTGGGCGTTGTTTGCGCTTTTGAGGGAGCTTGACATTTTTCTTGCCCTCATCCCTTCCTTGTCTCCGAGTCTAGCTCTCTGAGCGTCTGTCTGTGTTGTCATAAGCACGCTTCGTAACAGGCCGACCTCGACCTCGACCTCTCTCTTTAAAATCCTCGTTTGCGCTCCTCCCTCCTCCTCAGGTGATCGTAACGAGTCAACCCTCGAAATCCGCCGAGCCGACGTCGCCGAACCGTATTCTTTACCCTAGCCTCGACTAGACTATACGATCTCACCAAGGTGCCTTGCGCATGAAGCTGCTGAGCACGTAATAGCTTCGCCAACGGATTATTTTTCTCTAGAGAAGACTCTCACACGAAAGAATGTCGGCCAAGAGCGTCAAAGGCGAAGGCGGCAAGAAGCCCGCCAGCGCGGCGACAAACCTCATCGCCGGCGGTGGCGCGGGCATGATGGAGGCCCTGGTCTGCCACCCGCTCGACACGATCAAGGTGCGCATGCAGCTGTCCCGGAGGGGGAGGACGCCGGGGACCAAGAAGCGCGGCTTCATCATGACCGGGCGGGACATTGTCAAGCGGGAAACGGTTTTTGGTCTATATAAGGGTTTAGGCGCCGTTCTCACGGGCATCGTCCCCAAGATGGCCATTCGGTTCACCTCGTACGAGTGGTATAAGCAGCTCCTGGCCGATCCGGATGGGAAAGTCAGTTCGCGCGCGACGTTCATGGGTAAGCAATCCCCTCTGCACAAGCAAAGGTGACGCACGGCGAGTGGGATGTCAACTAACACGTGAAACACAGCTGGTTTGGCCGCCGGTATCACAGAGGCAGTCGCGGTGGTGACGCCCATGGAGGTGGTCAAGATTCGAATGCAAGCCCAATACCACAGTCTGTCAGACCCGCTCGACGTCCCCAAGTACCGAAGCGCACCGCACGCCCTCATGACCGTCATCCGCGAAGAAGGCTTCGGCGCTCTGTACCGAGGTGTGTCCCTCACTGCCCTGCGCCAGGGCACGAACCAGGCCGTCAACTTCACGGTGTACACGGAACTGAAAGAGATGCTGCAGAGATGGCAGCCGGAATTCGACAACAGGAACCTCCCCGGTTACCAGACCACCGTCATCGGGCTGATATCCGGCGCCATGGGTCCCTTTTCCAACGCCCCCATCGACACGATCAAGACGCGGTTGCAAAAGACGCCCGCCGAGCCGGGTCAGACTGCCCTCTCGAGGATCATGAAGATCTCCAGCGACATGTTCAAGCAGGAAGGACCGAAGGCGTTCTACAAAGGTATCACGCCCAGAGTGATGCGTGTGGCTCCTGGACAAGCGGTGACGTTCACCGTCTATGAATACCTGAAGGGAGCTCTGGAAAAGAGCAACCTCATGTTTGTGGGAGGCAAGTACGAGGAATGATCGCGGGGTGAGCCCCAGAGTGTTAGAGAGGGGAGACACCTGGCTGGGTGAGGTAGTGAGGTCGCAAATACCATGCATGTTGTTGTGATGTTCTGCAGCATCTTCCTGGAGCGAGAAACAGGGGGGGAAGGGGGGAAAAGAAACATTTCGACTTGGCGCCCACAGGACCATTTTTCCATTGTACATAGTCACAGAGTTGGTCGATGTGCGAGTTTGTTTATTTATCGTTTTAAAAAGCGAAATATTTCGTGGATCCTCATCTGTCAGCGAGCCGTCTTTTGTCCTCTCAATACTGCCCGTCTCCGGCCCTGCGGAGTGTAATGTACAGGTTTCGCATCTCTTGCGCTCTTGTGCAAAGTCCGCAGGTCAATTCGGGGCGAGATCATTGGGAGAGGTGGGAGGGACAGGCAGAGGGGTCGAATGAACGCATCGCAGGAGGCTCGGCTGGAGGACTTGTCTCGTCTTGTGTCTTTTCGGGCTGAGGGGAGTTCTGCGTGTATTTGTATGAGTCAGTTAAATGGACCTGATGGTCTACTCGATATCGCATCCATGAAGGGGACGGCGCCATCAGTGAGTGAGTGAGCGAGCACTCTATGTCTGAGCACCTTGTCACTGACACAGGAACTTGTGGGCGCAGGACCCTGAAAGGATTTAGACTGCGCTTTGTGAGTATCACGGATTTTATTTATTCCGGTCCGAACTCCTGAGTTGTCCAACCAGTGGCCACTACCGAGTATATCATTCTCCCTCTCTAATAGACATCAACTCGATGTACTACAGTCTCTTTCTCTTGAGACCTGTTATCCTCGCCATTGCTGAAGAAATGTACTCCATGGATCGATTCACGAGCGTTTGCTGAGACTGTGCCATATCATATTGCCAGCGTCGGATCCCGGCTGTGCACGTCATCTCGCCAGTTGATGTACGTGCTAGAATGAACCCGACACCTTTCCAAGCCCTCTTCAGGCTTCAACGGCTTCTCTTTGCGGTCTAACCTAACCTGATTTCGTGGTTAGGCGGCTTCGAGCGTCTTTGGACTGTCCTTGATCGGGTCTCCTTCGACGGGAAGGCTAAGGCACTAACAACAAGGCGATAGAAAAATGCTGACGAATACTGAGAGCAGTAACTGTCTGAGTCTGATTTGTTACATACGAGCTCACCTTGAGTTAAGATGCGTTACTACTCTCCTTGCAAGGCGATTGACAACGCTGTGGATGTGAGAAAACCCGGGCTCCTACCTCTCATCCTGCGCACAGAGGCGTCTCCTCTACCTACACCACACCGCGCACACACAACCTTGTTCGACCGTCTGCGGATATGATAATGATGCGATAAATGTGGAGATACCCCCTCTCCTTCAATTTATTTGCTTTCGAAGGGAAAACTAACAGAACAAATCGAGATCACGAGGTAACGACCACGCTCTCCTTCGCCGCAGCGTTCTTCTCCCCTCTCGACATGAACTCCCTGATGACATTCTCGGTCAACTTGGCCACATTGTTCTGGTAGTCGTCCCAACCTAGCGAGCAATACCAGTTGATGCTGCCGACGGAGAAGACGGCGCCGCCGGCGTCGGTCTCGTAGTAGACGATGTCGGAGCGGATCTCGTTGGTCTGAGTGCCCAGCGTCGCCGTGATGGGGAAGTTTACGATCTCCGGGACAATGCCAAAGTCGTCTGGGTGGCCCGTGCTCGTGGCGACGATGACTCCGTTCGCGGGGCTTCCACACGCGAGGTCGAACGAGTCAATCTCGTCGCCGCTGGCGCCGCCTCCGAGGCCAAACTCGCCGATCAGCTCCTCCCGCGAGATGTCCTTGAACATCCACTCAAATTCTGGGCCGAGACCTTTCTCGGTTCGTTTAAAAGGCACACCGGGCCCGGCTCCTTCGGCGCAAAAGGAAATGCCAAACAGGCCGTGCGAAGATCGCCCGCGGCTCTTCCATAATCCACCCTGCGTCCCGGTCAGACTCATGATCCTCTCAGGACCAGGAAGCGTGTATGAGCGGACACCTTGGTCTCCACGGCGGACCTCGAGGCGCCAGGGCCGAGCAGTATCTACGGCTGAGACCCAGTAGAAGCCATTGCCGCCAAGATACATAAGGTTGCCACCTTTCCGGGCAAAGTCTTCGTACGCATTGTAGGACTGCACGGTCGGGTACTCTGGATGGGACCCCGTCATGACGGTAGTATACGGGGCCAAGGCGGCGGCACCGTGGAGGTGAAGGTCGTGGTCCGTGACAATATCATAGGGGATCTTCTGCCGTTCGAGAAACCCAATCATCATCGAGTCGGCGCTGAGCTCGCGAGGCCGTTGAAATGCCCACATCACATACCCCGGTTTCAGGTTGAGGATTGGCCTTTTCGCGGACGAGAAGACGGTGCCCGAGTCGTCGTTGTGCACGTCGTAGTTGGACAGGCCCAGGTCGCGACGGCGTCTGAGGCGTTCAAAGTCCTCGCTGCGTTTGATGGTTGAATGGTCAAAGCTGGGCCCGACGTCGATGGAGCTCGACCGCGCTCGGTCCGACAGCTGCTCGTTCGCGTACGCCAGGTAGGTAAAGGTCGACAGCACCAGGGCCACCTTTGCACCTGTCGCCGCCGTGGTTTCTGGGGTAGGCCGCACGAAGAAAGTGATCATGTCGGAGGTTTTGCCGTTGGTCGAGTTTACCTCGAGCGAGTAGATGCCGGACCGCGCGTCCTGGGGGATCTTGATGATGAAATCCGTCTCCCACTTGGCGTCGTCCAGGTCGTCTTCGTGGAAATGGATCGCACCGTAGCCGTACTTGGCCTTGGTCCAGTCCGACTCGCCGCCGTTCCAGTCCGGGCCTGTGACGGCCCTCGTCGGCGCGTTAACCAGAGTCCCGTGGAAGTTGTTGCCCGACACGTCGAGGACGGTGTCTTCCGAGATATTACGGGAGAAGTCGTACTTGGCGATGACTTCGGTTGAAGTTCCTTTGAGGACTGAAATCGTCGGGCTGTCAATGCGTCCGTTGAAGAAATGTGTTGCTCTTGGGAAACCAGAGGCTGGACTGTCAGCGTAGGTCGCTGCAAACAAGAGATCGTCGGAAAAGGGCGTCGAAGACGCGACCACGGGCGAAGCCAGTGTGGTCTTCACCGATGAGGCCGACGGAGCCTTCTCCACGATGTACGCCACAGGTTGAAGGGTGATGGAACATTCTGCCCCCTTGATCACAACGTTCAACTTGATCCATCTTCGTCGCGCGGGACTGAATCCCGTCTGGACCGTTTCCACGCCGCTCCCAGTCCCGATCCACGCTTCGACGAGGCCCTTGTCGTCGATCAAGACGGCCAATCCGGTCTTGGTGTCGGCATTCAGATTCGAGATGATGGCCTGCGGATGCCCTGCCTGGGGTAGATGGGCTTGGAAGAAGAGCGAGACTTCCACCCCTTCCAGCGTCGACGGCAGACTCAGTCGTTTGACAACCGCGTAGGAACCCGATCGGGCATATTGGAAGCGTCCGGGAGCCACGCCCGAGGGGATCTGGGAGACCTCCTCGAGGCTTTTTACGGGCGAGTGTTCTTCCTGGACGCCTTGGATCACGCGCACGGTGCGATAGGAGTATTCCGGCTCGGTGCAGGACACCTTGATGGCGACCTCGTCTCCAGGGCTGGCGATCCAGGGGTCGGCATACCCTGTGATTTCGGAGGGATAGTCCTTGGGGGGTGTATCGATTGTGCTCATGTTGACTGGAGGTGTCACAATGCGGATCGACCTCTTTTGAGGATCTTCTTTCTAAGGAGGCGTGAAAGGATGTCTTTGACGATGCAAAAGTGCAGGACTGCCCGGCTTATCAGGCTCTTCTATGTGGTAGGGCTATCGCTGTTGGAGCCCAGTATTTTTTTTTTATCCCAGACAGACAAAAGCCAGCTTCAGCTTCATTTGACTTTGAACAGCTGTTTGTTTTTCGTCCGTGGTCGTGCACACTAGCACTTCGGATTTCCTCCGCCTTCTATATCAACCAGCCTCCATCATTGGAGAGAGAGAGAGAGACAGAGCAGGTCGCGTCACCTTTTTGAGTTGGCCTCCCCCCCCACCCATCCATCAAGTATTGATTGGGGAGATACGGAGCACACCATTATTATCGCTGAACCGCGCGCGCCCCCGTACCGTATCTCGGGTCACGGAACGAGAAAGGGGATAAAAATGTCCAATCCCATTGGCGTAAAAGGAAATCGATTATCTTCTGTTGGGCCAAGGTGGAATTCGTGAGTGTGGAAGCCCAAGGCCACTTGGGTACTTTGAGGAAGGGGAGGAGGAGGAGGGTCCCTGGTGCGTGGGTGCGTGGTTAGCTGGCAAGGGGGAGCGGTGATATCCACATGCATGCAATGCATGCGTGCAGGGCGATATACATACGTACATACTCGGTACCTTGTACGAATAGAGTACATACATAAGAGGAAACAAAGGGAGGGTCACCACTGGTGCTACGGCCGAGGATAGGCCCGAATAGGTAACCAAGTTTAGTAACTATACTCGGTATTTCGTTGGGGCCTTGCCTTGTCTTGCCCTGCCTTGCCTTCTTCATTCATGCAAGTACATGCTCAGGACAAGCACTGACTGACTGACTGGCTAATGGGTGACTGCTGATCGACTCGGCGAGAAGTGCCTTGTATGTACGCTGTGCCGTGCCATGCCATGCAATGCAATGCTGCACCACCAAGCCGTTGTCCGAGGTCTTGGTTGGAAAGATCCACTTTGGTAATGGTTATTATCGTAATCATCTCCCTTCCCCCCTTGGGACATGTCCCGATTAGGCAAGAGAGCCAGCCTTAGGGCTCTGAGGAGGAGGAGGATGATGATTATCATCGTGATAAAAGGATAGGATGATAGGGTTGATGGTTTCGATACTCCTGCCCGTTTCGTCGCTGTGTGACGTTTCTTGCGATTGCTGGCTGCGATGCAGCGGCTGGCTGGCTGGCTGGCTGGCTGGATATCTATCCTACTCTTACATATCTGGCGAACTTCAGGTACAGATCACAAGCACAAGCACAAGGACCAGGACAAGCCCGTGCGCGATACTGTCTGTATGCATACATATCACGGACTCGGTATATCAGCCACGATCGACAGACAAATACCCCCCTCCACTCTACTCGCTACAGAGTATACTCTTTACAGGGTGATAGACCCGAGTATAAAGCAGCCCAGGAAGCCGAGACACACATGTATGTAATCTAGATGATAAATAGAACAATAGATGATAAACATATATATGTACCTCGTACTCCTCCCCCCCTAAAGGTGCAGACGAATCCCCCGATTGTAATTGGATCCTTGTTCCAACGCCACAAAACTCCTCCTCGTTGCCACATGCGTCCTACTGTACGAGTACGGGTACGAGTACGAGGTGCGCTGCGCGCGGTGGTTGTCGATCACCCCTTTCCGCGAGGGAACTTAGTCGGTAGTGCAGCGATTTGGTTCAAGCCACCAAAACGTCGGGGTGTGGCACACACACACACACTTGTATACGATGCGATGCGATGAAATGTTGGTCGACGGTCTGTCCGCGGCGTATTCTCTCCCAAATGCATACATAAATACAGACATACCATTTCGTTGTCTTGCACCCGTGTCCTGCCTTGTCTTGTCTTGTCCTGCTTTCTCCCTTCCCTTCAATCCCCATCCACTCATCCACCCATACATCAATCCAACCTGGGTGAACCAAGAACCAAGCCTGCCTGTAGCCCGCCGCACCCGCCTCACTCAGACCCCTGCCACGGCCGAGTTCCCAGTTTCTAATGCCCCCCCACGATCAACGTGTCGACATACTCCCAGTACTTCTTGGCCGACAGACGCCTGAGCTTCTTGCCCCAGACGGTCATGAACAGGAAACTAAAGTTGCAGAAGAGGCAGAGAAAAGCCACGGCGATGAAGCAGTTTTGCGTGCCCGTGTTCTCCAACCAAGGGGTGATGCCGTAGTTCATGCCGAAGCCCATCTGTTATTGGCAAAAAGTCAGCATAAGGAAAGGGAAAGGGCTCGCATGAAGCTGCTACCGTTCTTTGCCTCACAGCGGGAGAGTCAAGGAAAAACTTACAGTGTTGCGAATCACAATGACCAACACGACCGTCTCGCCGGCAATCTCCTTGAAACAGTCGACGTCGTACGCCAGCGCCGTGCTCCCGCCGCTGACGATGCCGAAGCTGGTCATGCCGAGGCCTTTGATCAGCCCCATGTAGTGCGTTTGGTGCGCGGCGCCCACGCCCCAGAGGATGAGTCCCGCGGTCGCGATCGTGCCGGAGAAGGTGAGCAGCCAGAGGCGCTGCTCCGGTTCGCGGATGCCCCGGTTGCGTCGGGCGAGGCGGATGGCGATCTCGTCGCCCGCCCAGCCGGCCCACCACCAGGCGACGCAGCACCCGACGAGCAGCGACAGATAGGCAATGCCCACGGCCCGGGCGGAGAAGTTGTAGGGCGCCGCGTTGAGGATTAGCGCCATGGTCGCGTTCTGCACGTTGTACCAGCACAGCGAGGCCCCGTACAGAAAACCCGCCCAGTTGACGTTGGGGAAGTAGAAGAACATCCAGAGCGGGCGCACCATCATGATGAACATCTGCTTCACCGACGGCCGGCCTTCGTCGAGTCGGAACAGCTGCAGTTTCTGCCAGTAGGTCCGTGGCTGGAGACGGAACGACTCTGCCCGGGGCGAAGCGGGTTCCTGGAGCGGTGCGCTCTTGGACACGGCGTCCGTCTTCTCCCCCAAGGTTTCGACACCCTCCGGGGTGACCTCGGCGGCTCCTTCGTCGATGCCCTCGATGGTCTTGCGGAAGTACATGGTCTCTTCCATGCCAAAGTAGATGATGATGGTGCACACGCCGAGGACGATGGTGCCGAACCAGATGGCCGCCTCCCAGCCCATGGAGTAGGTGACGAACCCGGCCAAAAAGGGCGCGAGAGCGTTGGAGCCAAAGACGAGCAGCGTGTAGATGCCCATGTAGTTGCCGCGTTCGTGGGCGAAGAACAGGTCCGAGACGGAGATTTCCCCCAGCGATTCGACCGGTGCGATGATGAGGCCCAACAGACTGCGGTGGGCCCACCAGACGCTCGTGGAAGTGGTGTAGACGGTCCAGACCATGGGTCCGATGGCCAACAGGCTGCTCAGGATGTACACTCCTCGTCGTCCGTAGGCGAGCGCCAGTGGCTGCCAAATCAGACATCCCCAGCCCGCGAACAGGAATTGCTATGGCGTGTTTTGTCAGATAACGGGGCGCCCCCCCAAAGTTGTTTGATATTGATAAAACACTTACCAGACCGGTGCCGGTGTTGATGTCAGCAATGGAAATGCCGGTCGCCTCGCCAATGTTGGTCAAGATGGAATACTGCACCGTGGTGGACATGCCGATGCCCATGATGTAGACGTACGCCATGGTGATGGCCCACAGCTTCCTCTTCTTGGACCAGTTCAACGGGTCTTCCGGGTCTGAGCTCGGCCGTGGGTTGAGCACAATGTCCTTCTTGCCCGTGTGTTCAGCAGCCTCGGTGTCGACGAGGTGGATGGTCCCCGGGACCACATTGCGACCAGTGTCCACCATGGTTGCGGGTAAGCAAAGACAAGTCTTTCCTTCTCCTGTGTGGATGCGGAAAAATGAAGGAGAGAGACAGAATAGTGCTTCACTCCATTTTATCTGTTCGCTCGGGATTGTCGAGGCACGTGGCCCAAGACGGTGTCTCTCTTGCCATTGTGAGTATATTCGAGCCTTGGGACGCATCCCCCAGTATCGCGGCCGTGTTCAACCCTTGCCGTCCGTGGCGCGCCATTGCCCAGACCCTGGTCTATCGTAATGGGTCAGTTTATCAAGAACATCGTCCAATCGCCTTTGCAGAGGAATCTCATCCATCCTTCCCAACGGGGTAATTTGATAGGAATCATGAAGCCCGGTGGGACACGGATGACAAGTGCTATCCAAGCATCGAGTATCTAGAGCCCCAGTGAATCACTGGCGTTGTCGATCAGGGCCGCACCGGTGTCGCGCCGGGGGTCGCGGGTTACTCGAACAGGCATGAGAGATAGCGTCGGTGCTTGTTGAGCAGTCGATATCACCCAAAAGCCCCAGTCGGTCAGTATCCATTTGCAACGCTAAAGCCCCTGTCCGCGCATATGGTTCTTTCGAGAGGATCGAGCGGCACGACTTCGAATACAGCTGATATTTGGTCCTGCCGATAAACCGCAGGTCAACTGCGTCTGACCCGCCTCTCACGCCTGCGCGCGGCGGACAGCTATCGTGTGTCGAATGTGAGTGTCGGAGTTGGCCTATTTGCCTTGTCGGAGGATTTCACGAGAACCGAGTAGCAGCTCTTCGTCGTGTTGATGTCCGGTTCAACCTCGGTGTCCTGAATCAACCCGGACATTTAAGCCGATACATATATCCTCCAAGGCTGGCACATTATAATGGTAGATGGTCGCCCCGTCCTTTTCAGCTTTGTTCAGCAATGAAAGGTAAGTCGAGAGGAGGCTGGAGAAACAAAAGACACTTTGACACAACGAGACCGTGAGTGTCGCTCTTGGCCATATTGTGTTTGGCTCGCTTCAACTCGCCTGAGCTCTAATAATGTATACAGGTAGCTATGTATAGGACATCCCTTGCGAGACGAATACCCTTGAACCGAGTCAAGGATGAAGGTACCAGAGAATCCAGTCATTTCCCATCCCACGCCCGCGCTCTAATTCTTCGTTTCGTACACATCCGCCTCCACAACCTTCTGATTCACAGGAAAACCGTACTGCCCAGCCTTTTCCTCTCCCTGTGTTTCTTCCAAAGGCGAGACTCCAAGCTTGGCAGCCTCGTCGTTGGTGAATGTTGCGTAATAGTCGACGTCGTCGTACTCGCCCAGACCTTGGGGTGGGAACGCCCTGTTGAGTCCATAGTACAGCGTGAAGCTGATGGCCAACCCCAGCGGGAAGGCAAGGTAGAACATCTCGGTGCAAGCCTTTGGCACGCTCACGCTCTTGTTGACGTTGGCGATGAACCCGGGCAATTGCGGTGCCCAGCCACAGACCCAAGCCACAAATGCGCGCGGGTTCGTGCCGTGGAAGTAATAGTAGATGCCTTGTGGGGAGGGCGTGTATAGGTCTGATAGTTTCATTCGTTGACGGCGGACCAGGAAATAGTCGCAGATCTGGATGCCACACATGGGTCCAAGGAAGACGGAGTCTGTCACGGGCATAGTTAGCTCACTTGTCCACATGGAAAACGTATTCACGACTGGAAAAGGGAGATGGGAAGATACATACAGGCACCCATAACACTGATAAACGTCCCAGCCGAGGCAAGCAGCTCCCACGGGCACATGGCAATAGAAAGGACGAGAGCCAGGTAGGATCCTCGCCTAATGTTGAAGTACTTAGGAAGCAGACCAGCCATGTCCATTCCAGCAGAAAATGCATTGTCGATGGTGTTAATTGCAAGCTGGCAGACCACAAGTCCACAACCACCAAAGAAGGCGGCAGCTCGAGCCTTGGAATTGTAGTCATCGTCGAGCCAGCGGAGCAAGAGGTCAGGTGGATTCCAGTAAGCTTCGCCGTACAGCTTGATGGATGCCGAACTGGTGAGACAACCAAACAATGGCAAGATTGTGCCCAAGGTGAGGATGGAGAACCACTGGCCAAAGATCTGGTCACCTGGTCGACGAGCGAAGCGAGAGTAGTCGGTTTGGTTCGTGAGTCCGACCGCGATACCTCCAATCACTGTTGTTATACCCTGCACAATTGCCCAACCCAGTTGGCTACCCGATTGGGCAGCTGCTGGCGCTGACAACAGTGGACCGCCACCCTTCGCAGTGGAGAGGACGTAGATCATCATGGAGATGAGTGTGGTGACAGAGATGATGTTCATCACGAACAACAACCGTCGGGTCTTTTCTGGAGGGATATAGAGCATGGGGATAGTAATGATGTTGTAGACTATCCAACCGGTCAATGCTTTCGTCGTCGTGTTTGCAGATTCAGGCAGGGTGTTCTCCATGTGGTGGAAACCCGAGAAGATGGAACTGAGAACCGCAGTGACACAGAGGCCACCGGTCCAGGATTGTACGCAGAACCAGGTCAGACTCAGGACAATGCGCTGGATGATAATGACATAGGATCCCCAGACTCCCCATATGCCACGCGACAAAACCGGAAAACCAATATGCCAGGTTGCACCGACCATCCCATTGCATATGGCGACTCCGGCGATGATAAGCTTGCCGATAATAACTGCGATCATGGTCTGCCAGACGGACAGACCGACTGCAATGAGGGAAGCACCAAGCTGCCAGTTACTCAAGGCGATCTGATTGATGGCCCAGAACGAGATGTATGCCCAGGTGTCCCAGAGGCGGCGGGAAGGAGGGAGCGGTCGGATATCATCGTTGATCCAGATTGAGGATTCGCCTGGAAGCCGCAGGTGAAAGGACCCCGGTCGGAAACTTGGCAACTTCATCGTGAGTGGCTTGAGAGAGGGAGTGCAATGCAAATTGCAGAAGGAGGTGGTGATCGGTGGAGGAAGGTCTGGTGTTCGAGGATTCGGATTCTCAACGGTATGTATATAGCAACCCCGGTCGCCGGTTGCTGGAGATAAGTGACCCTAGACTCTCGCTGAAGGAAGAGTCGTTATCATTCCTCCAATAAGTCAGCCACGTAACTCGAAGATAGGAAACTCTTGTATATTCCTTGTTGACGCCCAAGAAAATGTGGTTGGAATATCGAGTATCCAAAGAAGCAGTCTAGATTCGCACCAATACCCATATACCAGGGGCCGGCCAGGGCAAATATCCGACCCCCAAGAATACAAAGATTGACTTTGTAGTTGCCACAGTCATTCAGATGCCACCAAAACCCACCAGTGTGTATTCTGCCAAGGTACCTTTGGTGGGTAGCCCGATCACTCTCACCTATCTTGGGGCGTATAGACCAATCAAGTGGTATGAATTGCTGCGGAGATTGACGACATGCCTATCTGAACCTATCGGTGGAGGCATTTGCCACATGGGAACTAGCTTCGTTGGAGAAGATAGGTCAAGGCTTGCCGTAAATCAACCTTTTTCTTCGGCATATTTTTGGAGAACGTGTTTCGGATGCTTCCACATGGTCTTCTAGACTCGTTGGACGTGCCACAATACTCCATCTGGACGAAAGGACTTACCAAATAGCAATCAAAACTTAGTCAAGAAAATGACAGAGGTGTAACTGACCTCGAATGCTTCGCCTACATATCTGGATCTCAAACCTCACAGTCTGGCCGAATGCGTAGTCGACCTCGGGTTAGACGGGATTGTATTTATGTGCCTTCTTCGACGGTAAATCGTGCACGGTATCACTGTCGATCGCTGGAGTAATCGTCACCTTCAAGTTTCCCAGACATCTCTCCCGTCCTAATGGGTTCAATCCGGGCAAAGCGGTCGCTGAGGATTGGCGTCGACGTCGGAGGTACCAACACGGATGCTGTGCTTCTCGACTTGGATGCAGTCCACCAGCCCAATCGTGGAGTGCTGGCCTGGCATAAAACACCAACGACAAGTCCCAATGTGACGGACGGTATCGAGACGGCCGTGGGTAGCGTGCTCAAACAGGCCGAGGATCGCGTTTCAGAAATAACCTGCCTCATTATTGGAACTACCCATTTCCTGAATGCCGTCATTGAACGCGATGTACATCGGCTGTCCAAAGTTGCTGTGATTCGACTGTCCAGGAGTTTTACCAAAGACATTCCTCCCTTTTCGGACTTTCCCCCAGTACTGGCTGACCTTCTTCACGGCTACCACGGTTATGTCGATGGAGGCCTCCACATCGATGGCGCACAGGAAGCTCCAATCAACGAGGAGCAAGTCTTGAAAGAGTGCGAGGCCATTGAAAGACTCGGGATCAAGGCCGTGGTCATCTCTGGGATTTTCTCGCCTATCGATCAGCATTTTCACCAGGAGAAGCGCGTACGCGACATAATACAAAAGCGACTACCCGACGTCGACGTCGTCTGTTCGTCCGAAGTCTCCAATATCGGATTATTGGAAAGAGAAAACGCGTCCATTTTGAATGCATCCATTCTGAAGTTTGCGAGACGCACGATCCGTGGCTTTCGTGCTGCTATGAGGCGGCTGAAGCTCGACTGCACGCTATTCATCTCGCAGAACGACGGCACAGTCCTCGATTCCGTCTCAGCCGCAAAACTGCCCATCAAGACATTTTCCTCGGGCCCCACAAACTCCATGCGAGGAGCCGCATATCTTGGCCTCGGACAACTGGGACTTCAGGGCGAAGAACGTACTTCGACAATTGTAATTGACGTTGGCGGTACGACCACTGATTGCGGTGTTCTGTTACCGTCAGGATTTCCTCGTGCAGCATCAGCATATGTTAGTGTGGCGGGTGTGACAATGAACTTTCCAATGCCGCACTTGGAATCAATCGGCCTCGGAGGAGGATCGATCATACGCGAGCGCGGCACGGACGTCTCGATCGGGCCGGATTCGGTAGGATACCAACTGACCACTAAGTCGAGGGTATTTGGTGGTGATACTTGTACAACCACTGATGTTGCCGTCGCCGGAGGGCTTGCTGTCGGGAATCCAGAATTGGTCAGCGACATCAAGGCTGAAATGATACAGCGCGTTCGTGCGAGAACGAAAAAAATGCTTGAGCGTGTCATTGACCGCTTGAAACTCACTCCTGCACCATTGCCCGTTCTCTTGGTCGGTGGTGGATCTGTCATCTGTCCATTAGAGCTCGAAGGCGTGTCTCAAGTCGTGGTTCCGAAGTTTCACTCGGTGGCAAATGCAGTTGGAGCTGCGATATCCAGGGTTTGTGGCTCTGTCGATGCCATCTACAGCATTACAGACATGTCCTTGTCTGAAGTCGTGGAGGATGCAAAAGCGCAAGCGATTACAAAAGCTGTGACGGGAGGAGCCGACTCAAATACAGTGACCGTGGTGGAAATCGACACCTTGCCGATTCCATACGTTTCAGGACAAATCCGTGTCCTTGTCAAGGCAGTTGGAGATCTGTCCCTTGATTTTGTTGCGGACAGCAAGACTGTCTCTGACTTGGAGGATGACGTATATGAACCTCATGTCGAACAGGTCAAAGACCTCTCGTCGTCCTCGAAAGAAGAGATCACCAGCGGCAAGTTCGATTTCGACGCATACCGGCCGCTGATCAAACGAAACACCGACACCGGTGTCCCTGAGTGGATTGTGTCAGAGACCGACCTTGAGTGGCTCAGTGTAGGGTGCTACATTCTGGGTTGTGCAGGTGGTGGTTCACCCAAATCCGAATTCCTCAAACTCCGCGATCAAATCCGAGCTGGGTGTACGGTTCGTATAATTGACAGCTCCTCCTTGAAGGAAGACGCGCTCATATACTGTGAGTTCGACCGAAGTTATCATGGTCTCCATTGTTGCTGACAAACTTGTAGGGGGCGGTATGATGGGATCGCCAGCCGTCTCCATTGAGCGATTGAACTCATCGGAATGCATAGCAGCCGTGGCAGACCTGATGGAGTACCTAGGTCACAAATCATTCGATGCCATCATGGGCCTGGAGATTGGAGGGGCAAACGGGTTAGAGCCTTTGCTCATTGGCTCTTCTCATGCGTTCGATAGACCAGTAATCGACGCAGATTGGATGGGTATGTCCATCATCTTCACCTTGCACAAATATTGATGAATTGCTGACACAATATCAGGTCGAGCATATCCAACATACTGGCAAACCACAATTGCCGTCCATGAAACTGGGCAACTCACCCCGTGCGCAATTGCTTCGGGTGACGGCAAAACGATCATCATGACAAAGTCCCCTGACGATGAAATAGTCGACCGTGCCTTGCGAGCCTCTTGCTCGGAAATGGGATCTAGAGTGGGCATGGCAGCCAAGCCGACGACGACTGATCGTGTCAGATCTTATGGGGTCATCAACACCCTTTCACTGGCCTGGCGAATTGGGAGGACCGTTGCCCGTGCTCAACAAGAGAGCACTATTCATACCGTTGCAGAACAAATCATCGACGAAGTTGGCGGTCCGTCCACTGCGAAGATCCTCTTCCGAGGGAAGATAGTGGCCGTCGAACGAAGGGTGTTCAAAGGACATTCTTATGGAGAGATCACAATAGCTCAAACCGACGAAGACGAAGAGGAGCAGGGCCATGAGATGGCGGCAGTTGCTGAAGGAGGGGTGGTCAAGATTCCGTTCAAGAACGAAAACATTTATGCAAAGCATATCGCCAATGACGGAACCGAAACATACCTGGCGACAGTTCCCGACCTGATCTCAGTTCTCGACACGCAATCTGGATGCGCCCTTGGCGTTCCTGAATTTCGATATGGGTTGCTAGTAACAGTGCTTGGAATTACCTGCTCGCCGCGGTGGTCAGACACCAAGAAGGGGTTGGAGTATGGTGGACCGCAGGCATTCGGATACAATATTGACTACCGTCCTTTGGGTGTGTTTGTTGAGCCCAAGAGTGTGGTTCTCGAGTACGCAGATGCGACGAACTGAGACCATAGGGAGCATTCTTTGATAGAGGGCGGATGATACTGATACCCATGTGCATATTGAACGACACTGTCACTATTTTTCCACAAAAAGAAATCGAGGGCTCATATGATATGCATGCCAAGAGTGTCTTCCAATCTGTTACAAGCCCGTCGAACATATCCTGACACATAAGTAGTAGTCACACAAGTAGTTTAATGCTGAGATGGAGTGAGATGGAGTCCAAGAGGCAAAATTAAACGCAGCAACCGACAATTTAGTTGATAATGCCAAGACTTCGGGCCCGGTCACGTGATGGTCTAGCCCCGAGACCCTTTGGCTAACGCTGTTGGTCCGTTGGTCCGTCCAGCCCGTCAGAGGCTCTTTATCAACTCCTCGTGTATCACACTTGATACTCCCGAACAAGATAAGTCCCACCAAATGTATGGTCGGAACGTTGTACAATTCGGGGTATTCCTTCATGCTAGACACTTTACAGAGCAGCTTGTTGCCCAGCGAACCGTGAATCACCGTTTTTACGACAATGTGGCAGACACCGGCGTCTCTCCCTTCGGTAACATTCAACGAGACCCCAAGCGTGCACAGACCGGAGCCGATTTATTACACCCCACGTAGGAAGCAAGCGTGTGTGATTCTTCCGGTCTCATCCTTGACTCTGGCTTAAAATCCGTGAGTCTGGGGGCTGAATCGCTAACCGTTCACGATAGGTGTTCAAGGTGTCACACGAAAAGAATAAAGTGCCTAGGCGGTATGCACGCGATGATATAGGCACGTTGCTATGATGCTAATCCCGGTTCTAGGGGTGCCGTGTAGGAACTGCACACTTTCCGATGCACCATGTATCTTTCCACCGCCCCGGAGATCTCGACCTTCAACGAGCCAGCAGGGACCTGTCTCGCCTTCAAACAGCCTTAAGGAGGATCAGCCAACACCATCAATCACGTTCAACGGAGTGTCAGCACCGGGGGTATCAAAAACCGGCAGCTATAGACGTTCCGAGAAAGATTTCAGCTCGCGGCGATCCGATGAAAGCAAACGTGTTTCGAGGCAAACCTACTGTGCCAGCCCTTCATGTCGTACGTTTACTGAGCAATTTGTTGCATGGGTTGCAGTGCAGAAACTCCAGCTGAACCCCTTCGACGAGGCGTCATTCAATCCATCATGGACTTCCCTTTCACACCTAGACTCAGGCCTGATGAACCCTGGGTTGGAGATATCAATTGACACCGAAGTGTTCCGCCCTTCAGCCCGATCGGAGACCAATCGACCTGTGAGGATTCGTATGCCCCCCTATAATCACAGTATGCATTTAATTCAATGCGTTGAGTTTGCAATCGGGCACGATCAACACTACTTCCGACGACAACACATCCGCAGCAGGGTAACGCAAATGTATCAAAACCCAGAATCCCCCCAAAGCAAAGATCGAGGTTGGCTCTGCTTTTGGCTTGCAGTTCTCGCAGTCGGGGAGCTACACAATAACAACGGACACACCAGTACCGATAACGGGGTGGGAACAACACCCGACAGGGAACCTCCAGGAGCCGAATATTATCACCAATCGGTTGCATTTCTTCAGCAGGTGGCTGAGAATCCCGATGTATTGTACATCGAGACCTTATGCTTACTTGCAATCTACGCCTTTTCAATGGACAAAATCAACACGGGCTATATGTTTAATGGTCTCGGTTTGCGTGCGGCCCTTTCACTTGGCTTACACCGAAGTCCTCTAGATATTCCGTCTGAAGCCTCGGATCTCCGTGTGGCGGAGAGCGAACACCAGAGGCGCGTATTCTGGAACGTGTACTATCAAGATCTGTACGTCGAGAGAGTGTCGACTTCTTTCGAATGAGCTGACTCCTCGCTTAGACTTACTTCCTCCACCACAGGTCGCCCCTGGGGTATCCTTGACGACGAAATAAATGTTGATTATGCCGACTCGAGTCGTATTTCCGGCGACTCAGTGATGGAGTTCTTCGCCTCCGAAGAGGCCAACGCACACATGGAACTCATGCGCCTAAGAGGTCAGGCTTACTCGTCTTTATATGGTTATGCAGGCACTGCGATCAACCCCTACTCTCACATCTCATTGTACGATTTTGATCTGAGGAATTCTTTATCACAACAACACCTGGACAAGATGGATGAATTCCACCAAGGCCTCATCGCCTGGCAGCAGGAGCTCCCGGAAAGACTGAAGCTCGCCAGGAGTTTGGATGGATCAGGATTTAACCCGAGCCGATCAATCGCGAGCTTGCATCTCACCTATCATCAAGTTAGCCCTCTTCACCACGCAGATTCTTGTTGTTCTTACTGACCAGGACTAGACCATCCTTGTGCTCCTTAGGCCAGCTTTGGTCAATATCCATAATGACCGCTTCGAAGCACGAACTAGGGCACATCCAGATATGGTCGACGCCTCTCCCGTGTTGAAGTCAATGCTGCGAGCATTTTATAATGCTATTTTAGACTCTGCGCGAGAGACAGCTAGTATCCTGGAGTGGCTGCAATACCAGGGTGCTCTATGTGAGAAATCCAATTTCTCGTTTATACCAGATGCTAATTCAATACATGTACAGTCACCTATTCCTATTTTGATGCCAGCTACGCCTTCACTGCTGCCATAGCACTTCAGCTTGCCAGCACCATGCGGTCATTCGAGTATCCCAACCAGGACGCGCTGCAATTTATAGACGAGGACTTGTCTGCCCTCAGCACCCTAATTGGTATCCTCCGTCAGCAGAGCCTAGCGGGTAACTTACCTGCGAAACATTTCGACAGACAGCTCCGGCTGCTAGAGAACAACCTCCAAGCTCTTCAAACAGCCCTGGACAACCTTGTGGGCCTGGAAGACCTCAATTTTGATCTCGACTACTTAGACCCAGGGACATCATCCCTGTCGGGTAATTTTGATGCACTGCTACGGAATGAACCATAAGAGGCTTTTCATACCGCAACGTCGTCCAAGTTGAGTGAATGGGAAGCCAGTTTTGGTCTACGGACCCCCTTCCTGGATCATCAGCATTGTAAATCAGGACCCTCTACCTCGAATTTGAGCCTCATACGACCCGTGCCCAGGTCAAGAGCTGTCTGGCACGGCTCTCTCTACAGCTTGAATCGTAAGATCTGGCTACCATCTCGACCTGAGATATACTAGATCCTCGAAGAGATACCAGCCAAATCCGGCAGCTAGTCTCGGTCTAGGGATGGTGCCCAGCATCCGTCACCTTGGCACTACCTCGATCGCTTGCCAACAGTGACAACCGGCTTAGAGACTAGGTCAACTCACTTGTACTCGTAAAGAGCTTTCTCAAGCCATGGTCCGAGTATACCTAAACCCATTGGCCATTTCACTAAATGGAATATCCCCACCCGGGAATTTGACGATGGTGTTTACATCAAGGTCGTGTCAACAGAATACATGAGGTGCTGATACAAAAGTGACCATCCCTACAATCGCCAAACCTTCACCTTCGGACCGGAGTTACCAGACAGTTCGAAGGTACTAGAGAATCCCACCTAGTAAGCTTAGTGTGGTACGGTAGTTGGGCGACTCAAGCGAATGAGGCTGAAGATCCAGGGGCTCCAAAGCAGCTAAGGATGATTGATACTCCGGCGCCCCCCGGCATCACCGGAGCTGGAGCTGGAGCTGACACTCTCTCCCACTCTCCCCCACAGACAGGCACCAAAACACCCGAGTCCCCCGCCTTTCAGTTTCAGAGTGCCCTGTGTCGATCTCGGTGCTTTTCCGCATCCATTCGGGGTGTCGAGATGGCGAAAATTAGTCAGATATACTCGGTGGCTGTGGTACCTAGAAAACAGGATGTAAGCTGCTGTCGCTTCTATTCTCCTTGTCATCTCTCACCACTGTATCTCCTTTGTCATAATGGCCGGGTCGCGCGATGTCTCTGGAGGCAGGAGGGCAGCAGGAGCAGCAAACGCGACGGATACTGAGACACAACAAATCTCGTCTCACCGCCCCCGAAAGAGAAGTCGATATACACCGCATGCGTGTGAAAAATGCAAAGCCGCAAAAGTCAGATGTGACGGACGCCTTCCCTGCAAATATTGTGCTTCTCGAGACGCCACCTGTCTGTACAGTGCTCAAGCACCCCCAAACTTCCAAGTCCAAGAGCCTCGGCCAGAGTAAGAGCACATCATTTGCCTTTGCAAGACCTGACTGACCGCAAAGGGATGACGAGCGGAAGTTCGAAGCAGAGGTCTCAGCCTTGCTGCGACAACAGAATGAAAAGCTGGATCTCTTGATCAAGAAGACCGCGGCCATTGAAGCTGCGTACGAAGCGGCGGAAAATCGCCTGTCAAAGGCCGATACTGGCCTCGCAGCTGAGAAACACCCTTTACCGCTCTTTCAAACGTCAACTAGTGCTTTCTTTTGCGTCAACGTCATCGATGCGGGTGTCAGAAAGCTCGGACTTGACTTCTCTCAAGGATCAAACACACCAGGTGTGTCTACTGGGACGCAGACACGGCCGGCTTTGTCGATCATCCGCGGTGAGGTGGTCAATGGGGAGTCAAGTGACATAAGCCGTAGCGAAATCGAACATGTTGCACAGTCAATCGCGGCGGCGAGCTCAAGCAGCCAAGATGCTTCTGTACCGACCAAACTGATAGACCCGCTCGATGTGGAACCCAATCTCCTGCGGAGAGGAGTGCAAGCATTTCACAGTCTGGAATGGGTCATGTATCCCATCCTGGACATTTCAACTCTCGAAGAAGCCATAGGGCCCTTCTCTGACGCGACCGGCGGGCTTCCTACCTGTCGAAGAGGACACTCCATTGACAAGGAGGACTCGGCCATCCTGAAAATGGTGGTGGCAATTGGTCTCCTGGCCGAAGGAGACACCCATCAAACGCTGACGTCTAGTCTGCTACAATCCCTCCACTCGCAGATCGAAACTATGATCTGGAGTGCCGCAGTTGATCTGAAAGACCTGGTATTGATGACATTAGTGGTACGTCTTGATTTCGTCCACCACATACAGAGGAATCAATGGGATTAATGCGTCATGTGCCAGATCTTGTACCATTTGCATTGCGCTCGATGGAGACTGGCTTGGAGATTCACGATGAACGTCAGCCGCATCATCCTTGAACTGGGACTGAATCGAAAAATGGTCCTGGACCGGTCTTTCCCCGACTCCAAGAATCGATCCCAGGCTATCAATACCGTGTGGACGGTGTTTGTGCTCGAGCAGCATCTCAGCTATGCCCTGGGCTTCTCGAACGCCATGCAAAACCTCCATCCGGAGCCCAATTTTCCTCAGCCGGTAAGCCATGTCTCTCGCGGTGCCCACCAAATGACTGATCCCCCATTCGTCACATCTACCACTATAGAGATCATTCACAGCCGACTGATATGACATTTCTAGGTCGAAGCGCCCTTTTTACAGCTCATGATCGAGTACGCAAGTATTGGGAAACAGTCGTGCGACGCCCTGCTGAACGACAAAATTCTGAATCCTGAGCAACTGTCGACCTTCCAGGACGATTATGCCTACTTTCTCTACCGGGTGAACTTGTGGGCGACTCGAGCGTCGGAGACCTTTGAAGTCTCTGGTCAGAGTCAGGATGAGGGTGGTATTCAAGACAGCACCAGTCTCGGACCACCAGCACTATCCATGGTGCGCACGATTCTGCACATCCGAGCCAATCACCTCAAGACGCTCATCGCCCGCGCATTTCTTTGCTCTGGCCTGCGAAACGCCGCGCCTTCGGATATCTGGGTCACCTCGGTGGACATCGCGGCCGACACGGTCGCGGTTCTCAGCCAGCTGGACTCTTCCCGGGGGGAGTACCTCTTCCACCAAGCGCAATTCAATCACTTTCTGATTTCGGCCCTGGACGTGCTCCTCTTCGCCACCACGCACAGGTCATCCGGCGTGGGATCCCCGTCCGCCAACGGCCAGGAACTCGTGGTCCCCACAGAGATCGCCCAGAAGGCGCGACAGAGCTCGACCACCGCGCTGGCCCGTCTCCAAACCCTGGCCGAAACTTCAATCCAGTCCAAGTACCTGTGGGAACGGGTCCGGGGCGTCGTTTCCCGACTCAATTTCTCGGACAACCTCCTCGCCGCCACCACCGCAGGTGCAGGAGTAGCAGGCGCAGGCGCAGCAGCAGCAGCAAATGACCCAGAGACGGAACTTATCCTGCCCGCACTAGGACCCGAGAATCTCGACATCATCTTCGAACACACAAAGGCCGTGACGGATTCGGGGGTCGGTCTCAATTCGTTGCCGCTCACCACTGACTTCGGTCCCGCGGATGGTGAGAACGGGTTAATGTTCCCATTTCTGTCCGACGATCCGGCCGTCTGGGGATTCCAGCTCCCACCGTCGTCGTCGGATCTGGACTTTGGCTTGCCGCCCCATGACCTGGGGTTCTTTGGTCAATAAGTAACCCCGTGCGTGCCGTGGCACAGGTACTCGAAGAAGGACGTCCAATATGAACTGGTGGCCCGTGAAGGGGTGCTTCTGCATGAGAGTTCGAGCGGTAATTAATTCGAACGTGACACGCGGTCACTCTGGGACGGGAGTTTCTACCAAGATGGGAAAAAAAAGGAATGTATTACTGCCACGCGCGACTATCACGCACGAATAAATGAGGCGTTTCGACTCTGAAAATGCCCTTTCTTATGGGCACCTCTCGAATAGTTCCGTGTTTCCAGATGGATGATAAAGGCCCTGTTTTGCGCTGTCTCTCACTTCCTGCTCGTGAATCTTATGACCGGACCCGACCTCCCTGCCGCGAGATGGTCTAGCAATTTATACTCCACGACTTCGGGATTCTTATTGAACCGATCTTCCTTCCCACCAGCCACGTACTCGAGGTCGTACATCCAGACCGCGCGGGCAATGACCAGACACAGCTCCATGACCGCCAACCGCCTGCCGATGCACTGTCTCGAGCCGTACGAGAACGGGGTCAGGGCGTCGTGGCACCGCTTGACGGCGTCGACACTCGTGTGTTCGGGCAGCCACCGCTCGGGGACGAACGTGTGCGGGTCGAAGAAGACGTCTCGGAGATGGTGCACCGCGTAGACGGGGACCGAGAGCTCGACGCCCGCGGGGAAGTGTTCGCCCGCCGCGCTGAGGCCGCCCGTCAGCACCTCCCGGGGCAGCACGCCGGGGAGGCTCGGGCTCAGACGGATCGTCTCGTTGATGACCGCGTGGAGGTAGGCGCAGCTGTCGAGCGTCTTGCCGAGGCGGACCTCATCGACGCACGTGAAGGTCGTGCGGATCTCCTCCGTCAGACGCTTCAGCGCGTGTGGGTTGTGCGTCAGATAGAAGAAATTCGCCGCCAGCTGTGTGGCTGTTGTATCGGAGCCTGGTTCGGGGTGAAAGAATTTGTAGACTTTGTGAGTAACGATCTCTCTTTCTCTCTCTCCCCCCCAGACTCCTGTGTTAAAAGAGAGAGGACGTACCTCCAAGAATAAGACCCCTCGCTTCGGCAAACACCTCCTTGGAATTGGCGTAGGCTTTGGTGCCGTCCTTGTTCTCGGCGCTGGCAATGTACGAGAAGAAATCCTTGCGGCTCTGGTCGGCGTTCATGCGCAGCTGGACCTGCTTCTTCGCGTACACGAGCAACTGCCGGCCGCGGCGGACGATGTCTGGGAAGAGGATTTTGTCAAGGTTCCACCTGAGCATGAAGTGACTGCATCCATTCTGCGTGTGTGGTCAGCCAGGTCTCTTCGAGTCTTTGGACAGTTTTGAGTGTTCTGGCTTGCTTTGTGTCGCGTCTCGTCAAAGTCCCAAACCATACACGCGGTGGGTGGTCAGAAACAACTTACGAGAAGCTGCTGATGTACGGCCGCGTCAATGACATCGGGGAGCTGGCGACTTTCGTCTCCCCTGAGCATCCCAAAGTCCTTGCCAAACACTAGATCGCCCATGACATCGAAGGTCAGGTAGTTGCCCCATTTCCCCAGGTCCGCGGTCCAGCATTCTCGCAGTGCCGAGCAGTGCTCTTCGCCCGACGCCGCACGGAAGAATTCGTCAATGTGCGGGAGAATGTATTGTTCCATGGAGGACAGGTTCGCCTCGGTGAATGCTGGGGCGAGGATGCGGCGCTTGCGGGCGTGGATCTCGCGGTCGCGGGAGGAGAACATGTTCTGGAAGCCATTGTGTGCGATCGACGCTTCGTAGAAGATGGATTTGCGCACGTTCTGGTTCACGCCGTAGATGTCTGGTTGGATAGTCAGGGTTAGCTTCGTTATACAGCCACTGGTACTCGGCTGGGGGGCATCGGTGGGCGAGCATACGTACCTTTGATAGCGGCCGAGTCGTTGATTGTCACGAGGTTGGGCGCAACACGGACAAACTTGCCTGCACGGGGAACAAATACTTCGTCAGTTACCGTCTCTTCTGATCACTTCCCCATGTTCTGACTTCGGCCTTTTCTCACAAGAATCTCGAGAACGACTATAACGTACCATACTTCTGGTGCGCCCAGTAGATCTGCAGGTGTCTGTCGCCGATAGCAGCATGATAGACCGAATACCAATTCGTGACCCTCGCCCAGAATGGACCGGGGTACTTTGCGAGTGGATGGAAGTAAAGCCTATATGTGACCAGACAGAGTGTCTGCCATCTGCGTCAGCATTCATGAGAGGTTGGAATTGGGAGCTGGGAATCATTCAGCCTGCTGGAGAACATACATAAAGCAGTGCTGTCGAGATGGAAATAAGACTCAGCAGAAGTATGGGATGATAGAGTATTCCATCCTTCTCTGTGACGGACTCTCCCGAACGATATGTGAATGTCATTGTGGGCCGCCAGCGATATCACCACGATACTTTATGAATCGGTCAGCGTAGTGCTTCGAATTTGCCAGCTCGTATCGACTTCATGATCGGAAATATATCATTCGAGTCGTCGGACTCCTTATACACAAGTTTCACTTCCACGTCAGCTTTGTTAATCTGACCTTGATCACCATTCCGAACCTGTCCTTCTCCATGCCATGGGGAAAACCCCGATGATGAGGCCTCCCGATTGACAGCACATCTCGATTCCCTAAGCCACCGAGCACCTCCAGAGGTCTCTCCCATTGCTGGCCATAGATGCAAGGGCCTACGGTAGACGGCAGGTAATCGAGTCTGATAGGTTCCCCCACGTTCTCAACCCACACGTTGCGGAGAGTGATCGTCTCGGACGCGACTGGAGTGCTGACCATGGTCGGAACGTTCCGACTACTGCACCTTGGACCTGTTGGGTTATACTTCCCGGCCTTGAAAGTACTCACATGGGATTGAGACTTGGAGATTAGGTGTCTGAAGGCATTGTCCAAAGTGGTGGGAGTCCGGTGAGCCACCAGTTCACGGTGAAGGGCACGAGTCATTCTCCAGGAGACCACGGACTATCCATCGTCCCAAGTCGGCCAGATGCACCTTTCCGTCGGAGCTCCTCGGTTCTTGGTTCGGTTGAAACCCAATTTGGGAAACACAAAATATATCCTCAATGGCACAATATCTGTTACGGTAGGAGAGATGTTTGATGTTGGAAGGGCGAATCAGATGGTGGTTTACGAGGCTGTCATCTACCAAATCAGGTAAAGTGCAGCCTCGGACGGGCACCCCACGGCGGCAAGGCGGGGCCCTCCAAATGCACCGCAAGATCGACGTGGACAAAAGAGCCTCCTATGTAGTTACAGAATTTGGCATTTCTCAGAACTCGAAGACAGGAGAAGATGCTACGGTGAATGCGATACCATTGAAAGTTTCTATATCCGCAGTCTACATATCACGTCTTTTCCTCTTCCAGCCAAGGACCTTGCGTCTCGAAAACGGCTGCCTCCTTCACATCTCCTACAAACAAATCGTCAAAGTTCTATTCACTTTAGGATCTACTCAAAGGGTGGAAATCCGCCATCATGCAGTCCGGAATTACAGGTAACTTGGTACCCTCCCGCACCTGGACCGTGATATATAGGAGGCTGACTGACCACCATCCTTCTGCTACCCGCAGCATCTTCTGATCTTCACTCCGCATTCAGCAACTTTACCAGCGATACCTCTCTCTTCTGCCTTCCTGCCGGTATAAGTTCCGAGTCCCTCACGCCTTTACCAGCGATCCGCTTCCCCTCGACGCATTCCGGCCTCTTCAACAGCATCCACACGCTCTCCGAAATCCTGACGCCGACCGACCCCCTGTACTTGCTCCTCCGTCGTGCTCCTAACTCCAGTGAGCTGATAGCAATAACCTATGTCCCCTCGCGGGCCCCCGTGCGGCAGAAAACTCTGTTTGCATCAACACGCAACACGCTTATGCGCGAGCTCGGCACTGAAAAGTTCTCCGAGACGGTCTTCTTGACTGAGAGGGAAGAGATCCTCGACCCTGCGCAATGGGATGAGCGTTCCAAAGGCTCTGCGGCTGCGAGCGGTGGAGTCCCAACCCCCGGTGCGAGGGGAGCCGTGGATTCTGGGTTGCTCAGCGCAGAGGAGAGGGAGCTGCAAGCTGTGAAACGGGCTGAGGAGGAAGAAAGGCACGGAACGCGGGGAAGAGATCTGATGGGCGAGGGAGGAAGTGGCGCCACACAGGGCAAAGGGGGTGTCATGATGAAGATTGCGGATGAGGCCAAGTCCACTCTGACAGCGTTCAAGGACACTGACAGTTCGGGCGGCAATATGGCTGTCTTCGGAATCGACATTGCCACGGAAGAGATTCAGCTGCTGTCCACAAATTCTGATGTCCATCCCGGTGCGGTAGCTGGAAATATACCGGGTGATCGACCGAGTTATACATTTTACAATGCACACGGAGTCTCGGGAAGTATATTCATCTACGTGTGTCCCGGGACGAGCAAGATCAAGGAAAGAATGGTCCACGCGAGTTCACGGTTGGGAATGACCAAATTGGCTGGGTGGGAAGGTATTGAGATTGTGAAGAGGTTGGAGGCCGGAGATCCGGAGGAGTTACACGGCGAGAGACTGGAGGAGGAGGTCAAGTCTTTGCTCGCCGCGGCGGGTCTTGCTGGTGGAATTTCCGGTGCAGAAGGCGGCGACAACTCGGGCCCTGGGTCGGGAACTGCAACACCCAGAGGAGGATTCGCCAGACCAAAGAGACCAGGGAAGAGGTGACGAGTCGATGAATCAGGCAGAATTTGGAGCTGCACTACAAACTTGCAAAAATAACCTCCATTTTTTGAGGAATATGTGGCGCTAATGACTTATCAAAAGCACACAATAACCTTTCACAAAGACATATGACGAATAAAGCGACGATTCAATTGAGACCGGTCGCTGGCTGTCTTCTATCCTTCCTTTCCTTCCTTCTCTGCATACGCCGGATCCAATCGTCATTCAGTGTCGTGACACGACGAACGTGTTCTGGCTGGTAGAAAATCTGTTGTTTGATGCATTGAGCCCATATATAGACCGGGTTTCAAGTATTGTCCGTTTCGCTCAACGCGCGGAACAGTCGGAGCATAAGCCAGTGTCATTCTCGCAGGACAAATGGCTCCGGCCACATTCCTCGGCGCTGGGAGAATGAAAAGCGGACGCGCTGGGTTGCCAATGTGCGAGAGATTTTCGGACACTTCTGTGTCACATTCAACCATTCTGGAAATTGTCTCGAATGAAATCCTCGCCTGAACAGGCAACGCAACCATGAATTATCCCCCTAGGCATCAAGTTATATCCTGCACAGCTTGGAATATGCACTCATCTTAGCCCACACTGACACAGAGAGGTGGTCTGTTCCCAGTGCCGGCTTCCCTCTGAAAAGATGCAACGCGTGTCTCTAATACTGTTGATTTCTGAAATTCTTCTTTTGATAGAACAGATCCGTCCTCGACGATCCCAGATTGATAATCTTCGGGCACCCGTCTCGGTCCTTTTCCAACCTCGTGCACTCGAAGCAGTAAAAGGCGTCGGAAATCCCTTCGCCGCCGCAGACGATGCACTTGTTCTGGTAGTTGCCGAAGGAGCACTCGTCGCAGATTCGCACAAGAGTCGTCGGGCGCACGTAGGAGTCGCAGACGGGGCATTTGCCATCGCACTTGTCGCAAAGACGGCCGATCGAGATGCCGGGGGCTTTACGACACATGACTAAATCGGGGTGGTGGCGCGACATTGTTGTAGTTGTATTTCGCGGGGGGGTTTCGAGAGCGACCAGAAGTACTGTTGTAGTGGTTTCAAGTAGTTCGCGGAGGATTGATTTGGTACGGAGCTTGTGGACGACGCAGGAAGGGAGGATGTAGGGAATAATATGTAGGTCGGCGTACTGGTTGCGGGACAGGAAACGGAAACGCATCGAAAAAGCTCAGCCTTGCGCGAATTTCTAAGCCTCGTTCCTTTTCCCCGCACAAACAAAAGCGGCACGTGCAGCAAGAAAAGATCTGTGGAGCTCCGCCTGCCAGCCTGATTCGATGTTTCTGCCTTTCATTTACATATCAACAGCCTCGATGCCAAACCAACGACCTGTGGGAGTGAGGTGCAGGAGCCTTCCTTGATAGAGATCCAGCCCTTGAACCCACCGCATTTTACGAACAATGATATCCTCGGCTGTCCTCATTCCTGAGGAGCCTCAGGTCGACCCTGCAGACCAACATGGCTCCCTCAAACGCCGCCAGTCCTCCCTTTCCGAATCCTCAGAATCAAATAAACGCCCCCGCCTCAACTCACAGACGTCAACGGCCGAAACGAACAATGGCGAAGCGTCGCCAACGGCGCCATCAGCAACTTCGCCAGCCGCAGTAGGCGCTCCAGGAGGACAGCCATCGGCGATGTCGCCTCCTCCGCCTCGCCGGCGACAGACATCTTCGACTCTGGAACAGGATAAATCTCGAAACCGAAGACTTTTCGGTGCCCTACTCGGCACTCTTTCGCAATCCTCGAACGCATCGAGAAGGTCGTCCGCAGGGACCAAGATAAATATTCCAACAACGACATTAAACGAACGACGTGAAGAAATCGAATCGCGTCAACGGGAACGCCTAAAACGCGAGTCCCAGGAGATCGCCGAATCTGCCCGCGCAAAAAGGCAACAACTTCAGCGCGAGCGACGAGTCGAGCAGTTGCGCTGGGATGAAGAAGCAATGAAATTGCGGCATAGGAATATGAGGGCCGCCGCTGGATTTTTACAGACCAAGGCAGAGCCACGATTGTACTATAAGCCCTGGGAGTTGCGCGACCCGGAGGAAGACGAGATTAAACAGCAGATCGAGGAGGCGGAGGCCACGATTCAGCGGGAGACCGAGGAATTCGAGGAGAAGAGGAAGTCGAGGGAACAGGAGCTGAAGGAAGAAGAGAAGGAGGCACAGCACCCGCCGGGTCCAACAAGCCTCCCTGGAGATACCACGAAAGACGAAGGAGACGATCGCCACGACACAAAAGGCGAGGTTGCCAACGACGCATCTGGAAACGAACAACCAAATCAGATCACAAGTCAAAAGGATGGGGAAGATCAATCCTCCCCCCACGATGCTTCCGGTCCGCTGAAGGACACCGACCCTGCGGAACACCCATCGAAAGCCGAGAGGCGGCGCAGCAGCAGTAGCAAAGAGCACGACGACCATGATCATGGCGGCGAAGAACTCGAGCGTGGACAAGAAGACGATGTAATATACTGAGTATGTATTATTTGGGGTTGTCGGCTACAACACCGTCCAATACCACACTGTTGGATGTTGCTCTGCACAGAAATGAGAGGACACTAGGCTCGTAGGGGTCTGTACAAGTTTCTCAGCGAGAAGTGATTCGTTCAGATTCCGTTGGCCGCCCGTATAGACTTGCAACGCCATGGCAAAATCTCTCGATGAATTGATTCCACTGGGAAACGTATACCCCACACGGTCCAAGCGTGCAAGCAAGATGCGTACCGTAGTGATGATCGTGCTCAGCCTTGCCGGTCGGTGTATACTGTCCAAAGACGGCTTAGTACGATATACCTAGTCTAGGTAGACAGGGCTGCGACCGGACGAGGCTGAGGTTTATGTCATACCTCATACTCGGTATGAGGGACTCCACCACGTGCGGGCAGCCCCGGTTGCCATAATTACCTAGTACTTGTCCCCTCCTGGGTACCCTCCGGGCCGAAGTTCAATCATCAAATCAATTCTCGCGCATTCCTTTTTCCTTTTCCCTTTCCCAATTTTCTCTCCCAGGCGTGAGAACCAAACCAGCGAAGTATTTATTTTGTTGGTCCCTTTTTTTTTTTGTCCCAGGCCAAATTTACGGTTTCTTTTTTAGTTTTGCAGCAGCAGCTTTTGATACTATTTTTGCGCCATGTCGTAATTTTGTCACGTTTTTCTGCAACATTTAATCTTTGTCGACACCCTGCATTCATCTTTTACTAGCTCGTCCATTGAACTGCTTGGCGTTGGTGGTTCTTGAAGGGGAGGTCTTCGGTGCTATTATTGTTATTATTATTGGATCTGGGTGCCAATCTAGTCGTCATATCTGCCAGCAATGGAATCACGTCCAACGACAAGCACCGCGGGCTCCCAAATCTCATCTATCAACGTTCTGACCTTGAATTGCTGGGGACTGAAATATATCGCAAAACACCGCCATGAACGATTGTCCGAAATAGGAAATCGGCTTGCCACCTATTCTCCTCAACTCGATATAGTCGGGTTGCAGGAATGCTGGACATATACCGATTACCTGTCCATACGAGACAGCACCCGCTCTTTCCTCCCGTACGGCAAGTTCTACCACTCCGGCATCTTCGGGGGTGGTCTGGCCATCCTGAGTCGATGGCCAATAATCGAATCTTCCATGTATCGTTATCCTCTCAATGGCCGACCTCAGGCATACTTCCGCGGCGACTGGTTCGTCGGGAAGGGTGTTGCATGTGCCAGGATTTCTCTTCCCGATGGCGCCAATATTGAAGTCTTTAATACGCACTTACATGCGCCTTACGAAAAGGAACCGAACGACAGCTATATCTGCCATCGAACAGCACAGGCCTGGGAAATTGCGAAACTCATGCGTGCAGCTTCCGACAGAGGCAGCCTAGTCATTGGACTGGGCGATTTCAACATGGTCCCATTGAGCTTCGCACACGTTCTGGTGGAAAGTCGTGCGGGCGTGCAGGATGTCTGGCGAGTGGTGAAACCTGGGAGCAGCATCGGTGCAAGCGTCGATCCACCTGAAAAGGAGCGCCGAAAACGCGTGGGCGAAGATGAGACTCCGTCCGTCGAGATAAGTCTCGAGGAACACGGCCACACGTGCGATTCTGTTCTGAATACGTGGCGATGGAACAAGGCCCATCAGAAGCAGCTGGCGCAGGGCCACGACCGGAAAATCTCGGGTACGGACTTGGACCCAAAAGCAAAACGGTTGGACTACATCTTCTTCAGCGGGATAGGTAAGGGTTGGAGAGTTGGTGATGTAAAGGTTGCTCTTACCGAAAGGCACCCGACCCTCCTCTGCTCGCTGAGCGACCATTTTGCTGTGCAGGCGACACTAGAGAGAAGCCAAAGCCAGCCAGCTCCTCCGATCACAGTGGAAGCTCACGCAGCCTTGCACGATTCAAGCGCCACAGATGCCAACCTCCAGACTGCGGATTTTGAGGAGAAGGATTTCGACAAGGCAATATCAAAGATACCCACGCGAAGCCAAGTCAGCCAGGACTTTTACAGAGATATCCTCGTCATGATCGACAAATACACGCTGCGGGAGCGAAAGCAACGACGGTACGGCCTGTTGCATTTCGTGGGCTCCGCTGTGGTCTCGATCGGCTGCTTCATCGCCGTCTGGTGGTCACCGCGGAATTTTGTGTCCTTCATCCTGATACTGCTCAGCAGCCTTGGCCTCATGGCTGGGACGATACATGGATTGATCGGGGGTCTCTTTGTGGGTTCGGAACTGAGGGCTCTGGCTGAGTTTGAGTGGGAAGTTCGAAATGCGCTCCATCTTGCTGGCGGTCCGGCTTTGGAAGATCAATCATTTCAATTGAAAGATTGGTACGATTGAAGACGACAAGGATTGACCATGTTCTAGAAGAGCTCCAGGAGCATCAATGGCTGGGTGAAAAGTGTCCCTGCATTGCTGCGACAAGCGCCCAGCGACCATGGCGCTTAGAGGATCGAGCAACATGTGGCAGCTTGCAGTGGACGAATGGAGAGGAATTGACTGGGGGATCCCAAACACATGCAGGGAGCAGCACTGAATGCACCCTGAGGAAGAGAGTAAATTATTATGAATGTTGTTGGCATGACATGGATTGGGGGGAGGAGTGAGTGTGTGTTGTCCTTGTTGGGCCCGTCATTGGATTCGCAACTCGACACTTCAAAAAGGGTCCGAATTTCCCACCTTCGTCGATAACGCCAACCTCAACATTTCCTCTCTCCATTACACCCACAACCACCTTTTCCTGTTCGTCTCATTATCAGAATCCGGTCGCCTGGTGTTTATTGATCAGCAACTGATTTTTCAGGATCCAGACACACGCACATAACAAGGTACGTAAACCTGTCTCCCACCTGTTGCGTTGTTGTCCCTTCTACTGCCTGGACCTGGTTGCCTGCGAACCACCTCCCACCACTGCTTTTCCATTGCTCCCATGAGTCATCGGTTGTCGCGAGCACCTTATCTATCATTGTTCCAAGAGTTATAAATATTGGACGATACCCCATGAAGTTGTGACCGTATCATCTTTGCCTGGCTCACTGGTCACCTTGTCACCCCCGCTTTTGCGCAGTCCAAACAACCGTTTCACTCACTTTACCAGCTGACAACTGGCCTTATTTAGTTTCTCAGGACAGCCTTCGCCGTCTGATCTGCATACAACTGCGAGAACCTCAAAAACCACACCACACCTACCAAAACCACCACTACCAATGGCGCAAACACGCGGCGCAACCGGCCACTCCAAGCCAAGAGTCTTTGCCACCGTCTCGACCGAGCCTGTGCGCAAACGCAAGACGACGGCTACCACCACGGACGGCGCCACCAAGAAGCGCAGGAGCGCTCCAAAGAAGGCGGGCGCAACAACCACCGGCGCAGGTGTCACGAAGAAACGTGCGCCGGCGACGCACCACAAGAGAAAGCCCACAATTGCGGACAAGGTCGAGGGCGCGGTGGAGAAAGTCATCGGGACCGTCGAGGGAAAGCCCGGCAAGAAGGCTGCAGGCACGAAGAAGATCAAAGGCACAGACGGGAAAGGCAGCAAAGTGTCCAAGAACACCGCGAGGGTCGAAGTATCCTAGATCAAGGGTGTTCTCGACTTTGCACGAGACGAGACATGAGTGTTTCTGTCGCAACAGACATATGATCAGACAGAAGCTGGCGGAGAGTGCTGTGCTGACTGGCCCACTTTGGATCTTTGTGGGAACGCATCGGACTTTTGTTATTTTACCCTTTGCCCCGTGCCCACTTGGCCCCTTGCCTCCCATCTCTGAGCTGGATTTTTGGGGTGGAGAGCATGGTCATCATCATTAATGACATTACCACCGGGATTTTGTCTTGACGCTTGCTCGCTCACTCTGTTCCCGGGCATTCTTGTTCACAATCCCAGACTCCTTTTCCTTGTTCGACTCAGGGCCCGAAACTCGAGGCTCGAGGCTCAAGGCTGAGGATTCGGAACTCAGGGACTGACTGACCTTACATGACATGACATTATATGGCACGGCACGGCATAACGACAATTGGGTATTGTTTACGAGAATTCGCACAGGAGTTTGCAAAGGGCATTGTTATCCATCACA
Source organism: Fonsecaea nubica (assembly GCF_001646965.1). Lineage (NCBI taxonomy): Eukaryota > Fungi > Ascomycota > Eurotiomycetes > Chaetothyriales > Herpotrichiellaceae > Fonsecaea > Fonsecaea nubica. Next base: position 211,471 of record NW_019173692.1, on the reverse strand, counting down.
TCACATCACATCACGAGGCTGGATTTCTTTGGTTCAGGATACCTCGCATGGATCTGGTCTGGTATCGCGATCTGAGTTGGGCTGGGTTGGCTGGCTGGGCCCATACCATCATCCATGGTAATAAGAAACCCAAAACCAAAACCCCTTAGATAGCAGGTAGCATCCAAGGTTTACCTTATACCTACCTCCCTCCCTCCCTACCACTACCTACCGGTTTAACTGCATGTCTATGTCCCTCTGTCCTTCTGTTCCAGTATCCCTACTCACAGATAGAGATACACAGGGTTCATAGGTACGGACTGGGGTACAGAGGTACAGAGGTAGAGGTACTACGGCAATGAATCGAGAGATATATAGGATACCTCACTCACTCAATTCTATCTATCTATCAATCTTATCTACCTTGGAAACGAACAACGCACGAGGAACTCAGTCTGTCACGGGCCTTTCTTGCATCTCGAACAGCGAACAACGGGAGAGCAGGTTAGTGAATGGACCGGTTCGAAGATTGGACTCGTGTACTTTTGTACTCATTGTACTCGGTACTTGGACCTCGTATGTATTACTTTTCTATCTGGCTCGCACGATATCAAGTGCACAAGCACCGCACAATGCTGCTCATGGGATATTTCGCTCGCTTGTAACGATTCTCCCTTTCCATTCCTCTATTCACATATGCAATTTTGTCCTTTGTCCATGTCGAGACTTTCATTCCCTTTCGTTCGTCATCCATGTCGCTTTTCGATCCATGCTATTTCCGAAATCCCTATTCCCGTGTCGAAATCAAAAACGCCGTGCCAGGTGCCAGGTCAATCTGTCCTTTTCCCAGTATCAACAATGTCGGAGTTACAGTACAATCTCGTCACTTCGTGCGTCTTGTTCCGTGCTTCCTCCAGACTTGCAGTTGCCGGTCATCGACGTGACCGATGAGAGGTCTTGTCAAACATGGGCAACTTCAAGTCCTAGAAAGGACACGCTCATCAGTACCACCACTCATTCAGTCATCCAGGCTGTCTCGTCTATCTCTTCTCCAGCCACCAGACCTTGGAGGTCCTTGACCGCTGAGGCTGGGAAGTGGATGATGATAGGCCTTGGTATTCTGGTTCTGGACGCTCTGGTTGTCAAAGTCCTGGTTTGCGTGGAATGAACCAGGCACGGTGCGGATTGGACGTTGGGGGCTGTGATTTTTGCTCGGTGAGTGGTATCTCGGTGGACGAGGACCAGACATTGGCGCAGCAGCCGGTGGTGGTGTCGCGACGTTGAAGCTGCCTTCTTGGCCGTACGAAAAGTCACGACGTGATTGACGTTTCTCAGGACTGTGTTGGCGAGAAGATGGTGCTTGCCGGGTGCTGTTGCTGCCAATGTCACTGCCGCCACGTGAGGTCTCAGTGTAGTCCGTGCCGTAGAAGAGGGCATCCGAGTCTCTGTTGAGACCTCCCACGCGAGCAGCCTTTTCGTGTCGATATGCGCGGACATCGTAGTCCTGGCCACCTTCCCAGCGGGCTTCCTTGGCCTCTCGTAACTTTCTCTCTTTAGCCGTCTCCTTTTGCTTCCTTGACTGCTTCTCCTTGATGATTGGTGCTTCAGAAGACAGCTCTGTCATCGTCTCAGTCATAGCCTCTGTCACGGTATCCGGAATCGTTGCCGTGTCTTTGTCCGAGTACCCATCTCCCACAACGCTACCACCACCTAGCTTGGTGCTCTTGGTAGCGTTACTAAGAGTCGTTCCATTGGGACCCTTTCGTCTCAAGACGGTGGACTTGTATTCATCCCAGTCACCCTTTTGCCATTTAAAGCCGCCGTTCTTGGCCCAAAAGAAGAACCAGATGGCAAGGATGACGAAAGAAGCCCCGATAATGGCAAATAGGGCCTGGATGCCTTTCATGTTGATATCATTAGGATCAACTGACCCGGCACCAGGGTTTGGGTCTTTTGTATGTTGGGCATCTCTTGCGGTGAGGACATTATAGCTATCTATCGGAGATATCATGAGAGGAGAGTCATCGCTTCGGGGGATGAGAGGATTGTAGACCAGATCCCGTTTAGAAAATGAGGTTGTCGTCGGCATTTCGTTCAGGTCGGTGGAGCGTGCATCGAGTTCAAGGGAAGAGAATTTGAGGTCGGGAATGTCAACATGGGAATTGACTGGAGCCATGATGGCAGGGAAGAGAGCAGTAACGCTCTCGAGGGAAGCGCTTCGTCAGTGCAACGGATCTTCTGTCGTATATCACAGATGTTTGGTGCGTGAGGGGACGATGAGAGACGGTGTTTCGAGGTGTTGTCTTGTAGACAATTTGACGGTGTGGTAATTTTGCAGAAGGTCAGATATGGAATGTCCAGCTGGGCAGATGAGAAACTCACCTCTCCGAAGAGACTTTTGTGCGCGAAATACTGTTGTATGACTGTGAATATATGGTGGCAGGAAACGCTGAAGAGGCTGGGGAGCAAGGCTGGGCAGCGGCCAGGCGAGGCTGCGCCATATATTTTGTCCAGTGATAATGACGCAATTGTTGATTAACTCCGAATCGGGCATAGCTCCGTTTCCACAGCAGCCTCACGTGTCTCTCTATTATTGTCCAAACGACTCATGCCACGCTACCTCGACTCGTCCAAGAATTCCACCAACCCGACTTCGTTATGCTTGTAACCCAACTTCTCTGCGCGTCGCGACACGAACCTCATATTGCTCGCCATCAGCATCGGCAATTCGCCCTCGCCTGCTTCCTCCAAAGCCACACTTCTGGCTTGAGGCTCTCGCACGATCCCTTCCGCGTACATTGTTTTCGCAAAGGCGTCTGATGCTTTCTTCCAGGAAACTTCCGGTCCCCCAATCAGGAAACATCGCTCATAGACAGATCCTTGAGGATCCTCCTCGTGCAATGCCAAGTCCAAGACTTTCAGCATGAAGGGGGCTATGGCATTGACGTGGAGGCAATTGAAGAGGGCACTTCCGTCTCCTACGTATGGCACAAATCCCAGCTCTCTAGCCTTCTCGCGGTAGATTAGTTGGATCACTCCCAAAGCCGGAATTGGGCCAGCAGCTTTGCCATATATTCCAGAAGGGAAGACAATGTAGGTCCCGATATTGCTTGTTTTGCCCGCAGTTAAGACCCTGCATGATGAGTTGTCAGTCAATTATGACAGATACTATGATGCTCAGGGAAGATCATACATCGTGTCAGGCCCACCATTGAGCATGGAAGGGTTGATAAGCTTCATGTCTTCTGGGTTGCAATCCTGCTGCATGTCAGTAAGTTCATTCCGCGTAGTTCAAAGGTGCCATTTCGCTCACGTCCCAGATCTTCGTTTCTGTGTGAAACGCCCCATCCGTCCATCTCTTATCCACAAAATTACCAGTCCCACTCATGTGAATGAGGGTCTTCTTCTCTTGCGGCTGCTGGTTCAAGCCTGCCACAATCGCTTCACTCAAGGGCACATCCCATGACGAACCCACGTTGATGACGATGTCGTGTTCTCGCGCCAACGCAGCAATCTTGTCCTTCTCATCGAAAGTGCCATGCACGATGCGTTTGACGCCTGCTGTTTCGTACAAGTACTTGTCAAGAGTGTTATTCCGCAAGAAGACCGTGACTGGGAGACGAGGGTATTCTGTCTTCAGAGCCAAAATAAGGTGTGCTTGGAGACAAGGTCAGTCAATCAACCGAGTGATGAGTACAATTGTGAGGCAACTTACAGCCAACAAGGCCTGTTACACCAAAAAGCAAAATCGAAGGCATGGTCGATTCTAAATCCGCTGTGACAAACGTTTGAGTCGACGTGTCGATTAGTTTTTGCAATCCTACGGTATGCTCTTGTGGGCAGAATCGATCAAGCTCTTCAGGTCTACTATTGGACTTATATCCTCTTCAAGCCTGACCAAATGTCCTCTCATCGGACCCAATATTCCCTCGAATTCGTCGCGAGTCCATACCACAAACAGTCTACTGGCCGGGCATACTCATCCGCCACCAAGCACAAGCCTCTCGAGTTTTCAGGCTCTAGGCTCTTATAAAGATGGGTGACCAAGCACCACAGATTGCGGATCAGCGGACTGCGCAAAGCTCCCGACAGCCCAGCCCAGCCCAGTCCAACAGCACTGGCTTTCAGCGATGGACTGGTGATTCTTCTATGGAGCTCTATTCGTTCACCACGGACTATGGACCTCAGAAACACGGCTGGGAGTGTCTTCATAAGCAAAAGCCCATGGTGGCATTTATGCGAGACAGCACCATCTGCCGTGCTCTTATTGGTGCACCAGAAAAAATTACCCTTTCGAGCCATTGGGGGCAAGCGGATCGACTAAGGACAGGGCTTGAGAACAATGAATGCTGTGCTATTATCAATCATATATCCATCAGTGATGGTTTTTGGAGGCCGTTTAAAAGATGATGAGAGAGAGAAAAAAACTACTTCTTTCATAGGAGCTGCTGGCTGTAGAAGAATGAAAGTTCAGTGTTGATAATCATCATATTGTGGTTTTCTCTCTCTCTCGAGACTGTCCCTTTCATTCATGACTTTTTCATCACCCTTGTCTGTCGAGCACTTGTCTCTCGTACAGTCAGTCCTGTGCGAATACCTCCTCCCTCCTTCCTCCTTCGCAGCTCCAGTCCCCCAAATACCTCGTGCGTATGTTATGATTTGATCTTCTGACCTCAAATTCGAAAGGTCGATTGCAATCAATCAGTCGATGGTGCAGATCAACTTGCCCATGGTCTGGTTGCTCTCAAGCATCTTGTGGGCCTCCTGGATTTCGGACATCTTGAAGACCTTTTCGACAATGACCTTGAAGCGGCCGTCGATGAAGCGGGGCAGGGCGTGCTCGACGAGCATGTCGCGCAGGCGGCCCTGGTAGGCCTCGTCGCGGCTGCGGAGGCTGGAGCCCTCGTAGCGGAGGCGCTTGCGCAGGAAGCGCGACACGTCGATGGGCTTGTTGACGACGTTGCCGCCCAGGGTGCCGAGGTTGACGATGTGGCCGTCGCGGGCCGCCGCGTCGAGGTTCTGGTCAAAGTAGCCGGCGCCGATGAAGTCGACAATCAGGTCGACGCCCTTGCCGTCGGTCTGCTTGAGCAGGGCCTGCGACCAGTCGCCCTCCTTGTACGAAAACCCCTCGGTCGCGCCCAGCGACTTGCAAAACTCAATCTTCTCGCGCGAGCTCGCCGTCACGTACACGGCCGAGGCGTTGTCCGCCTTGGACAGCTGGATGCCCGCGATCGACACGCTCGACGCCCCCGCGTGCCACAGCACCGACATGCCCGGCTTGAACTCGCCCACCAGGTAGAGCGCCTGCGTCGCCGTGATCCACGTCTCGGGGATGCCGGCCGCCTCCTCCCAGCTGAGTTCTTTGGGTTTGTGCACCAGCATGTGCGTGCTGACGGCGATGTACTCGGCGTAGGCGCCACCGTAGGCGAGGCCAAAGACCTCGTCGCCGATGTTGAAGCCCCGTTCGGGTTCGGAGCCAAAGGCCTCGATGGTGCCGGAAAATTCGACGCCCAGGATGGGGCCCGCCTGCGGTGGTAACGGGTATCCGCCTTCTCGCTGAAGGAGATCCATGCGGTTCAGGCCAAAAGCCTTGATTTTGACGAGAGCCTGGCTGCCCTTTGCCACCGGTTTGGGAGTGTCGGGATTGATGAAGAGGGCGGAAATGGGACCCTTTCCACCCTTGATGTCGACTGCGCGCATGGTTGCCATGGCTCTTGCGGGTGTGTTTCTGGCCGACGGTTGGACACGACTGTGAAAAGTTCTGAGAGCGACCTTGTTCCTACTCCTGGTGGTACTGCTCAAGGGTGATGTTGATGTTGATGTTGACGCTGAAAAGGATCTTCTTGCCCCGAGAGACGTCGATGTCTGCAATATATGTAAAGACGGACAAATGCGCTGGCCTTGAAGAATTGCTATTGAGAACGGGTAATAGCCGGTCACTAGCCGTTGGAGATGCGGGATTTCTAATGCGACCCTCGAGCAGACAGTCGCCGTCGAGTTCATTCAATGTCGATACGGGCGAGAGAGAGGAGAAGGAGGAGAAGAAGAAGGCAGTCTCGGGATGGACGGTAGGCGGAAGTTAGATTTGAGGAATTGGCGAAGCAATGGCAAAGGTGACACCAGGCTACGGAGATATGATTACCTCAAGGCTTCTTCCCGATTAGGTTGTGTTTAAATGCCGCCAGAAAGGTATAGAGGGGGGCATCATCATAGCAGCGCACGGATGAGGCCCTCGGACTCGATACGAGGTACAAGGAGAGGTGCGAGTGGGTGCGAGAAACCCTGCGGATGACATGACGCCATTACTAACGAGACATTTCGGAGGTTTCCAGATTAGTAGTAAAAGTGGTAAAAGTAGCGAAAGTAGTGAATTCCCACCGGATCCAGCATTGCTCTGGGCCACTGGGGGCTTCATGGCCTTCAGCCACCGAGATTCATCCATCATTTCCACATGCATAACTCGCAGCTATCAATACAGGTGCATCCCAAATGACAAAGCAAACTTGACCCTAGCACTTGGGTGGCACTCAGTGGCTTGCTTTCTGTCCCATGTGTGGTCTTTCGGTAGGCAAAAGGCTTATCATTCAGGTATAGTGCCACCACCACCTCAGTTGTTGTCTCAACACCTCAATCCACGATAACCACTCTTCCTGCTGCTTCTCCTCTAGTCAATGTTGTATTGCTTGATCAATTCAATCAGCTTCTGTGATTCTGTCACATAGTTCAAGGGCGCCGCCGATGTGACTTGATATCGAACCCTAGGACTCGCGTTAGTCTCCATGTCAACAACATCATGGGTCGGTTGTTTTACCGTTGTTGTTCCTGGAAAGTGTCAAGTTTTGCCTTGCATTTCCAATTCCATGTCTTGCAGTTGGCCTCGGAGAATATCTCGGCCAGCCTCTTCTCGTCCACCTCCTTGATCTCCATCAGCTCATCCGCGGTCATACCAATGACCAGTCGGCCCGTTTCGTCGAAACAGCTGACCCAGAGTTGGCCAGTGTGATCGCTAATGTTGACCGACATGATATAGCGGTATTCAGGTTTTGGATGGTTCTTGTCACATCGTTCGCAGCGCCACTGACCGGGGTCGATCTCGAAAACTTTTTTGTTGCACCCCTCCGACAAACATGCCGGGTAACAGAAGTTGTCCTGCTTGATGTATTGTATGGAAGCCTTGACGGAGAAGAAGTCGGCATTGTCAGACATTCCCAATTGTTCGTCTTTGACTTGCGAAATGGTCTTAAACGGATCGCCTCGAGAACCGGTTCCAGATGCCGCAGTGCCTTGGATGTTTGCATGAGTAGCAAAATTGCCACTCCGACCCTGGTCCTCATACCACCCTTTCAATTTGTGTGCTTCAGGCATATCGGGATTGGCGCTAACCGACCCAGAACTTAGCAGACTCAAGCTGCGTCCGCCAAAATCTGAGACTTTGACCCCTTTGAAAGCGACCACTGATTCAGGTGGGATGTCAAACGAGGCCGCCGTTTTCCCCCAGATGGTTAGACGCACCGAGTAGCCAGTGTTATCGACCAGAGTGAGCTCTCTCTTATCATAGGGCTTGCTTGTGGTTTTTGACGTGATTTGTGAAGTCTCACCGACCTCCTTGAGCACTCCAATGATGTCAATGGTTGTGTCTTTCTCCACAGATTGCAAGTCTGCGATGCTGGTGAAGTTGTATCGAACTTGAGGAACGTCATCTTGATCCTCGGCTTTCTCGACAGTGGTGTCTTTCTCAAAGTGAAGCTCATAGTCATTTGCCAGGTTTGAAAATTGTTTCTTCGCCAATGAGACTTTGCAAGGACTCGAAATGTAGTAGACGCTGCCCTCTTGAAACAGATCGTACAGCTGATCGCATTGGTCATTGAAACCCGTGGCCCGGATTTCGCCACTTTCGTCCAGCAGGTTGACACTGAAAAGCTTGCCCTCGCCATTACGATTATGCCATGTCTTGATGTCCGACTTGCTCGTGCAACGCGCCTTGATGGTCCATTTATTGGAGTAAGGTGAAATTGCTTCGATAGGGTAGATGTTCGCGTGAGCAGATGACGATGGCTTCGCATGACCCATGGGTCGGTTCTGTTTCGGCTGCTCTTGTTTGTTTCCGTAGAATCCATTGCTCGTAATCGACGTAGGGTATGCCTTCTCTTCATCTTCAGCCTTCAGCTCCAGTGGTTTCGGGTCGCCGAGTTTCTCGTGCTCCCCATACTCTTCGAGGACTTTGATATCGGTCACGATGAGAATGCTGGACAGATCGTTAGTGTCATTGTAAGTAAGCGAAAGAGCCTGCCTTACCGTTTAGCCTTGACCTTGTTCGCAGAATATCCCATCAGTTGCACGAGAACTCCTCTGCGGAGAATCTTTTCCTCTACCAGCTGATTCTGGTGCACGGCCAGCATCGTCTGGATGTAGTTTTTCGTATCGCTGAAAATGACTCGGTGGCGCTCCTGACCACCTTGTTGCGTGGCAATAGGCTTGATTTGGACACATTCTGTTTCCTGTCAATCTTCATCGAAGGTACCACGATCTCGGAGTGTATGGAACCCTCTGAGAACAACATGGCGACTTACGCATGACGGGGTGTTCGACCCGTCCAGGACGATCCTCAAAAATGTCGGCGAGCGAACCTGCATCGACGCGCGCGAGCGCAGTAGCAGGGGAGTTCATGGCTGGCACTGAAAGACGAATGAAACGAGGTAAAGACGAGTGGTGGTAGATCGAGGTAAAGGTTGGTGAGTTGAAATGTTTAGCGACACATAATGATGCCTGCGAGCTCCCACTTCTTCGACGCGTTCTAACGCGTTAAGTGGTTCTCCCCGCCTGGTGCCCGCCACCGGTACAGCAGCCACCCAGCAGCCTTGCAAGGAGAGGCGCTGACTAAAACTTGCCAGGCAAAAACTACCCTTGTCTGACGCCATGTTTTTGTCAAGGTCTCGCTCCACCAATTTTGCCTGTCCTCCGTGTATGGTTCTCAACCCAACCATCCAGAGGGCATCCCTATTGTAGATAGACCATTTCCGGTACTCGTGTGCATTGTCATTAGTCATAAGAACTTACGGACATCTACGACGGTGAAATGCTGTATGTCTTCTTCAACCCGGACCTACTCTGTGACGTCTGCCACGATTCTCAGAGCAGTTTCCTGTCAGACCTTGTCATTTCTTTAGGCTGACCTCAAGGGTGAGACCCTACCAAGTATATCCAACATTCAAAGAGCCGGACAACCAGCATCTTTTGCCAAAGTCTTTAGTCCCAAACTGATAAGTCACATACCACAACTATACAAGTAGACGAGAGTAAGGGCCCAGGGAAAGGAGAACTTACCTGACACATCTGTGTGCAACCATGGCCGAATCTGAACTCGCAACCAAGGCTCCCGAGTCCGATGCTATGGAAGCCCAAGTCGAACCCTCTGCTATCTCATCTACAGACTCAACGGCTCAGACTGGTCCCAGCATGGGGGAACACTGCGTAACAGACCGTCCGACAACAGACAATCGCCAACCGTCTGGCGAGATGTCCAAAATGGGTGACGTTGACGTCTACATCTCGAAACCGGCCGACTATCCAAACACTCCAGCTAAACTCCTCCTGCTCCTGACATCTGGGACGGGTGTGCACTCGGTAAACAATCAGGTCCAAGCAGACATGTTCGCCGCCGAGGGCTTCGTCGTGATCATGCCCGACCAATTCAATGGTGATCCGGCACCGAGCTCCAACAGGACTACGATGCCCACTTCCCCCACCTCCCCTGGAGAACCACCACAAAGTCCGAGCCTCCTCGAGCGCATAAAACTTGGTGCCGCCGAGACGGCGAAATCGTTCCTCGTGGACATGTGGCTGGCCCGCCAAACACCAGAGAAAGTGCTCCCCATCTTACTCAAGGTGATCGAGACATGCAAGGACGAATATGCGGATGCTGTCGCCCATGGACAAGGTATCTATAGCGTGGGATATTGCTTCGGTGGGAAGTACGTGGTTATGCTAGCTGGTGAGAACCCTACGCAACAACCGCCCAGTGGGAAGGATGAAGAGGAAGGGATGGTGGCAAAGGGGCCGCTCATCAAGGCTGGTGCCGTAGCGCACGCGACGTTAGTGACGCGCGAGGATCTGAAGGCCATCAAGGCGCCTTTGACAATGGTTTGTGTCGGTAAGCTAGACTGATATCTTCGTGCTATTCGGATATCCACAGCTGACAATGTTTTACCAGACAACGACCCCCTGTTTCCTGATGAAGTGCTAGATGTTGGTCGAAAACACCTTGCATCCAGCAGCATAGACCATGAGATCAAGACATATCCCGAGGTCCCGCACGGTGAGTTTCACTTCGAGGACACGTCCCACAGTGATCAAGGGGGTAGTCACTAAACATGGCACAGGATTTGCGGTGTACGGAGATTATGATTCGCCAGAAATCAAGAGAGCTCAAGAAGCAGCTTTCCAACAAATGCTGAACTGGCTCAAGTCTCACTGAGGCTTCTTTCTTGTTCAAGGATGTCTGGCGGCGATAGGCAGCTCGCAATGAGCAATAACGATACCCAAGAATCAATAAGGAAAAGGGCAGGATAACGAATGGGGTTTATGACAGCGCGTTGAGCCACAGGAAACTGTTTAGTTGGTTTCATTGCACCTCGCTCAAATACTTCAATGGGCGTTCTTTTGCCCAGGACGCCCGCATCAGTTCAGAACTGGACTCTATCAAGTAGAACCGAGAAAATTCCGCTGTGCCATCGCCATTGCAGGAGCTCGTCTCACTACCCTGTCGGGGGCTCCCGCGCCTGCTAGAAGCCCTTGTCCTCACTCCCGTCATGACTCTGTGCCGGTGACAGGTTCTCGTCGTTATTTCGCTCATTTTTGCATCATCAGTTGCACGAATTCGTTGTCTGTATTGACGTGATTAGTCGTGAAACAGCATACACCGGACAGGCGGGAGAAAGGAGGACAAATTTGACTTACAGTCAATGCGACCATCCCCATCTTGATCAGCCTCTCGAATCATCTCATCCACTTCGTCATCCGTGAGCTTTTCACCAATGGAAGTCATGACATGACGCAGTTCAGCGGCAGAAATGAAGCCATTGTTGTCGCGATCAAACACCTTGAACGCCTCTCGAATTTCCTCCTCGGAATCTGTGTCCTTCATCTTTCGGGCCATCATCGTGAGGAATTCTAAACAAACTCGTAAGCCGAGTCCATGAATGCCACTGATTGTAAGTTGCTCCACCATACCTGGGAAGTCAATGGTGCCATTGTTGTCTGCATCCACCTCATTGATCATGTCCTGAAGTTCGGATTCTGAAGGATTCTGGCCGAGAGATCTCATCACCGTGCCCAGCTCTTTGGTGGTGATTTGGCCTAGCAAGGTCATGTTAGATTTCAAGGTTTGCGGACCTGGCGATGACATCGGCGGGGTAGGAAGGGGTATATGTACCGTCGCCATCTTTGTCCTACAGAGCGATGCGTCAGCTTCCAAGGCAGTGATGAAGAGATCAATCAACGTACAAACAGAGAGAAGGCTTCTTTGAATTCAGAGACCTGTTCTTCGGTCAAGGAGTCCGCCTACAGGCAACAGGTGTCAGTCTAGGCCCATAGAGAATGTTTCACCACTGCAGCCGCAGTTAGGATTGCCATGTGGTGCCATACCATGGTCGAAATCAATCACGCAACGATCGCCGTTGCAGTTGAGGTCAGGTTATGGTGGTGCGCAACGTTGGAAAGGGGGTTGGTATAGTTATGTAGCGTCTCCTAAATGGAGGACGTATTCAAAGGCGGCTGAAGCGGCGGCGTAAATTGAACTGCAGGGTTACGAGTAAAGTTGTCCGTAGAAAGGGCAAAGTCTCGAACTCCACTGGATTATGGCGCTGGAATTCGGGCCAGCTGAAAAACGAAGGATTGGCGGGAGATTCCATGGTCCGCGGAATATCGATTCTCCGAGCCCCTTCGTCACTGATCCAAGTTCTAGGTGTTGCTTGTTCGTTGCTTGCAGACTGCCTGTGTCGCGCAACTCAAGTTTAAGTCTTGACAATGCTTGCTGCTTCCATGTTATTGGCATCCCGACGACTGTCTGAACCACTTGTTTCTTCCTAATCTATTGTATCTGATCAGCATGCCAGTCAGAGCAACCCGAGATCAGACGGAGGACAGTCACATGTGATCCGTTCAATTCCATCAGATCTCAATATGTGGAGAGATCGGACGAATCTGTATAGCCCAAATTTCCTGATGCAAGGCAATCATATCTGACCTTCTTCTAGTTATATCTCCTATCGCCAGTCATATTCCCACCACCCCTCTAAGAAACCGCGATTCCCATCCGCCACAAACGGCTATGCCGACCAGGCATCAGAGGAGACCAGAGGTCTCATGTCCACGGGGGCATACGAGAATGACGGCGATGCAGTCATAGAGATGGACTTGCTTCCTCCCCGCTGGATTGATGTTCAAGATGAGGTCGGTGATATTCTCAAGGACATCACACTCAAAGCTGCAAAGTTGGAGAAGCTGCATTCCAAACATGTCCTTCCCGGGTTCGACGACGAGTCGGTCAAGCTGCAGGAGGAGCGCGAAATAGAACAATTGACGACGCAGATTACGAGAGGCTTTCAAGAATGTCAAAAAGCCATCAAGCGCATCGAGAGTATGGTCAAGGAGGCCAGGGAGACAGGCAACCTTCAAAAAGGGGACGAGATCATGGCAAAGAATATCCAAGTCGCTTTGGCATCCAGAGTACAGGAAGTCAGCGCCACGTTCAGGAAGAAACAAAGCACTTACCTCAACAAACTCCGTCAACTGGGTGGCTTCGAATCACCAGTTGGTCGTTCTTCAACTCCAATACCCGTTCAAAACCCGTACTCTGACCCGGCCCTACTCGAGTCTGACGCCGACAAGCGACTAGGACAATCGGCGCTACAACAAACAGCACAGAAACGACTGCATAGAAACGATACTGCCATTGCACAACGGGAACAAGAAATTAACGACATCGCCAAGGGTATCATTGAGCTGGCCGATATCTTCCGCGACTTACAAGCAATGGTCATCGACCAGGGCACCATGCTCGACCGCATTGACTACAATGTGGAACGGATGGCTACAGATGTCAAAGGAGCGGAGAAGGAGCTCATAGTTGCCACCAATTACCAGCGACGCAACACCAAACGCAAAATCCTCTTGTTGTTATTGCTTCTTGTTATTGGCATGTTTGTCCTCCTATTGATCAAACCGAAGAAGCGAGCTCAGCCACTACCACCTCCTGCATCTCCTGCGAACCCAGACAGTCCTCCTTGAACAATGAAGCACGGTGTAGAGATAGCAAAATATTTGCTGGACACAAAGGACACAAAACGAGGACTATGCACCGCAAGCTCGCCCTCTCATACCGATCCTGGCCACAAACACAGTGCCTGTCGAAAGGCGAGATTCAACAGTGTTACCTCAGTCGCAGGGCTGTGTCGGATGACCAAAGCACTCCCCTTTTTGATCCCCTGGAGGATCACTCCCTGAACCCGTGGTTTATTCCGGCTGAGCACGAGGAGAAAAAGTTGGACAGAATTGCAGGAGACGCAAAGGAGGTCACGCCCAGAGGTTCGTGGCATACAATAGAGGTTGTTTTGAAAGGGCTATATAGACCCTGCCGGGGGGTCTCTCCTGTGGAACGAACCTCGCAGCTCCGTCGTGTTACGGTACGTACAGACGAGGTAGCTATGGCGTAATGATGTGAGTATGGGTTACCCTTCCTAGTATTTCATGCATTGCTAATACGGAAGCAGAGAGACTGAGCTGGTCCTCATTCTATAACGAAACACTTTGGATTATATTCACCTCTTTCCCAAGAGGGCGTGTGTTAATACAAATGCTAGAGCGTTACTGCTTTCCCCTAGCAGCTCCTCTTGGTCGAAGCCTCTGATATGTTGTATAAGGCATATAGCTTATGATGAGAATCTCCCTGTAGGGTGGTTGAGGGGATACTGTTCACCGTGGTATCTTACAACCATCTTTCCACGTCTCGTCTCTTATGTCCTCTGACCTTTTGTAACTCGTAACTTTGTGGAATTTTCAGGAACCAATGGGTACTTGTCATGTTCCTTAGCGACAGCGGGCACTCCTACTGGTGGGAACTGCCCTTGAGATTCGGCGAGATTATTATGAATCCAGAAGGATACTATACATATACGAGGTATCCAATCATAGAACCAGTGGTGCCAGAGCTGAGCCGTAAAGTCTAGGTGGCACCCAGGTGGTTCTGATTAACCTATATTCCCTCAGCTCGTTGTGGAACCGGAGAAACCGCCGAGACAATCGGTTAGTCTTAGGTACCTCGTACACGTAATCGCAAGCCCACTGTCGAGGCCACCCCAAAAACAAAGCTATATAATCTAGGTGTCTCCGAATCCCTCCAAGAAGTGCCGTGAGACGCGCATCAGCGAGTTCTCTGCGGCCTTCATAGCTCAGCGGTAGAGCGCGACACTAGTAGCTCCTTTACCTACTGGAATGTCGAGGTCTTGAGTTCGACTCTCAATGGAGGCATTTCTTTTTGTAGACTTTCCTGCCTGCCTATGTTTAGCAGCTGGTTTTTTTGTTCATCCCTTTTTTCTTTCTTCCATGCAAGGACATTCATATCTTTTTCTTGAGGTACTGACTGGTGGTGGTGGTGGTGCTGGCCAGGTCTGGGGCTGGTTTGTGTATATTAAGCCTGCCAAGGCGCCAAGGACATGTAGTGACCAATATCAGGTACGTCCTTGACCACATACAAATACTGCATGTACCCAGAAAAGAAGTCGCGAACTCAGGTTGATGCTGGTCGATTTGTTTACGCGATCTTCTTCGCGAGGTCTCCTGCAATACAGAGAAAGAAAGCTGTCTGCTAAAGTCATCACACAAGCTCTACAGTTCCAAACTTGTCCTCTTCTGCCGCCTCTCCGTCCATGATGCCATGCACATAAGCTTCACTGATCAGCTTGTACGCTCCGCTTTTTTTACGACGAAGAATAAAAGGCACCTGAGTACCCTTGATGAGTGCGACGACGTCGCCTTTTCTCACATGCTCGGAGCTCAGAACCAAATGACCCGTGCTCGTGACGAATGGAAGTCGTCCCAGACTCTTACCGATGATTTCTGACCCGAGCCTCTGGGACGAGATTTTCCGTCGCTTATGACTTTCTCTGGCAGCCTTAACAACACCACTGGCCAGGAACTTTTGGACTTCCCTTTTGATACGGTAGTCCCTAGATCGGAGAAAGCGTTTCCCGGCCTCCAGGAGCAGCACGGCGTCAGACAGACGATCTTCTCTCTCCATCCTTGTCTGTTTTCCGTCAGAGTAGCCTGCACCTGCAATAGATGATACTGCTGCTGCCCACAGTCGGTCTCTAAAACTCTCGTATGGTCGCTCCCTGTGGTATGTGAGGCGGAGAATTTCGACAAGCCATACCGATGGCCACGAGGACGTCTCTGATAGAGGCACTTCATTACTTGACTTCCTCCTAGGGAAATGGCCGGCTGCCTCAATTATGTCATACGCCCTGCAAGTTAACAATAATCCCTTGGTGACTTGGTTGATTGTCGGCACAGAGATCATAGGAACGCCCCTGTCCACCCCAGACGCTCCAAATTTTGGGTACAGGGTTACATGATCGTTTTCCACGTCTTGCAACATATCAACGAATGATTGAGACCAGTCTGGAACCCAGGACGGTAGGCGAGGCTGTAACTTGGGAATTTGACAACAGGAGAGGAATGACATATGGCCTTGCCGGAGCAGAGCTAACATTACTGACGTGTAGACTTCTGCACAGGTTTTTGTATAGTCCGGAACGATGCCGATTTGTCTCAGGTCTTCTCGATCAGATGCCATGCTCAGAAGTGCAAAGACCTTGTCTCGCGGATCCGTCGACTCGAAGTGATGAGGTCCGTGCCGACGAAGATTGATGGTGCCAACACAGGTGGCACGGAGAAGCGCTGCCAGTGGGAATCGCTCATATCTGTATATCCTCCACAAAGACAACATGACAGTGGGCCTATGGTGGAACAGTTCTGTCGTGAACAATAGCTGCTGCCGTGTAAGCGAAGTTGTGTCCCCCTTCTGTATCATCTCCATGAAGGTCACCCAAAGAGCCCCATATGCGCTGATGGCCGCATTGCACCGACGTCGACTGATCCTTTTGGTGCCGCAGAGCAACTCTGCATTCTCGGGCAGCGCCATTTCCTGCAACATCCATATGCGCCCCCACCAAGGTCGAGTGAAGAACCGCTGGATGCCAGCGGCCGGAAGGAGATGATCTTGCTCGCGCCATCCACTCATGAAGTAAAAGAGGCTTTCCAACTCTTCGCGACTGACAAATTGCAGGTGATTGTCCTCTGTTGTGACCGGGCAGATGGGTGGATGACCTTGTCGACCCTGCGCTACCAGACTCCGCCATATGTCATAATGAACACCCTCAATGGTGTGGACTCCACAGGATTCTGCCCGCTCGCCCAGCTTGTTCAGGTAATCCACGATATCATCGCTGTCGTCCTCGGTCGGCCCGAGCCAGGCATACACCTGCGTCGCTTGCCTGTAGATGTCGTCCATGAGGGCAACCTGCCAGCTTTTCTCCTCATGGTCACTTTGGTCGATGCACAGGAAGTCGATCCAGATGACGAGGTGTTGGCGACGACCTCGCCTCAACTCCATCATCGCGTCGTACAGGGTTTGTGATACCCTGACCTGCCGTCCGTCGACCAGGACCACCCGCTCGTCCTGGCGAGTACCCCATACATAGGACAGCGCTACGTATTGCGGCTTCTCACCCAGACGGGCATGAAAGACCTGACAGGACGGTAGCCTCTTGAACCTTCCGCCATCCTGCTGGTCTTTTTCTGGAAGAAGTCGCAGCAGCCTGATCTCGTTGCTCGAACGGTCCAGCGGGCGATGTTGCATTTCCATGGCTAGTATTTGACCGGACCGAAAAATACATTTATCACAAAGAGCACAGCTCGTACAATTGCCCAGAACGGAAATAAGTAAGGAAGAAGTAATGGCCGTCCAAACCATTTCAGCGTTCTTCTCTCAGCCTCATTTTGATGTCAGCCGTATGGAAGAATCCCGAAAGGCATCGCCAACAAGACACTACGCTACACTACACTGTAGCCTAGGCATCATGGGTTGATCTCGCTGCGCCCTGCGGCCTGCACCCTGATGGCTAATGGAGGGGTGCACTGACGCAGCAATCAATCAGTCAATCAATCAATTTGTTGGTTTTGTTTGTTTCGTTTGGTGGTTGGTTGGTTGGTAGGCTGGTTGGTTGGGTACCCAGATGCCAGGTATGTATGTAGGTGGTTGGTCGACTGATATGTACGGAGTACCGTGACCAACAGACCGAGAAGACACAGCCCAGCCGCAGGGGTGCTGCGTGGAGGGTCATCTTCAAACACATACCTCGTACATATCTAGGTACCCATCCATCTATACATACTGTATATATACACATAGTATGGTATATGGGTACCAGGCTATATAGGTACTCCTCTTCTCAACTTCTTCTAGGTCTGGAAACGACGCAGGAATAGTGGTGATCAAGCATAAACTAGGAAGATCGATTCGATGAAAACAGAAAGAAATCCTCTCTCTCTCTCTCTTTCTTTCTCTGATTATGGTCCCTCAATCCCAAAAAGTGCTATTTAGAGGAAGAGGTAGAGGTATCCCTACGATTTCTGATCTCTGATGATTTGGAGCAACACCCATGTCGGGTTAATAAAAACCAAGTACATAGTACCAATACCGAGGACGCCATGCTAATGTGGCAATGTGGACAAAATAAATCTGCGTAGGTAGATGAAAGACAGACGGCTGCGAACCATATAACCAGTTACAAAGTACCAACTACCAAGTACCAACCACTCACGAATCAAGAGACAGCACTGGCCATGACCAGCGGCCGGACACCGACAACCTGCTTCGTCTTGCCTCCTCCGCCTGGTGCGCCAGAACTGGGACCAGATCCAGACCCAGACGCGGTGGTAGCATTGGTGTTGCTGTCGAGTCTCATGTCCCTCAGTTTGGCAGCCACGTCCTCCTGCCCACCACCGCTCGTGCTCGTAGTGCCCATCCCGATTCCTTCGTCCTCTCTCACCTGCCTCCTCAACCCTTCGGGGACGGGCAACTCGACGCACCTGGCGCCAAGTCGTCCCTTGATATCCTCAAACAACACCTCCATGGGCGCAATGTACGCTGTCTTGCTCTTCTCCCCCCAGGCCAAGACGTGACCACAGAGTCCTCCCGAGACGGGATCATACACCCAGGCGCCACTATCTCCTGGGATGCCAAATCCTCCTTCCACGCACCAGCTCACCGAGAAGGATTGGCGGCCGTGCATCTTCACCAACGACATGGCCTGCGAGATGCGACCCCGTCGGAAGCCGGATGACCGACCGCGGCAGTGTACCCGGAGGCCGGAGAGTGACGAAAGGGGTGTTATAGTGGTGAGTACGGGAAGGGGGTTCCTCCTTTGAGGGGATGCCTTAGACCCGTGTCGTGTTGAGAGTGTCGCTGGGGGAATACTAGTGCCCTTCTGCTGCGAAGTAATGGCGTTCTCAATCTTCAAGCGATCTTCGTGAACCCGAATCAGTGCCCAATCGACTTCATGCTTCATTTCCCCTCGAATCACGCGTCGAATCCCGCTACTGGCAAAGACATATCCAAACGCATGGCTGGCGAGGTGGTCATCATCGCGGTCTTCCTCGCTGGGAAAGAAGTCGTCGTCAACATCGTCGATGGCGGGTTGGGTAACGCATAGATCGTCATCTGAGTATGGCGCGATGCCTGTTCTGTCGCCAATCGAGGCCGCGTCGTCTGCGTCTGCTTCGTCTTCGGACGAGTCCTCGTCAGACCCGTCGTCGTCATCAAGACCAGGAGGGCTGTCTTCAAGGAACCAGAATTCGTTCCCGTCCGCGTCCATGATGGCATAGTCGGGGCGGATGGTGCTGGCGTCGCTTTGGTCATCGTCGTCATCACTGTTGTTTTCAAAATCCTCGTCAGAAATGGCAAGATCGGAAAACCGCGAAAGGTCTTCCTCTGATTGCATGAAACGTACATCAGCTGAAGTGTCAAATTGTCCAGGTATTCTACGTGGTGCTGCCGCTCTTCGAGCTTGGTGCTGTTGCTGCTGCTCACTACGTCGGACGATATCGTCGTCGTCGCATTCGTCTTCTTCGTCGTCGCTCGGAAGGTCGAGCATGTGATGCACTGTCATGCCGTAGGGTTCGCCGTCGACGAGGATGGTGCCTCCAAAGGAGACGGGAGGAAGATGTTCAGCGTCCTTGAAGGCTCCAATACTGGCTCCACTAGTCGGACGTTCCTGGTATTTTTGCTCCAGAGGCCTTCGAAGCATGGCTTTGGAACCTCGGTGCGTTGAGCAACTGGAACCATACCCAGACCGCCTCGGCTTTCTCCTCCTGCCGGTGCCGCTTCTTCTGACTTCGCCGTTGAGAAGGACCACGCCCCATCCCTTTTTGGGTCTAAACTTCTTCCTCAGCACATCACGGACCTTGTTGATCTGTGGGCATTGGATGCAGATGGTTGTTTTGGCATTTTCAGGGGCACTTCCGAACATCATGAGACTCAGGCTACAAGATGCTTCGGGAGAATCCTTGAGCGCGCTCTCCAATATCTTGCCAAGTTTGGGCATCACCATGGTGTTCCACTGGTCCAGGTCTCGCTGGGGAATATCGACATCACTCCATTTGCGGAGAGGCTTCTCTGCTTGTGGTGTGGAATGCTGAATCGCCTCCGCTTTTCGCTTCGAGTTCGCTCTCTTGGGGAGGTCGGGCCCAATGTCTTCAAGCGATATCTGTGGCTTTTTCTCCTCTTCAGCTGCTTTTGCCTCGGCCTTGCACATTTGCTCGATGATGAGAAGCTCAAAGGTCTCAATATCAGAGGCCGGTGGCGGCCCTTCATCATCGAGAGAGCAACATTGTAGTAAGTCCTTGGCCACCTGAAGCAGGAATGCGCCAGCGTCCTCGTAGTTGTTCCTGTACTGCAGCTCTGTGGGCGCTTGCAGGCACTTCTGAACTACCCGCATATACTTGCTGCCGCACTTTGAAGCCAGCTTGTGTGCGTAGATTCGCTGGACTCTCTCCATAAAAAGTCGGCGGTCGTACTTTGGCTTCCACAGTTTCTGTAGAGGGATCCACAGACCAATCTCTAACAAAAGCAACCCGAGACTGTAAATGTCATAGGCAGGAACAACCTCATCGGCATGAATGTCGTGGTCAGGGTGGCGATAGATGGTTGCCGAGAATGGCTCCTCTGCTTGCAAGCGAGCCAGAAAGTCCTGGCAAGATTGTAGTAGATAGGGGTGTCTCAACTCTTTAGGTAACTGGGGGCGATGCATATGCTCTCTGCTGCCGATGAGAAGGATATTGTTACTGTTGACGTACTGGTGAGTTTCTCCCTGGGCGAAGTAGCCCATGATGGACAAAGAGAGGTTGTATGCCAGTCGGAATCTATCTTCGAGAGCTGGCGACGAGCCTTCTGTAACGTTGCTCGTGGCTAGAAGAGACGAAAGGGTTCTGTGTTGTTGGAGAGTTTTTTGGTCGTGTCCTTCGGGTAAGGCATAGACCATTGCACAGCGCGGTCCATTGGGGTCGACAGTGAATCCAAGAAGCCTCAGATGGCCGCACCACGACAAGGATCGATCTTTGCAGAGCTTCTCGCCGAGTTCATGGAGCTCGAAGACGTCCTCGGCACTTCCAACAACATATGGTGGGCAGTCAGCCGTGAGAAAGTCAACGAGGACCGGGCAAGCACCCTGGCGAAAATAGGCGATCGACCTTTCTCTTGAAGTCGCCGAGCCTTCGGCGGGATCATATGGTGGAGGGTCGAATGCTTGGGGCGCGTAGGTGCTGAACTCCAGACCATTGAAGTCGATGTGTAGGGGATGGTCGTAGAGGGGAGCGTAGTCTGTACCATCGGCAGCAAGCGACCCGTGAGCATGCTTCATCCGTTTGGCGTCACCACTCTTCTCGTCAGCCCTCCTTGATTCCTCAAGGCTATAGAGGACGTCGATACAGGTGGTCAGCTGCTCCAGGAGCGCACGCCCGGTCATGACCTCGTGACTAGTCCAGTCCCTCCGCTGGGCCACAGGACTCGCACCAGGGCCGCGTGCCGACTTCTTCATCTCGTAGCGCTCCGGATGCTCGAGTCGGCCACTCTCTTCCAGGAGCCTTTTGATCTCCGACATGACGCTGGCCACCACCTCGCCCAGTCCAGCCTGGTCGATTTTCTTGTCGATGTCGACATCGCCTTGGGCGGAATACGGCGCGCCAACATCGGTCCAGTGCATCCCCCATGCCAACAACCTGTCCTGCTGAATCTGGAAATCCCGTCTCAGGTCCCTCAGCTCGGGCAAGTCCGTAACATTGGCAGCTGCGGGCGTGACTTTGGCGCTCTCATACGACTGCTTGGTGTCTGAGTAGAGCTTGGACAGGCGCTGAAGATACGTGCCACGCCGTTGGAACATGGTGGCGATCGGCGGGCGAGGAGAGACTGGGTAATTATCGTCTGCTTTCCCAGTTCATGATCTGACTTATTGCGTGCGACGAGGCTGAAGAAGGTGATGCATTGTGAGGAATTGGAGCGGTAGAGGTCGTAGTTCGAAGTTGGGTAGTGCTGAATTGATCATGCATAAAGGACCCGAGAAGTCTGAGCGGGGTGAAGCCGAGTATATCGGGCATGGGACGAAATCCTGTTGCCTGTTAATATTATTCGACGCATCAGCCAATCTTCGCCACAGCCCCTCGGGAAGCGCAGTGCCGCCTAAGATTGGCCGCCTGGAAGGATCGGAGGCTGCCTCTGGTTAGGCGCCTGTTCCGACTGGCTCCAGCCACACTTCCCAGTCTCACTCTCACCCCAGAGTTTCCTCGTTTTCGGTACAAGTTACACTGCTGCCTTGCCGTGATCATTTGCTCGTGCCTGGAATAAAGGCGCCCGCGTCTCGACAGCCTCTTTTTACAGAATAGCGACTTTACATACAAAGGACGAGGGTTGCGCTGGCATGCGTGGGGAATGCAGAGACCGAGCTGAAGCCTGGACAGATTGGCCCCTTGCCTCATCAGAACATTCTAGTAATCCGCGAAGCTAGGAAGATAGCATCCTTAGGAAACACCGCAGCATCAGTTCAATTTTGATTCAATTGTTCGATTGTGTTACAATTGACTACTTGTCTTCAGTGAAGAGGTCCACTCAAAAGGATACAAAATCCAGCTTGAGCATTGCTGCGCCTTTGTCGAGCAGGACACAAATGTTGGAAACCCCTTCCGCATAAAACCCAACGTCAATAGTTTTGTAATACAGCCAGACCCATGCGCCGAGTTTCATCATCCATAAACCACCATAGCCCGTTTCCGTTTCTGTCGCGTTGGCGTGACTCTAGGTATTGACCGCGTTAGGAAATCTAACCACCGAAACCGTAGAGGGTTCTGCCTTGTCGCTTGAGGGCATACACAACATCTGTCGTCTGTGTTAGTCTTTGGTCATGTACACGATGTGGTCTCACTCTCGACTTACCAAGCGAAGTGACAGTCTTTCTCTTTGCGTGCTCGGTGTAGGTGACAGCGTCACGAATGACCGATTCGAGGAAGGACTTGAGGACACCCCGGGTCTCTTCGTAGATCATGGCCGAGATACGCTTGACACCGCCACGACGAGCGAGACGTCGGATGGCAGGCTTGGTGATACCTTGGATGTTGTCACGAAGAATCTTGCGGTGGCGTTTGGCACCGCCCTTGCCGAGACCCTTTCCGCCTTTACCGCCTGTGAAGAGTTTCGTTAGTTATATTGTTTCATGAGAACGTTGTTGTGGTCGAGGATGTTGGGTGTTCAGGTGGAGGGTGGCGTGCAACAGCTTCAGGGAAGCTCCATGCGACGAGGAGGTGCAGCGACAACGACGAGGAGGATAATCGTGACAGCCTGATGCAGCAAAGTATTTACTTACGTCCAGTCATGTTTGCAAAGTTGATTCAAAGATGAAAATATGAGCAGTTGGTGAGTTATCGATGGTTGGTTGATGCAAGGTTGATGAATGCGGAACAACCAAAAAGTAGTAGTGGCGCGAAGATGGTCAAAAGTGGGCGGAACAGGAGGGAAAAAGAAAAGGAGGAAAATGGGCAGGAGGGAAACGAGGATTATAAGCGAAAGGGTAGACGGGTGGGCAGTGACAACAAGATCAGGTCAGGTCGGGGCCTTGGCGTTGATCCAAAGTTGCTTGGGGGGTTGATTCAAAGACTGCGAAAAGGTCGATTTGAAAATCAGGCAAAAGACGTGCTCGAAATCACTCACTCATAACAAGGCAAGGATGCGCGCTATTGATTGGCTGTGAGATTCGATGTTGGGTTTGCTTTGTGTTCTGGATGCTGCCGGCTCCAGATCACGAGGCGCTAGTATGCTTAGTCGCGTTAGTGGACCGTATTTGGTTTAGTGAATATTATTCACGTGATATGATCGCGCCTCCAGATCTCAATCGGGCAAACACCGGTTCTTCATCAGTGATATTTCAACAAGGCTATGCTTCACTCTCACTGTACAAGAACAGCGACCAGGACAACAGCTGGTCTACAAGGCTCTCTCTCGGCATATCAGGGCCCCAACATACCACATGACTCGTAGCACACATGGAGCAAGCCGAACTGTGGAATATCTTTCGATTGATCATTGTACAAGCACGAGTCATGACCTACCCATGCCACCCAGAACTCCTCTGATTCCCACCTCCCCCTAAAACCCCTTGAATCCGTCATACCGCTGCTTCTCCTTGTACTTTTTGTACCCAACATAGCCGCCACCAGCCACACCAGCGAAGAGGAGCAACTTGAAAAAGAACCATCCCCAACCACCACCCTGGGGTCTGGTGCTTCTTCCCCTCCCACTTGTCCGTGCTTGCGCAGCCTTATCTCTCCCGGTGTTTGCTGCCACGGGGTTGTACAGGTTCCGTGTCTCCACGCTGACAATGTCAAAGTTATCCGAAAGCTCGCCTGTGTGCGCACTGAAACCCAAATACGCTGTGTTGGGCATCTTCAATGGCTGATCTGCTGTGGGGGTAATGGAGAAGCAGTCGATCCATGCGTCGGTCGACTTGTACTGTAGCTGGAGCGAAAGTGACCTATCTTGGAAATAAGTCAATTTTGCTTTGGTCGGGATAGGAGCACCGCGCAACCCTCGAGCCTGTGTGTCATCCTTGGTCAGTCTCATGTCTGGTGCCTGGAGCTGCTCCTATCTTACCGAGCAACCACCGATCTCGTTCGCTTTCCCGTCGTTTGCCGCATCATATGAAGTCTTGCCGTCTCCCATCATACCCATCACGTAAGGAAACACAACCCCAGGCCTGTTGTTCTTGTACGTGTCGAAGAAAATGCCCAATCCTTCAAAGCGGTCGGCGTGCCCGAATACCGGACCAGGCTGCGCCCTCTCCTTGGTAATCCACATCGCAAACCCATCGCCGTGGAGGTGGCCTTTGCCGTGAATTGAGAACTCGAATTCCACTTCCCAGTTGGTCGCCGTCAGCGGTATTCGGGAGAAGATCCACCCTGACTGTGAGGGCATGTCGGAGGCGAGGCGTATGTACTGGTCGGCGCGGATGATTGTGTCGCCACCAAAATCAAACCACCGACTTGACATGTCCGAGTCGAGGTATGGAGGCGCGAGACTGTGTGTTCGCAGCTGACGAGAGAACACGGGAGTGTTAGCCAGCGGTCCAGCAAACGCAGGAGGATAACTAATTGTGTATCATAACTCACAGGGACACTCTTCATCTCTGGGTCTGCTTCTACCGCCGCTCGCGTGCCCACCGCACATGCCGCCAGCAGCCATAACGACGACCAAACATTAGATGGCCACATCTTGAACAGAACAGTGCCTGTTGCTCAGAAGTTTCGCGATAGCGTGAGGGAAGAATTCTGTCACGGAGACTTCATGGCAAGACCACAGCTGTGTCTTCAATAGTTGTCGCAGGCACCCCTTAAAGGCGCAGAAAAAAGTGAAATTGTCACGTCGGACTACTGTAAAGGTGTTCAGTTTCGCCAGACTATTCGACGCAGGTGAACTGGGGCTTGTGGAGAACACGAAATGGTTTGCCGATGGGGCCCCTGCCAATAAGTCACTCCGGCCAATTGTTATAGGCGGCCAGCAGCATGGCTTTGCGAGCTACCACCGCCCGGCAGACCTGCCTGGTAAAACTTAACTAGGTCTCCGTACAGCCCGTCAAGTGAACATTTCTTGTAGAGGTACTTTTCCCCTGCAACAGAAACGCTATCCAAGCAAGTCCCACAGCACACCTAAAGCTCTATCCGTCTCAGGAACTCAAGACGACAGGGATTGTCACTACATAATCAGAAGACCGTGACAAAATGGCCTTTGGCGGCTTTTTCGGCGGCGGTTCGTCCAAAGACAACTCTTCTTCGTCGACATCATCATCCTCCGACTCTTCGTCCACATCCGTCACGAACCCTCTATCCTCCTCATTCTCGTCTACTGGCGGTACAACGACGACGCCGGGCGTGACACTCCAGCGCATCCAGTCCGCCATCAGCGAGCAATCCAACGTCGCCAACGCAAAGCAGCTAATCTCCAATGTCCACACGAATTGCTTTGAGAAATGCGTCCCCAATCCCGGCAGCAGTCTGAGCTCGGCAGAACAAAAGTGCCTGACCGCGTGTATGGAGAAGTATATTGATGCATGGAACGTCACGAGCCGGACATACACAGCGAGGTTGCAGAGGGAGAGCGCATCGTTGGCCGGTGGAATTGGGGGTGCCGGCGCCGGAGGGGGAAAGGAGCTTTTTTGAGCGGACTCGCACAGCGACGTTGCGAAGGCCAGCTTCATGAGGCCGGGGCTGGAAAAAGCAGGATCCTAGAAGCATCCATATTACTGGAACCTGGTTGACTCCCAAAAGGTGCGAGCCACAAGCCAAGCAGAAGGAGCATGGGACGAGGCCCGGCCGGCCATCTTCAGACTCGATCAATCGACCACTTGCATGATGAGCCGGTGCTCTTTTGTACATGATGCACTGGACACCCGATCACAGCGAGTGCAGTGGTCGCCCACCAAAGCACTTGCAACGCTCTGGCTGCTGTTGACTTGGAGCCTCGTTGATGTCGACTCAGCGCCTTTTCGCAGCCTGCACACGCCTCTCAGATGTATACAACAAAACAGTCTTCCTTTTACTTCTCAACAGAGGTCTTCTGCTGACTCACTCATCGAAAACGTCGTTGTTTGGGGCGGTTGGCGTGTTACGAGTTTCGCCATCTTCCCTTGTATAGACCTATCGATTCCACAACATAGCTGTACAATAGTCTTTACTTTAGGGGGACCGTTAAAAATTTAAAAAAGCAATCAAATTTCAAAAGAAATGCTTGATACAGTTATGGATGGAGCAGAATGATCTTTACGAGTAGTTCATGCCCCAGTGCCGCGGACCGCTTAAGACTAGATATTACTGCTTCTCTGGTCTTTTCCTTCTCCCGACGGACCAGATGCGACGTGTTTGAAGAGGACACAAAAAAATTACTGCATTGAAAAGTCAGAGGCTCATCCAAGGCTCAACTGCTCTGCTTCTGTGCATCAGAGGGATAACTTCTTGAATGGCAAGTATGCAAAGTCGATATCTCAGGGCCACCCGTGCCGATATTGTCCTGGTACAATGCACTGAGGGCTTTGTGCGATTTCCCATATCGCCTTTTGAAGTCATCATAGATATTTCCGCTTCCTGCTTCTCGCTCCCCGCTCTTCGCTTCGTCGTCGCCATCATTATACACAGCAACAACAACATCCACAATCGCCGCGGCCCACTAAACACTGCAACCGCAAATCCAAAGAAACCACGTTCACCACCAGATTTTCATGGTGGCTTCTCCCTTAGCCGTATCCGCTATCATCAAAATTCGTTAATACGAGGACTGCACCGGCTGCAGCACAAATCGAATCCGGGGCCACTTTTTTTTGTTGTTGCTCATGTCGTATCGAATCAGAATATCTGGCCGTCATTCCACAGGGACAAGGCCTGAATTCTGTTCGTCTGTCTCTGGTACTCCGTACTCGGTGGCATTTTGTACGATGCTCCTTTCGATCTTCGCTGTGGCGACGTCATAATCAAAAGTCCACGAAGAAATGGCCGAATCTAAGTAACATGTCAGTTCTAGGGCATTCAGAAAAGCTGGTCATTAGGGTTTCATACGGGTCCTCTCCTTTCTTGCCGTATTCTTCTGTCTCCTCGGGGTATTTGTCGAACTGACTGGCATCACCAGCTCCACCTTTCACTGGCGGGACGTACGGGGCGTCAATATCTTTCTTCAGCAGTCTTTCCCAGGTAACCTCCGCGAACCACGCATGGTTTTTGATGTCTGCTGGACCGCCGTGCAAATTGCCCAATCTCTTTGTCAGATCATTTGTGATCAGCTGAACCAGAAGGTCTTGAGCGTCAGCATGAATGTAGGGAGGGTATTTGACTCTTCCTTTGAGGATGTTTTCGTAGATCTTGACAGGAGACCCTCCGTCCCAGAAGGGAGTGAATCCGCACAGCATCTCGAAGATCAAGATCCCGAGAGACCACCTGGAGACGTCTTAGTGTGAACGCTCAAAACACGGCGACAGGCAAGCTCACCAATCCACGGACTTATTGTACCCTTTTGAGGCTACAACCTCGGGAGCGAGGTAATCTGGCGTACCGCAAAGGGTCCACGTAATGTCAGGCACTTCTTTGGCAAAGCCAAAATCGGTGATCTTGACGTGGCCGTGTCTATCCAACAGCAGGTTTTCCGGCTTCAGGTCGCGGTAGATGATGTTCTGCCCGTGCAGATACTCCAGTGCCAACGTGACTTCGGCAGCATAGAACTTGGCTACGGGATTGGGGAAACGCTGTCGCAAAAATTCAACATTAGCTTAATAGCAGACAAATCAAGCACAAGGTATTACCTGAGATTTTCGAAGCAGACTGAAAAGCTCCCCTCCCTCGATAAAGTCCATGACCATGTACAGGTTTTTTGAATCCTGGAACGTTCCCCACAGTGTGATGAGGAATGGGTGCTTGACACGTTGCAGCATACGTCTTTCGTCATTTGTATGCTCAATTTGTTTCATCTTGACCACCTGGGCCTTCTTCAGGACTTTGATGGCATAGAAGCGTTGGTTATGTTTTGACTGGACCAGGTGCACCCGCCCAAACGAGCCCGTGCCCAGGGTCCTCTGGATTGCAAAGTCCGAGAGGGTGTATTTGCCCTTCGTTTGTCTCTGCACCGGCTTGGAATCCACCACGCCCCCAGTAGGGCTGACAACAGGAGCAGCGTTCATATCGACGCCGCCGTTGCTTTCGACCGTCTTGGCATGAGGTTCTGGAGTGGAGGTGGTTGTCACAGCCGTGGTGGCTTGGGAGGGTACATCGGAGGCGCCTGTAGTCTTGGAAGGGACAGGCGATGAGGTGTCGGTCTTATGTGAGGACTTGTATTGAATAGGCTGATAACTGCCTCCACCTGATTGAGCGGACTTGTCGTCAGAAGACTCCTTGGTCTTCTTTTTCTTGAGGAGACCTCCAAAGGTCGGCATTTGGGTGACGCAGGGAAGCGCACGTTCCCAAAGGCTGGAATGCTAACAATAGGATGATTCACAGGAGCTCGGAGGCCTGTTGGACTGCCCACCGAGTCGCAACGTGGAACGTGGAATTAGTTGAGGGAGGGCAATGGACTGCGAAGTGGGGAGGGGTAGCAACAGCCGCAGCTCGCAGCTCGCAGCAAAAGTAGAAAAGAGGCCAGGATCAATCCAAGACGGTTTGCTCGATTATTCGGTCGGGTAATGGGCTGGTCGCTGGGAAGCTGCAGCGCAGGCTGATAAGCTCCAATAAAGAGTGGAGGGGAAGGTGACGACCGCGACAATAAGATCGGTCAGGATTGAGATCGAGCTTTGGCACCTTCTTTTTTTCGGTCCTTTCAAGGAATAGTGAAGCACAATCGAACTGGGGGAGACAGGTTGTGTATCACAAACACGGACAAGGAATGAAAAGGGCAGGTCGGAGCTCCAAGTTGGAAAGCTGAGAGACGGGATCTTTGAACTTCTGCGTCCCTTCTTCCAGGAGCTGGGGGAGGCCTCTGGGTCGTCACTAGTATTCAGTGGTTAGGTAAAGAGGGTGGTGGAGGGCGAACTTGTTGAGCTTTGGTGTGGTGGATGATATTATTGGCGATGAGGGCACCAGTGATGAGCATCATTTGGTGAGGGGCCAATGCCGGGCGGTACAGGGCGAGCAAAGAGCGAGGGGGGAACAGAGCACCAGGGTTACAGTAGCCGGTGGATTAGCTGTGCGGGATCTAGATTGTGAATAAGGAGAACAAGCACCAACACCAACACCCAGGCCAGCACTAAGCACTGCGGGTAGGACGCAGGCTGTGGCGATTGCAGGCAGGCAGGCGAGAGATGGTGTTTTCTTCGTCCTCAGAGACGTGGGGAAACTGATTACCAGACAATCGCCCTTTCACAGGCTGCTCGTTGCTCGTCAACTCTTGTCGCTCCTCTCATTCCTGTTCATCTGCTTGCTTATTGCCTAGTCAATTCCCAGTTCTGCCCACTCACCTCGTCTCTTTCAGCCACGTATGTCACGGTCCACTAGTATCTGGCTCGTGGTGGTGGAAGAGCTACCCCTCCTTACGTATGTCGTAGATAAAGGCGCCCACTGGCCGACCCAGCCGAGGTTTGCCGGGGCTGTCCGCACCACCGCTGTCTATGCCCGCTATCCCCGGGTGACATAATCCCGCTAAGAACGCCCAATGCGCCCACCACGCCTAACCATACAAAGCCCTATATATACCTGGCAGTCCTGGGTACATAGTACGATGCATGGATGCAGCTCTGTGTACAGGTATTCCTCCTCGCGCTCAATGACGCCGCCAACAAAACAGCCGAACAGATAATGTCCTGTATATCTGGATACAAATCCACCAAGCTCTTTTCCCTCATGCTCGTGCCAACCTCATTTCTCGTGTTACCTCGTCCACAATCTCCTGCGCCTCGCCTGCTGTGCGCGCCTCAAAGTCATATCGTTTCGACTCGTTAATCCTTCGCACTACAATTCGAACAAGCTTGGGGTGCTTGGAGCTGACCTTGCACTTCAGGATATCGGTGAATGCGATCGAGCTGAACTTTGCGTTGGAGCTGGTGTCTGCCGGCATGACATGGATAATGTCGCCATCAAACACAAGCACCCTTTGACTCCCTTGAGCAAATCCACCAAGCTGTTTGCGTGTGACATAATACTTCTTGAAGTTGCTGGCACTCGATAAAAGGTCCTGTTTCTGTGCCAACGGGTGGAGCGGCTGACCTCTCTTGCCTTTTTTGGGACCTTGAATGTCTAGTAAGAGTGGTGCATTTGGCGAAGAGCTCCCCGGCGAGCCTGTCAAAGAGGCACCAGCACCGAATCTTCGACGCACAAGATCCAGTTCAGATCGTGCCCCTAGAGCTTCCACAGTGCGGTCCAAGGGTGCAACAGTATTTGTCCCGGCCACTTTTAGCACGAATCCAGCCTTTTCAAGATTCCATCTCTTACAGACATGGTCTAAAATCTCAGCAATGTAACCATCCGTCGAAATCTCCATAGTCATTGTCTGGGCAGTCATTTCGAGGTTTAGATATCGTATTCGAATCGTCTTTGTAGCGCCCATTCGTGGAGTAGCCTGGGGTGCGGCGGGCGCTGGGAGATCTGCAGGCGTTAAAGATGTGTTGCTCAGCGCAGAGGTGAATGGTTGGCCAGCCAGAAGAATGTTGGTCCGTGACGGCAGTGCTTTTGCTGCGGGAGGAGGAGGTGCCTGAGACTGGGGTGTAGTTCCGTCAAGCGCGGCGACAGGGCCGACTTCCACTGCTGCTTCTGGTATGAATTGAGGCGTTTCCTTTTTGTTCGCTTCATACTGAGCCGCAGAAGCTTCGACAAGCGCAAACTCATCAAATGGACGATCTCTTGCGCGACCTCGACCACCTCTGTTGTTGTTGTACGTGAAGTCCGCTATTGGCCTCGTACGGACGAGCGGTGGGAAATCATCATCCACCTCTCCATCTTCCACCATCCGTAATGTCCACTTGTTGACATCGAGCTGTTCAGGCTTGAGAGGAGGCTCCCGCTTTTCCTCCCCATATCTCCACAGAGCGTGACCGATCGCTTCTGCGACGGTGACCAGACTACCGTCTTTGGAGTTACGAGCAAGTGGCATCTCAAAAGGCTCATCGGCATCGCTAGCGAACGGTGTGTATATCTTGACCCAAAGTGGGTTAGGAGTGCCTTTGCCAGAGAGACCAGCAAATGCCTGTACGGGGTTGCTCGGAGCCCTTTTCTGAGCACCGAGAGCCGCTGTGAGTAGACTCTTGGGCTGTATCATACTAATAGGTCGAGGAGGTGGTAGTTCATGCAGGATTGGCAACGTCCGTTGCCTTTTGGGTGATTCTGGTAGAGATGAACGAGAGCCTGAGCCGGTCAAACTGCCGAGCGTGGGCGGTGTAGATGTAAGATTTCTGTCCTCCATGGTGTTGAGGAGCGATGCAGAGTCCATGGTCTCGCCCAGTTCGGAAGAAATTGCGGATCCAACGGATTCCACATCAGAGTCATCTTGCACATCTCCTGGTTGACCTGGACCTGCGTTGACCCTTAAAGGAGCCTCATCGGGGTTGGGTGCAGATTTAGACCTTTGGCCTGCATGGACTTGGCGACGCTGGAAATAGGCCGGGTCGACTTCATTCTCAGAAGACATATCGCTGCTTGTGGTGGTATCTCGTCTGGCGCGAGCTTTGACAGCTTCGACAGCACCAAGAGAGCCGGTTCGGCGCCTGTTGTCCGTAGGGCCTGCCAAAGGGGATGTCCTTTCCCCGTCAACATCCGAGCCGCGGATGGGAGATGAGTCGGCTCGGTGGCGGGAAGGCATCTTTGCGAAACGAATTTGCTGCGCAGCACGTTGTGCACCGTCGGCCTCCTCGTCAGACTCGTCGGTGAGATCGCTGCTGTCGTCATCCTCAACATGCTCCTTTTTCCTTCTTCGCCTGACGTTAAACCCGGGACCAATAGTGTCGTTGCTGGTTCTACCAGTGACGAGGCCACCTTCATCCTCATCGTCAACCTGGGAGTTTATTTGCTGCAGATCGGAGCCTTCCTTAAGATACTCGCTATTGATCGAGGTCGGAATGGGCGGAGAGTATGTCCGGTGAATAGGGTCCGCTGACCAGCCTGCTGCGCGGAACCCAGGAGTATTCAAGATTGATGAGTTAACGTTGATGAGTCGCTCTGCAGTGCCGTCTTTCGCACTCCCTAGGTAAGATGTGCGCAGAAACCAGATGGCAAAACTGGCGTCTAAGTCAGCGGGATCGATTTCATGACAACTGAGCCAGAATCTCCGGACGGTCCACCGCGGTACAGTTGGGGGGACATCCTTACTCTTCATTTTGTAATAGGGCCATGTTAGGTAGGATACTTGACCAGACAGACAAGTCTTCAGTCCAGGGTCGCGTAATTCCAAGTTGAATCCATCAAGGGTCAAGTTAATCCACCAACAGCGCAGTCTTCGTATCCTTGGAGCACACGAGAGATGGCCATAAGCCGCATAAATGACTTCTTCAACGTAGGAATTGGTATGTGAAACAAGATATCTATGATGTTTGATCACTCAGGACTAACATCGAGGGAGTCCATGTTTGACTTCGCTAGGTGGCAGTTGGCTTACAACTGAAGCACCACCGAAACACGGTTCGACAAGTTGCCCAATTTGGCGGTAGGTGCTGCTGCTTTTGCAGGGGTTGTTCCCCCTCGACGCTTACTAACCAATCAGCGCCACTGCGAAGTATGTCAGCCTTGCAGCTCTGGTGGCCGTAGCCTCGTCACTTTAACTGCGGGCTGCTCTTGTGCCTCTGTCTGACTTTCTCAACCTCATCGTTCTTTGTCCCGGATCAACTTAGGTGGTTTTCTGCCTTTCAGCCCATTTCAGTTTACTTCGCAATCATAATGGAGTGTCCTCATACCTATCTAGATACTCTCCGACCCCCCAGACCTAACCAGAGTGTCTACCGCGAAGACTGCACCCAATGTTTCGATTCCATAGACGATGAAGCTGGTCTTGACGTCTGCCTGCATTGCTTCAATGGTGGCTGCGCAGGAGATCGTAACCACTCTCTACTCCACTACTCCTCTACGGAACACCCACTCGTTCTAAACATCAAACGAACCCGGAAACAAGTCCAACGAGATGAGCCCCCACCAAAGCTCACCAAACTCGCCATTGCCGCGGAAACAGAGGAGGACAAGTATGATACAGTGACAAGAGTCAAGTGCTATGCATGTCAAATACAAGATCTGAATAAGGACTCGGGAAATCTACCTGCAGTTGTGGATGGAGTCATGAAGGCCATGACTTTTGCCAAATCAGAAGAAGTCAAGGCATGGGAGCAAGAGTTTACGCCGTGCGAACACACTCTCTGTCTGGAGCAGCAGCCTAGCCGACAGATTGAATCACAAAACCTGGGTTCATGTTCCATGTGTGATCTAAAGGAGAACCTGTGGCTCTGCCTGGAATGTGGTAATCTTGGGTGTGGCCGCGCACAGTTCGGTGGTATTGGTGGCAACTCCCATGGCTTGGGTCATGCAACAGAGACCGGTCATGCTGTTGCCGTCAAGCTAGGTTCCATCACCCCAGAAGGCAATGCCGACGTCTATTGCTACGAGTGTAACGAGGAGCGGATTGATACAGACCTTGCAAAGCACCTCGCTCACTGGGGCATCAACATTGCGGAACGGGAAAAGACTGAAAAGAGCCTCATGGAGATGCAGGTGGAGCAGAATTTGAAATGGGACTTTTCAATGACAACAGAAGATGGCAAAGAGCTATCCCCACTCTTTGGGCCTGGCCTCACTGGTCTAAAGAATATTGGCAACAGTTGCTACCTTGCAAGCACTGTACAATGCCTGTTCGCCTTGCCGGATTTTCAACAGCGGTACTACCACCCTGACGAACCGCTTCCAGCCACTGAACTCCCTGCCGAAGACCTAGAGACACAGCTGCGGAAGCTCGCTGACGGTATACTCTCCGGCCGCTATTCTCGTCCCGAAAACACCGTCCGTGCTACTCCCGACAATCCGGAAGTACCGCATCAGAAAGGTCTCTCCCCCGCCATGTTCAAACACCTGATCGGACGGGGACATGAAGAGTTCTCAACTATGAGGCAACAGGACGCTTTTGAATTGCTCCTCCATCTCTTCAAGCTCATCAATATCTCCAACGGATCTCGCCCTTCCGAAGACCCCGTCCAGTCTTTTCGCTTTGCATTGGAGCAACGGTTGCAGTGTCTGAACTGCAAGCGAGTGCGATATAGAACTGACGAGCAAGACAACATTTCAATTCCTGTACCGGTCAGGAGGAAACCAGTATCAAACGGTGACAGTGAAACAGCAGATACGACGAAGGGTGCCGAATTCGAGCCAGTGTCACTCAAGGAATGCCTGGACATCTTCACCGCTTCCACTTCCGTGGAATTGACCTGTCCCGCTTGTAGCTCTAAGGCAGGCTTTTCAAAGTCGTCCAAGTTCAAGACGTTCCCCCGCAACCTCGCAATCAATCCTCTTCGCTTCGAAATCATCAACTGGGTGCCAACTAAACTCGATATCCCTGTTCAAGTATCAGATGAGCCGTTGGACCTAAGCATATATAAATCTTCTGGATTGCAACCGGGCGAAGAGGAATTGCCAGAAGATGCAGACGTGGGAGAGTCTAAATCGTCTTCAGCTACATTTATCCCGAACGAGGCCGCCCTTGAGCAACTTGCGTCTATGGGTTTCCCTCTAGTACGCTGCGAAAAGGCACTTCACGCTACAGGCAACGCAGACGCCGAGGCCGCCATGAACTGGCTGTTTTCGCATATGGATGACCCTGATATTGACGAACCTCTAAATCTTGGTGGCAGTAGTGGTGGCGGAACCGGCTCAACTGACGATGCTGACAAGATTGCTCAGCTTGGTGATATGGGAATTAGTGTGCCACAAGCACGCAAGGCACTGCGGGAGTGCAATGGTGATGTCAACCGAGCTCTAGACTGGGTCTTCAGCCATCCTGACGATCAAGGGGATTTCGGCGAAGATGTCTCTGCCGCTGCCAGTCAACCGAAGGCACTCCCCGGCAGTGATCAATTGCCTGCCAAGTTTGAACTTCAGAGTATTGTTTGCCACAAAGGCGCCAGCATTCATGCCGGTCACTATGTCGCGTTCATTCGAAAATCGATTCCAGGAGAAGGCAAGGAACGACAGTGGGTTCTCTTCAATGATGAAAAGGTTGTCAAGGCGGCGGACGTGGACGAAATGAAGAAGTTCGCATACATCTACTTTTTCCGCATGGTATGAGGGTCATCGACAGCGACGAGTCAGGTGGTTAAGGCCTAGGACAGTACGATTACACACACGGAATGCATGGATCAGACGTGTATGAAAAGCCGAGGGAAGGGAGATTTGCTACTCGAAGCAAAAAGCAATGGCCGTGATCAGATATCATAGAATAGAGGGACAGTAACTTTCCAGAAGCTGATATCCACATCATGAGATACAGGTCAGTAGCCAGACATACAAGCGGTACTCTGACAAGCTATGTACATCCGTACGTACGTATGCACATCGTGTAGATCTATCTATCCATCCGCATCCAATGTCATGTGTTAGGAAACCCAGAGTCGACAGGTCCCGTCGCCCCCAGCGCTCACGAGCCACGGCTGCTGGGGATGCCAGTCCAGATCGAGAACACCCAGACCTCCCGTGATCTTGTGCCCGCGCAACACCTTCAAGGGGACGATCTGGGCGTTACTCATCATGTCGCTGGTGACTTGGCCGTGGAAGACCTGGATGCTGCCGTCGTCGCTGCCGTCCGCGAAGAGTGGGTAGCGGTTCGTCGCGGGGTGGAAGCGCACGGTGCGGATGGCCTTTTCGTGGAAACGAAGGGTCTTGTATGGTCGAGGGGAGAGATCCAGGTCCATCCACAGCAGGCGCCTGTCGTATGACCCGACGATCAGGTTGTCCGAGCCGGCGGTGGACGAACTTGTCGGGTGTATGTCGAAACTGCTGATCCAGCGAGCGCCAGGTTGGATGATCTTCAGCAACGTCTGCTTGGACAGGTCGTACGCTCGAATGACACGTTGGTTTGCGACAAAAAGGATAGGCTTGGTCGGGTGGAAGTGTGCCGCTTGAGGAGTACCACCTCCCTTGAGCCTCTTTCGGAAAGGCAGTTGGGTTTGATGTTTTGAAATGGTGTGGATGGCAATGGCTTGTGATGCTGGAACGCTGCTTGCGGGACAGATTGTGACAAAGTGGTTGCCGCCAGAATGGAATGATAGCGTCTTCGCCGTATGTCCCAGGTGAATGACCAGAGCCACCCTCTGATCCCGCTGGGAGGAGGTCGGTCGACTCCACTTGACACTTGTGGATTTAGATGTAGTATTTTCGGATGCCGCAAATCCCCATCCTGCGTCCAGGACCGCTTGCGCAGCGTCGACTTCTGGGCTAAAGTCTGTGCCCAGTTGAGGGTTGCAGAGATAGATGTTTTCGCCGGCGCAGGCAGCTAATATAGGTGTATCCTTTCCAGGTCGCCACCGAACGACATTGACTGCAGCATCCGAGACCAATTTTGCAGACCAGATTTCTCGTGGAGGCATCAAGGTCCAGACCCTGGCAGTGCCGTCATCACCACCAGTAGCTAGGTATGTTCCGGAAGGATCAATGGCCAGAGACCTTACACGACCTTTATGGCCATGAAACCGGCCGGCCTCGTGTGTGGGGAATGGTCTGAGTTCATCCGGATTTGGTAACTTGGGCAAGAGTGAATCAGGGTCAATGTTGAGCTTCGTTCGGCGTACTCGAGGTGCAAGATATAAATCCAGACATCGCTCGAATTTCTCTTTGACGAATCGCTCATAACCTGGCACCTTGCGTAACGAGGCATGATCCGTGGGCAAGTAGTCTTTCTCTCGATCTTCTTCGTCGGCCTTTTCCCAGGCTTCTTTCTCCTTTTTGTCTGGAAGGTATTCTGGTGGTGGGTGATAGCTCTCATCAAAACCCGGAGGAGGCAGTTTCGGGGCGGGCATATGCATGGCATGATCTGCCCTGGGTTGTTCGTCGGCCCAGATATCATACTTTTGTATTTCATCCTCCTCTTCCTCTTCATCTTGAGGCGGCTTGTATGGCAGAATGCGACCTTCTCGGATTGCGCGAACAAGCTTCATGACTCGTTTTGCTTCGTGTTTGGACGGCACAAATCGCCTCTTGGGTTCTGGAGCGGAACTCAGAGGCATTATCTCGGTTTTACTGGTGAACCATTCGACTGTGGGCTCGTATGGGTCGTATCCGTCAGTGGCGACCTCATTCATCTGTACCTTCTTGAGCAGCTCTAGTTCTTCTCGGGTGAGTTCTAAAGGTTTCCCAGTGGCAGGGTCTGTAAGGCCAGTCCATCCTTTGGGAACCTCAATGCTATCAAGTAGCGCATCCAGGGCTTCTCCTCTGGCTGGCCTCATGATCTTCTTCCCGTTTATGTTGTAGCCGATATGAGGGTAAGAGTCATAGAATGACAGTGGAATATTCCCAATCGTGTTAGCTTCGTTGTCTGGGACCGAATAATCCGAATCATCGCCGGGATCTATCTCGGGATAGATATATCTGTCATTCCCGTTCGCATCTTTCACGACTTCGTAGTTGGGTTCTTCATCAAGTGTGCCCGGGTCCTTCTCTTCAGAAGTAGAGGCCACATCCCGGATGCCAATGTCCACCTCTGTAACATCTTCTGTTTGTTCTTTCTTTTTGGGCTTAAATAGCTCTTCATCATCTTCTTGGGGTGACTCTTCAGTTCCTATGGACACTCCATCGCTCTCGTCTTCGGCGCCACTGCTCGTGCTCGAGTAGTCTTCGTCACTGCCACTGGCAGATTCTTCGTCCGCGAGAGTTCCATCCAGTTGTGCAAAATCGAATTCGTCTCCCGACACCACAGCTGCATCATCGTCAACGTCTCTTGTTACGGCCTTCCGCTTCTTGGATTCGACCATGGTGCTGTGCCGGTGCTCAATACTGTGGCTGCCAGACGTTTGGAGAGCCAAAAAATTTCGAGGTTACGGCGAGTGTCAATTTGTGGAGAAGCAACAGTAACTTTTTCTGCCGGCCCCAACCAAAAGGCGGTGTGCGGCGAAATTCCTTGCCTGCGCCTTGGAGTTTTCAATCCATATTTTGTTGACAGCCCGTCTTCTCAACGCACCGTAAGCATTTTTCCTTTCCTTTATCTTTGCGTTGTATCACAAGACTATAGAACCAACAGTTGAACGTTTGCTTTCTATTTTACTCTAATTGTCCCAGATGGGTTCAGTCAAGACACCTCTGGAGAGCGTTCAAGCCTGTTGGGCACGCGTCTCCCAGAATTCCCCTGTCTACCAGTTCTTCTTTTCGGACATCGAACTCGTCAGTGCCACAGATGGCTCCATGGTCGCTCGGCTTCCAGTCTCAGCGACTCTACTCAATTCCAAAGGTGGTCTGCATGGCTCAGTCTCCGCAACCATCGTTGATTGGGCAGGGGGAATGGCCATTGCCAGTACCGGCCTAGAAAAGACTGGATTGAGCACCGATATCCATGTTTCCTACGTCTCAACCGCAAAGCTGGGCGATGTTCTGACCATCGAGGGCAAGGTCAGCAAGGTGGGAAGAAATATGGGCTTCACCACTGTGACCATATACAAAGGTGAAGGGACAGATAAAAGCGTGGTGGCTCAGGGTACCCATACAAAATACATTCTGCGAGATCGGGAGCAGACCAAGGACTCCTGACTCGACAAGATATCATCAACCCGGCGTCTTCTTTGCATCAAGCAGCAACACTCCTCCATTCTGCTATGATTCACTCGGACGTCGCAGAACAAACATACCACGCCTATTGCTTTAGATCTCTGTCGACCTTTAACGCATGCGGGTTCATACGAGAATTATGGCGTGTGACAAATCAAGTCAAATTGAAACAAGTCAAGGATTCAGTCGGTCCTCCTTTAGCCATTCTGTCCACACGCCTTTGAGCTCTCGTGCCAATGCGGCGGGTGTTCGCCCTTCACTGTCGATCAGAGTCCTAATGTCTGGCTCACCCTTCCTGTCTTCAGGGCGCAGTCCTAAACCTTCCATGGCTTGGAGAACAACTGAGGGGAATTTGGCCCAGTCGAGTTGAGACCCAAGAGCCAGCAGTAACCATGCCACCTCTTGTTGATTATATCGGATGGCGACGTGTAAACCCGAGCCCTCGATGCCCTCGAACGTGCCCCGATATCGCAATATATCACCCGTCTTCATGTCGTCTTCTTCATTGTCTTCGTCGGAGTCCTTTACCATGTGAATAATGGCATCGATGTCGCCCTCGCGGCAGAATTCCAAGTAAGCATGTCCTTTTCGCTCTTCAGGATATGCGCGCAGGTAGGCTTCTTCTGTGGCTGCCGGAAGGATATCATAACGCTCTTGAACACCACCCTCGTTTCGGAGAGTAACCAATACCTGTTGCGACCCATCGGAAGAAAGAAGGGATATGTTTTTGGCGCAGTTCGGACATTCTGTGAGGGTGTAGGACTCTAGAAAACATTCCCTGACAAGATGAATGAGCCACTGCAATCTGAGACTTCGCGGCACACATACCAATGGTAATGGCAGCCACAGGACAATTCCACGTCGTCGGGCACACTTTGTATTTGGGCAGCCGCTTTGCTATCTTCAACATCACTATCCGGCTCAACTTCGAGGAGCAGAGGCTCGTGGCAGCTTGAGCAAAGTAGATCGGA
The DNA here is from genome assembly GCF_001646965.1 of Fonsecaea nubica. Classification (NCBI taxonomy): domain Eukaryota; kingdom Fungi; phylum Ascomycota; class Eurotiomycetes; order Chaetothyriales; family Herpotrichiellaceae; genus Fonsecaea; species Fonsecaea nubica. Next base: position 171,686 of record NW_019173692.1, on the reverse strand, counting down.
CATGGCGCAGGCTGTGTTGGTTGCTGGAAGTGCTAAAATTTATAGATAATAACGGGCGATAGAAAATAGCACCAAAGATTCATAACTTTTTTTGAAGGCACTTCTTGTTCAGCCGTCGAATCAACAATTCTCATTTGCGGCAGAAACTTTTTAGATGGGGCGACAGGGGTCCGTCCCATCTAATTATCCGCGCCATGCGGAGGCTTGAACCATGCAGGGTTCGTACGCCCCCTTCTTTTCCCCTGGGCCTTAACACGCGCTCCGAAAGGCCGGCTTATGCGGGTTCAACGGTGTCCTTTGAACTGCCCTGCTACATAAGCTGGCATCTGAACAACACGTCGAGGAACGCCTTTGTCTGCGCTGGTGGACCCGAATGCGATGACTATGAGAGAAAGTGGCCATGGATGAAACACCTCATCCTCTCGAAACGCCTCAAGGCGATCGTGTTCAGCTCGAACTATCCACGGTCCCCGAACAGGAATCACAATTAAATCCTACACCCGCCCCGCCACCACTACCGTCGAAAGCGCTGACGACATCGGCGGTGCTCGATGCTACACTCAAGTTCTTTGCGAATGCGAGCAATGAAACTCTGGGGGCCTGCGCGGTAGGCCTCTGTGCCTCTACATACCTGGTCTTAGGGAGAGTTGGTCTAGTCCTCATCGGCGCAGTTGGCGGCGTTGTCCTTCATGCCACCTGGGAAAATCAGTATGGGGGGAAAGCGGACGGTGACAGTCAAGAGATCAACAGGAGGAGGAAAGAGCTGGGCATTGAAGTAGCGCAGAGAGTGCTGGACTGGCGAGACAAGAGACAGAAGCCCGAGAACGAAGATGACGATAGTCCCGGCGACTCCAAAGTCGATCTGAAGACGCTGGATTACTCTGATTTTGAGCCTGAAACAAGAGCCGCTCTCACCCAGCTGACCGATGCTGTTATAAGAGACTACGTCGAATGGTGGTATAGTCCGCTTCTTCCCAGAGACCAGTCGTTTCCCGCGAGGTGCAGACAGACCTTTAGCAGCTTCGTCGTCTCCTTCTCCAACCATCTTTCGCGCAAACGGACTGCCGATCCGGTCCTCGATTTCTTTGCCAATTCGACTTCCATCATCATTGTCTTCCTGAACGAACTCTCCACCGCCCTCAAGGCGTCGTCTAATCAGGATGCAGAGACTGCCGTGACAACCTACCTACAATTCCAGCCGGACAGCAATTTGGCCAATGTTCTCAGCAGGGAGCAGCAAGAACGCAAGCTCAACCTCGTGGCGGACGATATCCTACAGAACTTCCTCGAGCCGAAGTCGTATAATTGTCCTCCAGTCAAAACCTTCCTTCGAGAAGTTCTAGCAGGACTGGTGCTGGAGACTACCGTGGATATGTGCTCGAAACCGGAGTTTATCAATGGCTGGATTGTTTCCTTGTTGCAGGACGGTGAACCCGAACTCATGAATGTTATCGATGCTGGCGTTGAAGACATGAATGAAGCTATGTCGCACGCGAAGGAGAATGTTGATAACGGCAAAGTCCACGATCGTCGGATGAGTAGGGCTGAAGAAGCAATGCAAGAGGCCATGCGGGAAGCTCAGAGACTGAACGAGATGATTGCTGAGGACGAAGCCAGGCGAAAACGCGGACAGGGCCCAAGCGAACCCGAAGAAACCAGTTCGGTAGCCACCAATGATGTTGGAATGGCAACACCAAGCTCCTCAGGTAGTGATCGGAATCGACAAGGAGAACAATCTTTGGACACGTCGTTAGTCTTCGACCACGACGGCAATGCCTATGAGTCCTCAACTCCGAGTCCCAGCAAAGAACAAGAATCCTTCACCAGCTTCGATCAGCTCGCAGAAACAGTACCAAACGTGCTACCACCTGTGTCGACCGCCCCGGCGCCCGTCGAAACTATGATGGCGGTTCCCTTGACACTGCACAACGCTTCAATTACGATTCTTGACCTTGGCGACATGAACGAACGAGCCGTGTTCCGCCAGAGACCGAACAATGAGTATTTGCTGCAAATAGAACCTGCATCACATCGCTACCCCGGTTGGATGGTGTCTCGCAAGTACCCAGAGTTCGAACCCCTTCACCAGACGTTAACCACGATTGCTCGCATCTCAGGCGTGCCAGAATTTGGGCAAAAGTATCCAAACCTGCCCGCCTGGAAAGGCCAGACGAGTGCGACACTGTCTCAAAGCTTGGAGGCCTATCTGAGATTTGTTGTCAAATATGAGCCATTAGCCGAGACGGAAGCTATGAAGAAATTCCTCGACAAAGAGACCGGTCTCCAAAAGGCACCTGCACAGAGCAAGAATGTTCTGGTACAGGGAGGTGCTGCCTTGGAAAATGTTGGCAAGAACTTCATCAATGTTTTGGGACAGGGCGGCAAGAATATCGCTGGTGGCGGCAAGGCGGTGCTAGGAGGTGTACAGGGTGTCTTTGGAGCCGTGGCAACCGGAGTCGGCGGAGCACCCAAACGGCTGATCACAGCAAGGCCTACGCCGACAAGAAACCATACAGGACAATCCTCCATCTCAATTTCACGAATGAGCCAGGACCTGCCGCGACAAAGCACCGACAGCGTTGAAGCCAAGCCACCCCCCTTGCCCGCGAGACCCAATGCTGGGGTCGCGGTTCAGGAGGAAAATGCTCAATCGCCGATCAGCTTGAATGAATCGGGTCGTCAATCAGAAGAGATCATGTCAATGCCACCACCACCAAGTGTCATGTCGGACGACTACCAACCGATCACGCTCCCTAAACCAGAGACGCCGCCACGACCTCGTCAAGACACCATCACGGCCATTCCATCAACGCCTGCTGAATCATTGAAACGGGCAGACTCTAGCTCTGCGCTCTCCACGAACAATGTGCCAGCACAGACATCGTCGCGACGAGCGAAAAAGGATATTCCAATCTCGGAGGAAGAAACGCGCATCCTGATAGAACTCTTCTTCGCTATCCTCACGGAGCTCTACTCTCTCTCGGGTGCGTGGTCTATCCGGTTGTCCCTCCTCGGGGCAGCAAAGACGTTCCTCCTCCGTTCAAACAATCCCCAGCTCGACTCCATACGTGTGTTACTTCAGGAAAGTGTGCTCGACGCCAATTTCTCCGATAAGGGAATGGCGACACATATCAATACTCTGCGATACAACACTCTCCCAACTACGGAAGAGAGGTCGACTTGGCCCAAAGAGATGACTGCTGAAGAGAAGGAGAAGCTGCGGGTGAAAGCAAGGAAACTGCTTGTTGAGAGAGGTATGCCACAGGCTCTGACCAGCGTGATGGGCACCGCTGCCAGTGGAGAAGCGCTGGGGAAAGTGTTCGACTGCTTGCAAATGGAAAATGTGGCTAGAGGGTTGATCTTTGCGCTCTTGTTGCAGGCTATCAGGGCTACAACGCAGTAGATGAGATTCACTAGGCTCAGGCGCAATGAGAGACACGACCAAAAATGTGATACCAACATGTTTGTACAATATGGCAATGGAAACTGAATTGTTTGGATGGAGCTGGACTGGTGTTTTCTTTGCAGGAGTAGTTTTGACTCTTTGGTGGCTGGTGAGACAACAGTCATGATATAGCGCTGGAGAAACGATGAATGACACGACTGAAGTAATTGTCTAACGCCCCTCGTTATACAATGCCAGATGACAGTCAATGGCTCGATGTATCCTCACGTCGCTTGGAGATGATTGAGGCCATTCGGACAATTTTTTCTCTTCGTCGTCGTCCTCGGCAGCCAATGAGAATGCGTGACTCACTTCCAAATTTGGCCGACGATTTTTATTCATTTTCCATCTCAACCTCAACTTGTCCTTGAACAATTCACATCCCACTCTGACTGAAAAAAAGCGACGTCCAGGTACTTTAGCTGAAACAGGCAACAGGATGGATCTACCCTGAACTACAACCCTCCAGACACTTCCTTCCGCACTGAGCCTGTCAGCCTCTTACCAAAACCCCGACTCGGGTGCCATCTTAGTCTATTCATCCGGGAGAAAGGACTCCCGGTCTATAGGGAGGATGCCTAAAGTCCACCTGCTCGACTACGTCGCGGGCAACATTCGCTCGTTGGTGAACGCCATTGAAAAGTGCGGATGGGAGGTCGAATGGATCCGGAGCCCCCAGGATGTTGAGAAGGCAGATGTAAGTGTTTGCAATCTCCAGTCTCGTGTCTCTTGCTCTGTCATTGTTGCCTTGCAGTACAGGTGCAGGTCTTGCTTTATCCGACCTGCAGATAGTGGGTTCTTCTGACGACGTTGTATGTCTTTGGCAAAGGAGTCACTCCTTGCAGACCGGACGTGGAGGGGCCAGTGCCGGCTGAAGTCCAGAGACACAAGAGTCTTTGTGTTAGAAGTTGTTGGCTGAGATCGGAACTCTGTCTATGCTATAGTATCCACTCGTTGGTTCCGACTGACTGCCCTCTGTCTCTTGTTTCATTTGCCTTCTCACCTGTACTCAATATACCGCATACTGACCAAGTCTAACATTTCTTCCGCTTCTCCAAACAGAAAATCATCCTTCCAGGTGTTGGCCACTTTGGTCATTGCCTAACCTCTCTCTCCAGGGCAGGCTATCTCCCCGCCATTCAAGCCCACATATCCAGCGGCAAGCCTTTCTTTGGCATCTGTGTGGGTCTCCAAGCGCTGTTCACAGGCTCAGAAGAGGCACCCAATGTCTCGGGCCTCAATATCATTCCTACATCACTCAAACGTTTCTCAGCCGATAACGCAGACGGCTCAAAGAAGTCTGTGCCTTGTATAGGTTGGAACGATGCTTCGACGTTGCACCCTGACCTAGACTCAAACCACTCGACTTCAGAGAAAGAACGCAGTTTTTATGGTCTCAACCAAGGAAGTAAGTACTACTATGTGCATAGCTACTTCGCACCCTATGTGCCCGGTGAGCTGGAGGCTAGTGGATGGGTCGTCGCCACGGCCACCTACGGCGACGAGACGTATGTGGGGGCTATCGGGAAGGGGAACGTTTTTGCGACGCAATTCCACCCCGAGAAATCTGGTGCGGCTGGTCTGAGAGTCATTAAGGCCTTTCTTGAGGGCAATACCTGGTCGGATCCAGTCATTCCATCCATTCCCGGAACCAATTCGACCGCGAAAGGGGGCCCCTCACCCCAGGCAGGGAGGTCTGATGGAGGAAAAAACGGTCTGACCAGGCGTATCATCGCCTGTCTAGACGTCCGCACCAACGACCAGGGCGACCTCGTCGTGACCAAGGGCGACCAGTACGACGTGCGGGAAAAGTCCGACGCGTCGACCACGGGGCCAGGACAAGTCCGCAACCTAGGCAAGCCGGTCGACATGGCGCGTCGCTACTACGAGCAAGGGGCCGACGAAATCACCTTTCTCAATATCACGAGTTTCCGGGACTGCCCGATCACGGACCTGCCGATGCTGGAGATTCTGCGGCGGACGAGCGAGACCGTCTTCGTGCCGCTCACGATCGGCGGCGGGATCCGAGACATGACGGACCCCGTAACGGGCAAGAACGTGTCGGCGCTCGACGTCGCGAAACTGTACTTTGCGTCCGGCGCCGACAAGGTGTCGATCGGGTCCGACGCCGTGCTGGCAGCTGAGGAATACCACTCCGGCGGCCGCCTCACGGGGAAAACATCCATCGAGACCATCTCGGCGGCGTACGGCGCGCAAGCCGTCGTCGTGAGCGTCGACCCGAAACGCATCTTCGTCTCCTCCCCGTCCGAGACGACCCACCACACCGTGCGCACGGCCTTCCCGGACGCCCACGGCCGCGAGTACGTCTGGTACGCGTGCACGATCAAGGGCGGGCGCGAGACGCGCGACCTCGACGTCGTCCAGCTGTGCACGGCCGTCCAGGCCCTCGGGGCCGGCGAGATCCTGCTCAACGCCATCGACCGCGACGGCAGTAACCGCGGCTACGACCTCGAGCTGATCGACATGGTCAAGGCCGCCGTCGGCGTGCCTGTCATCGCGTCCTCGGGCGCCGGCGTCCCCGCCCACTTCGAGGAGGTCTTTCGCAAGACCAACGTGGACGCAGCACTGGGTGCTGGCATGGTGAGTTTCTCCCTGCTTCTTTTTCTCCATCATCATAGCCATCACTCACTCACTCACTCACTCCTCCCTCCCTCCCTCTCAACCCCTTTCCCATCACTCACCCCTCCCTTGCCCACCTGCATGTGGCCTTGTTCCTAGCCGCTATTTCTTTCTCTGCATCCACAACCCACCTTTTCAAATTCGAATTGGAGATATCCGCTTACTGACATACAACCCGCCCTGCTCTTCCTGCGCCACACAGTTCCATCGTGGCGAATACACCGTCGCCCAAGTCAAGGAACACCTCGGCCAGACGGGCCTTTTGGTTCGACCATTTGAGACGTTTTGAGACAGACCGACAGACAGACCGATCGACCCGGCCTCGCTCGCTCGCTCCCTTGCCGTACAAGCCGACATGGGTTTTTCACCACCATAGATATCTAGCATCTAGATGGAACTTGGATTGTCCTTGTGCCTGGCATTATGACAACTAGAGACGCCGCTGACAAGAGGGAAAAGGGACGTGAAATTTGTGCATAAACAAGCGGGAAGAAATAGATTCTATTTGAATATCTCGTCTACTGCTTTGCTCGCCTCATATGCCATGCCGTGTTATAGAACGCCTCTGCTATGCAATTCAGCGTGGAAAGGAATCGACGCAACAGGCTTGATGATGCTTGGATAGTGGCCGTGACGCTGTCGTTAATCGCAGCAACATCCGCGGGGTATGTGTTGGGCCTGCCAGAAACCATTGAATAGCATGGTCGTGTGCCCCCTTGGTCTGGGTCTCTTGGTCCTGGCACTTGAACCATTCCTTTCTCTCGCCGCACGGAGAAGGGCTTTCAGTGATCCAGTAGCAGATACCCCACATGATCAAACTATAGCTCAGTCATCCGTAGACCGTGTAGTGATGTCCTGGATCGTTTCCTGCTTATACCGTAAATCACGAACAAGGCCTGCTTCCCACGATAGCCTAAGTTCGTAGCCGCAGCGCTAGCTGCTTATCGCTCAACTTCTTTGTGAAATAGTCGTGGGTCAATGGGAAACCACTAATAATAGGTATAGCCCAAAAGAAGATCCGGGATGTAGGACGAAGAAATGTGGCGATGGGCGTTCACAGAACTCGAAGTGCTGAACCTTCCTTTAAGCCTAATGTGGGACGGACGGAAATGGCTTCTCGAATATCTCTACCGCCTTTCTGGAACAGTCTGATACATCGACTTCTCGAAACTCGAGCTTCGTCATAAGTTGCCGAGTCCTGGTGTTTTGCCTTCACGAGTCCTTCTTGTTCTGTACAGATCGTGACTCCGAGTCTTTACCCATGGCTATGATGGCATTGAGCATCCTTTCACGAGTATCTTGTGTTAGTTTATCAACGTCCGCGGCCGTGAGGCCATTTGTAGGAATAGGATCAAGCACTGTACAATGCGTTAGTGCGAGTCCGTAGTTCATGCACAATTTCCAGTCGAGCAATCAACCAACCTTTGACTCGGATTGTTCCAGCATTGAACCTCTTAGCCTTGGGGCTCAACACACTGCTATAGTTCTCTGCCACAATCGGGACAATAGGTACACCACCCTGCACAGCTAGATGGAATGCCCCCTTCTTGAATGGGAGCAGCATCGGCTCCACCGAGTAACTTCTCGTTCCCTCGGGAAATATGACAACGCTCTGTCTCTTCTCTCGCATGGTCCTGGCAGCACCCTCGAAAGCCTTCAAGGCTGCACTTCTGTCCACCCGATCAATGAAAACAGTGCCCGAGAGCGTCATGAACCAGCCTAGGAAGGGGACGTTGCGGAGTGACTTCTTGGCCGTGACGGAACAGTACTTTGGCCATATCCAGCCTAGTAGCAGTACATCAAGCTCTGTTTGGTGGTTGAGGATGAAGACGGCGGGGCGGGTGTTGTTTAGGATCTCGTAGCCGTTGTCCAAGATGTCGAATTTCACCCCCACTGTGTAGGTGCAAAGATTCTTAAACGCTTTCGCTGTCGTCCATTGTGCATATGCAAAATGTAGACCAAAGACTCGGAGGACAGCAGAGGAAATTGTGCCATACGCTGCGCAGGCTATGAGGCTCAGATAGGCGGCCATGGTGCGCGCGACGAAACCGAGGATTTTGGGAGGCTTCGGAAGATAGGTATAGAGAGCGAAGCAGGATAACATGGTGACGAAGTAGAAGCCTAGGAAATAGAGAATGTAGCGAAGGAGGAAGAACATTTTGGTGGAGGGTAGGTATCGATCGGGCGGGTCGGCGAGGAAGCAGGACCTAGCTATGTATCTTGAAGGTGAGGAGCCACCAAGGGCTGCTTCTTCGACGACTAGGGTAATGATAGAATGATCGTAGGTGGTCTCGAGGTCAGCGACATGAGGGTTACAAGATCAGAACCTTCAGCGTCATCTGCAGTAAATGGTCACAAGGTATGAATTTCTTCTCAAAGTTGGAGAATAGGGAGGGATGGTATGGGATGGTGCTTTCAATATTCAACCCCACACCCACAACTTTGGTCCCTCAGCAATTTTTTTGGTGGCCTCTCAACAGCGGGCAGCTGCGTCATATCAGATCGGTCTGGTGGGCTACACGTGACTACGACGCGCTCAAGCTACAAGGCTGGCAAGGCTTACGCTAGTCACGTGGATTGGTGTTTCTCAGAGACATCCAACGCGATGGAGGCGGCGCGCTGAGGGAGCCTAGCTTGCATTCCCCCTCCAATGTCAAATCGCGACTCACCTATTCCTTATGTCATAGCAGAACAACTTCCCCCAGGCTAGATCCGTTCACTCTGTCACTGCGATGCCTGCGTAAGGTCTTGTCTGATTTGTTCTTAAAGAACAATTGCTAACTATCTGACAGAGTAGGTGACCAGCACAAGCCAAACGGCAGCACGACAGCCAACCCGTTCGAAGAGCGTCCGCCACGAATAACAGAATATACTGCTCAAGAGATTGCTACCCTGCAAAGTCGGCTAGACAAGCAATTAGGACCGGAGTATATCTCCTCACGCGCAGGACCAGGTGGCTCAAAAGTACACTACCTGGCAGCGGACAAGGCCATCAGTCTTGCCAATGAGGTTTTCGGCTTCAATGGCTGGAGCAGCTCCATTCAAAACATTCAGATCGATTTTGTCGACGAGAACCCTCAGACGGGCAAGATTTCTCTCGGTCTCTCCGTCATCGTGCGGGTAACCCTGAAAGACGGCTCCCACCACGAAGATATTGGTTACGGACAAATTGAGAACTGCAAAGGCAAAGCAGCTGCTTTTGAGAAGGCTAAAAAGGAGGGTACCACGGATGCATTGAAGAGGACTCTGAGAAATTTTGGCAATGTCTTGGGCAACTGCGTCTATGACAAGAGCTACTTGTCGAAGGTCACAAAGATGAAGGTGGGAAGCACCAAATGGGACGAGGGTATGCTCCATCGACACGCAGACTTTGCACCTAAAAAGGCGCCAGAAGAGAGAAAGCCAATTGTCTCTACACACGCACAAGAAGAAACGCCAGAATTTGAGGACAGTTTCGAGCTTGCAGACTTTGAAGAACTTGATTTTGATGGTGTCGACATGGGGCATCCAGATGAGGTCTCATTACCTGCAGAGCCGACAGATTCGACAAATAAGTCGGGTCTTTCGGCTTCAGAACGAACTAAACCACAGGCCAGGGCTGATCTGATAACTACGCCATCCAAACCACCAGCCAGGGCAAGTAGTGATCCTCGAGTGGCGCTCCCAAAGCCTGCCCAGACTCTTCCACCCACTACTGTCATACCTCAACCTCTGCCCGGCCAGCGGCACCAAGCGGCTCCAGTCCCTGTTGCAAAACCCTTGACAGGAGACTCTCGACCGCCTATTGACAATGTCTCTCGGGCGGCTTCACCTCTACCTCCCCACCATTTGCCTCCCCAGCAAGCAAGTCAAGGCGTTGGCTTTTATTCAGCCAGGGCTGCTGAAGTTCTGGATGAGAACAACAACGTGATTCCCGCTGCAGCGGCGACGGCACCTCGATTCAACCCACATGCTGAGAGTCCATCCATCCGCAAGACTTCCGGGGTCAACCATAACAGGTCTATTCCCTTGAAACGAGACTTGACTCCAGACACCACCAATCTCCGGACGAATGTCATCAACCCACAATCCGATCCGATGAGACGATTGGGTGCTCCTGGCCCCAGCGGACCGATTCCAGGCGCGCGAGGGCCTAATACCTCTGCATACCGACCTCCCACGAGACGAGGACCTTTGGACTCAGGCCCTGGGCACGCAGTGAGCTCAGTTGACCCTAGTGGAGTTGACCGCGTTTTGCAGGCAGCGAAGAGAACACCGCTAGGAGACGTGAGCAATGTCCAGCAGCATCATGTAACATCGATCACTGCCGACGGGGCTGATGCTAAGAGACAGCGAGTAGACGGCACTGAAGAGGTGGTCACCGGGAATCCAAGGATTAGTGGATAGAGAGTGATGACCATCAAGAGAGGGCGGGAGGACTCTACCAAGTCAAGTATTTTGGCGCAGACTGCTGCCGTGGTCGGCGATGGGAGTTGTCGGTTCGGAGGAGAGTGCATTTGTGTGAAAAAGTCTCGTCTCTGGTTTTGGAGGTCATCGTTCGAAATCCCCCTTAGCGATCCTTTTTTGCGCCTTTTCTTCGAGCGCGTAAATGACCAAATCTTGTTATGATCATGTACCACAACTACATATGCGTAGATTGTAAGCTTTCATGTTTTTGCACCAGCGTCCGCCTTGCCGATATCGATACCGAATCTTCGTTGTTTTTGTCCTCCTGCTGCTGGACTATTCGTTCCGTCGTCGGGCGAGGAATCCCACCACCCCAGGCTGAAGACGTAACCCTCAAACACTCTCTTCAGCTCGTCGTCGCTCATAAACTCCGCCCCGGCGGGGATGATCTTCCTGTCAATGACCTCGCTGCCGGCGAGCAGGTTCATGGTGCCCACGATGCTCCACGGACCCTGGGGCAGGACACGGCGCATGTTGCGCCGACCGTACACGAAGAGGCCGCAGGCGAGCATGATGCCGAGGAAGATCTGCAGGATCAGCTTCGACGTGGCGTTTTGTTTGAGTCGGAGCCTCTCGACGCCAGAGACGGACCCGCGGTACTGGGGCGCCGTTGCGGCTTCGGTCTGGTTCAGGCTGCGGCGCATGGTGCCGTGGATGAGCTGGGCCATGTACCGCCGATACATGCGCAGAGTGGCGTCAACGAAGCGCTGTGTGTTTGCAGGGCCCGTCAGCTCGTCGGCTGGGATTCCATCGGGGCCATAGTTGACTTGGGAGTAAAAGTAGTCGGTCAACAGGGTCGGGGCCTCCCGGTCGAAGGCTGCGAAGGTCTTCGTGTTCGTGAACCAAAACGTGCTATTGAACGCCTGAAGCCACCTTGCTGAGCTCTCATCGACTTTCGGCTCCGACGTGACCTGAAAAGAGCCGTCCGAGGAGACTATGAAGATAGTCTCGGCGTGAACCTCTTCCAACCCCTGAATGCAGGTCATTGCTGTCACATTCTCCGTCGAGGTGACATTTTCGACAAAGTAGCCAGACATGAATGCCAAGGATGGGCATCCAGGGGGATTGCTTGCCGCCCCCAAGGTATACCCTACGTTATCATCGGTGAGGAATGCGTCTGTTGCGCCCTGGTTGTTGAGAACCACTTGCTCATGTATGGAAAGACCATCCGGATCCTCACAATCATGCTGTACATCAGTCGCGAATGTAATATTGGTCACTAATTCATTGTCTCCAGTCAAGAAGTGAGGGCATGTCGGGGGTAGATCGGCGTGGAACGTGATGTGGTTTTCTCGACAGCTAGGATCAGCATGAGCACTGGGTACTCCCTGCATCGTCATATTCATGTTCTTTTGGGGGACCAAGGTGCAGTTAAGTGATGCCCTCATAGCCACAACATCGGCGTGAAGGGTTACTGGGCTTGCAGAATCGCCTAGCTGTTTCAGCGCCTCGGCTCCTAAGGAAGAGGCCTCGATCTTCGGAAATGCCAGTCCATCGTATGTGAATGCTGGGTAAGACGCGTTGTTCTGTTCGATCAGCGTGAAAATAGCACCAGCCGCCCCATCTGATGTAGTTCCGAATGAGGGCACAAATTTGTCGGACGCGGTGACGGAAACACCGAGAATAACTGGGACGGCTTCAATAGTATAAAGGCCCGAAGCGATGATTGTCAACAAACTGCCAATCAGGGCGGCCATTGATGCAACAGCAGCTTCCATATGGCGCTCACGAACCGCTTTCAACGTGGACCAGATTGGGAGCTCGCCGGATGATGTCCTCAGCAATGTCTGTTTTGCCGGCGCACTTCCACGAGTCAAAGCCTGATACGGGGCAAGTGTCGCTGCAGCGAAATCGATCGCATCGTACATGATTGCGATACATATCAGAACGACCGAGGTAAGGATTGTCGGTAGTGAACGATAGATGGCAGAGCTTGAAATGGTGACCAACCCATTGTGGGCGTCTGATTCGCGTTGCAAGACTTCCAAAACCGCAATGACCGTGAGCGGTAGCCCAAGAGCTGCTGACATGAACCAGGGTGTGGTAGAGCTAGTTTCCCACCAAGAATGATTGCTGTGTTCGTCGGCTGGTCTTTGTTGACTTCCTTCCTGCACGGCGGTCTTGATGGAGAATTCCGGGTTTGCACGCTCACTGACAAAGGAAGAAGTGGCCACTAAATCCTCGAGATGAGCTTTGGACTGTGCACTTGAGTAGCTCGAGACTGTCTCCAACGACCTCTGAAGCGTAGGACTCGCGGCAAGTATTGCTGCTTGAGCGCCAATAGAGTTGGGCTGCCGCGAGACCACGTCTTTTGTGCGCCATTGGAGAACAGCGACAGCGGCGAGTGCCAGCAAAGCAAAGCCTGCGCACATGGCCCACACGCTCAGCTCTCGGACTTGAAGTCTTGGTTCCTGATATACAACGCTGGCTGTGGTTGTGGCGTTGTCACGTTTGCGTAGATATGAATGGGCAAGTTGAACACCCACGCCCTTGAACGCTTTTTCGGCAGTGGTTTTCAATGTTGTGGTATTTAAAAGATCAACAGCGGATCCGCCCGCGAGGATGGCGAAGAAGTTGGCAAAGTCATATATCTTCGGAGCTTCTGGTGTAGGGGGAAGGCTATTTACGAAGACTTCATTCTCGAAAGCCATACTCAGATTGTAGTATGAGTATCCAGGCAGCACATCTGCCACGCGCTCCAGTGGCCCGGTCGTGTTAACTCCGCCCTTTGAGGTGGGATTGGCGGTATCGATCGTAATGTTGACCTTGTCGATCGTGTATCCGCGAGAACAGACTAGTCCAACCGATTCGGCCAAGTTGACGTTCCAGGCAGCGCTAGTATTTTGGGGGTGCCCTGTGACCTTTTCAAATGTGATGTCTATCAAGGTGAGCGCGTAGAGGTTGGAACATGGATCAAGATCGTCAATCGGCGGACCGAACGTGTTCCAGCTCTCGTCAGAGATGATGGATCGCCCAACAGGGCAATTGGGTGCCTGGCACAACTGGTGGTAGGACGACATCGGAGGACAATGAGCAGGAGACAGCGTAAGCCTCAGTTCTAGGAGATCTCCGTAAGGGTATGAACCATCGTTCGACCAAGTAAAATTGTTGCCAATAACTTCCGGTGTGACCACTTCGCAGTCGAAGAAAGGGAACACGCCGTTCACCGTTGCTGTCACAGTTGAGTTTGCAGGTAGAGATTGTAAGTCAAGAGTATCATATGCGACACTCGCTGACGTGCCGTATTGATAATTGAGCCCCCGTTCTTGTATGCCGTAGAACTCCATCAGTTCGGTGTCGATAGCAGAAGGCCCAATTGTGAAATTCGTGCCCACGAATTTTGAGTTCACAAGAGCATCAGAGACGACTTTGGTGTCGGAGGTCGGTGTAAGCACAAGCAGACCAGTGCTGAAGACGATGACAATTCTCAGCAGCAGCATGCCCATACCACTCGCCACCACGGCCCAATCGTGGTTTGGTACAGCTTTTGCCAGAGCTAGGGGTAAAGGAGGCGAGATATAGTCCAGGAGTAGAGATTCCTTGGCCGGCGCTGGGCCATGCCGAAGATGTGACCATGGTGCCAAAGTTCGGCAATGGAAGTCAACCAGTCTCCAGGGCACAAGGATCACAACGAGCAGTGCTGTCGGACCATAAGTCCATGCATAATGATTGCTTGTGATGGCAGTTCTGATTCCATTCTCGATTTGCGCAAATCGCCACAGGATGATCAGGCCGGCGATCAGGGCTAGAAAGAGTAAAATGAATCCAAACAGAATTGGTTTGCGTAACCAAGTCGGGTTCCACGTTCGCGGAAGAACTTGCGCGTCCTTGTTTTGGGGGATGTCATTTTGCCAGACGAACGGGGCTTTTCTAGATGCTTCAGAGTCCTCCCACTGATCCGGGAAAGGAGAGGTCTCGAAGCTGTGACTGCTGCCAACCTGTTGCTGTCCGGCGATCTTGCCGTGATGCTGGGTCGGATTCGGGGCATCGAGATACGTCTGAGGATCGTATGCTGTCTCTGTGTGATTGAACTCTGGAAAAGGAGGCAGAGCCCAGGAGGATCTGTCGTCGAAGGAGATCATAGGGTATGCGTCATCTTGTAAGGCGCCATCATAGAAAGCACTGCTGTGTCTTGAGTTTCGAGGCAGCGGCTTTCTCTTCACTGGGGATGTTTGATGAAACGACCTGTTCGCCATCGCGATAGATGCGGTGTTGAGGATGGCGATGATGACAAACAAGAGACTGGGAGCAAAGCCAATACGCCGTCCAGACAGGCTGTCTGCCAGATAAGGCTGGCTCTCTGCTCAGACGTTTTTGCGCCACGCGGCCGGAGGGCCAGGTCTCAAATGTCAATGCGGTTCAGGCGAGCCAGATTTGACTTTGAGCCCTGCAACCGATCACCCCGCTACTCGCACAATATAGGGTAGGCCGCACTTTGGGCCCTGGCATTCTCTTTCCATGGCGAAAGTGCCCGCACAAGTAGTCGAGATTAGCTTGAGTTGTCTGTTGATCTTGTCTGGACCCCACAGGAAGCGGCTGGAAAGGCTGGCCCTGGCCTGGCTAGATGCCAACATCTGATTGATGGACTCATCTTTAGTGTCACATCGCGTCCGGCAAGACGCCTTGCGCTCAACCGTTCCAGAGTAGTCGGGTACGTGCAGGCAAAAACACAGCTGGCCGCGCAGCCTGAGTTTATCATTGGTAAATTGGTCACACTTGTCCCCCCCTCAAAACCGTTTAAGGTTCGAGGCAGTTTTCAGAAAGGTATGTTTGATTTCAACGGTCGTTGCTAGCGTTGGGGCAACGCTCTTGTGGCGGGAATGTGTCTGGGGGCAGAGCCGCCTAGTGTATCGATGGGGCTGTTGAGAGCAGGCGAAGTTGATATCCTGTAAAACAAGGCGCACAGCGAGCAGGTGATGGTGTTTCAAGGCGTTTCAGAACGGGACGGCTCGACGCCACGAAGCGACGCTCAACAGCGAGAAGAAATGCGATGGGCAAGGAACCCACGTGATTTCGGAGGACCGGAACACTTTTTCCGCATGCGGGATCGGCACGGAACAATGTTCTGCCCGCTTCCGTCGACAGGCCAAGCTGGTGCCACGGGTGCATAAGAATTCAATACAAAGCTTGATACGAGGTACCAAAGTCATCTTCTTATCAAGCCATGTCAACCCCCACATTCTTCGCTATCCTGTCCCATACGTATTTTCGACTGTCATCTATATTGCCATCACCGCCGGTTTCTGTGGGGCAAGGCAAATCCTTCCGGCTGTCGTTACGGCCCTCTCTCCCCAGAGCTGCCAACGAATGCGCGTTATTCCTTTATGAATCAACGGTTTAACCAACGTAAAGCTTCTGCCTAGAGTTCTTCCATTAGTCAGAATATCCATCCTTATCTACCTAGCCTCTTGCCGAGAGATCATCGTATCGACGTATCAGGAAAGAAGGATCAAGTTCTGGTCCCTGACGCGCATAATGCTTGAGTCTCATGGCACGTTCGTGTTCAGTCAGATGCCAGGGCGTTTGGTAAAGAGAAATACCGTACGAGGTACAAACAAGGCTATGCTAATGACCGGAGTGAAGCAACAGGAAGCTACACAGAAGTATCAGGTAATGATATTATGTCCGTGAGCGCGCAATTGTCCAACGACAGTCTCTCCCATCCCAGGTAGTGAGTTCTTTCGGCTCGGTAACCGCGGCCCACGAGATGATCTGCATAAATCAACTCAACACAGGAATCGACTGATGCCTGTTTAATCATCTTTGCTAGATGTGGCAGGTCGCAGAGTATCCTCCTCGCATGCAACCTACTAATCTAAACCAATCATCGCTATGCATTCTACATCGGATTTGAACGACTTCTCTAGATGTACCGATATCCAGAACCTCCACAAAGGTTGGGGAAGGTCAAGCTTGGGGGTAGGGTACACGGATAAACGAGCTGGAATTTATATACAAAGACCCATGCTTGCCAGTCAGGTCTACAAGACTTTGTCCATCTAATCTACACTAGATCCGGTGGAGAGTATTGGCGCTCGCAATGGCCGGTCAACTACTGCTGTCAGTCTTGATTTTGCCATGTGTGCTGGCTGTCTCTTTGCCAGTGAAGCTGCACCTGAAGCGAGCTGTTGACTCGAGTCTTGCCAATATCCATGTGTCTTATGACAAACCCATCACCACAGAGGTCGCGTTCACGTATGGTCCTTGCAAGGCCAAGACTCCGGGAGAAGCGCACCATCTTGTTGCCCGCTCCAATTCCTGTGATCACGATAGGCTTTTGTGGAAAGTCCCCGAAGAGGCTCCCTCAGGTTATTGTCTTTCAGCATGGGATGCAAGACAGAACCTTCTTGGACGAAGTGCCCCGGTGTCCATCGCACCCAACGCAAAGACCACGCGCAGACGCCTCAAAAAGCGCCAGGCCGACTTCTCAATCCAGATGGACAACTCGAGCGGTATTGATGCGGAAGGTCCATGGTTCGACGGAGTAGTTGCCCTCAAGAACAAAGAGATCAGTGCGGTCAATGTCCAAGAAGCGAAATCCAAAGAAATCGCCATCGTCGGTGCTGGCATGGCTGGTCTCATGACTTGGCTGGCCCTCAACCAATCCGGCATGACAAATATTTCTCTTATTGAAGCAGCTCAGCGGCTGGGTGGAAGGGTCCATACTGCTTACTTCGGCGACCCAAGTGAGAGACAGTATCAAGAGATGGGCCCAATGCGTTTCCCACTATCGTACACGTCATCTGAGACGAACCAGACGATACAGATCCAAGATCACCGCATTGTTTTTGATCTGGCTGCTGAAGTCAACAGACTGAACAATAACAATACCAATTTCACGGTCAATTTCATCAAATGGTACCAAAGTTCGCCAAATGGACTATACTACATTAACGGCGCCCGGAAACCCAACGGCCAAGTTCCGACGATATCAGAAGTGCGAGCGAATGCATCATTGCTTGGGACGACTTCTTCCCAGCCAGACGACCCTAAGCTGGATGCACTTGACGAGCAGCTGAACATTATCTACGATAACGGTAGTTTCATCGACCAGATGGCTCGAAACATATACATGGCGCATAAGACATTCCTAGACCAAGGACTTGGTGGATTGGGTGGCGACGACTTTTCCGAATTCGCCTATGCTCACAATGTCCTGGGTTATGCGCTGAATGAGACCTTCGTTGAGCTTGGAGGCTCTGGAAGTGAGAGTTTTTGGGATAATCTCTTTGAATCAATGGTGAGCTGGTGCCTGCCTTTATCCACACTGACAATCTACTTTTGCAGGTTGACCCAAGCCACACCATTTTTGAGATCTGGTCTCGACTGACGGCGCTGACATCTCGTTTTACTTTAGTACTTCTCTGCAACTGACTGGAGGACGATTGATGGTGGCTTGACCCGTCTTCCCAGTGCCTTCCACCGTACGTACAACTCTCGCGCAGCCTTACAAGGAATGACTAACGTATAGGTAACGCATAGCTCTTGTGGACGATGTGACGTTCATGAATCGCAAGATCCAGCGAGTTCAATACAACGAGAGCACCAAGAAGGTGACATTGCAATGGAAGGCTAAACCACTCGACAGTACGTTCCAGAACGCAAGCTATGACCTAGCGGTCGTCACTGTTCCTATGCCGCTCGTCCGAACCTGGCGTCTCCCGGCGTTCTCGGATCTTCTGAAGACGGCCATCGACAGCTACCCTTACTCCCAAGTATGTAAGGTGGCACTCCAGTTCAAGACCCGCTTCTGGGAGCATTTCGAGAACCCCATCTATGGCTCCTGCAGCACGACCACCGATATCCCTGGTATCGGGAGCATCTGCTACCCAAGCTACGATATCAACTCGACTGGGATGGGGGTGATGCTCGCAAGCTACACCTCCTCTGACGACGGGTTGCGCTGGCCGTCGATTTCGGAGGACGTTCACGTCCAATATGTCGTGGACGCCATGGCCGAGATTCACGGCCCTGTGATCTACGAGCAGTATACTGGGGCCTTCAACCGGCGCTGCTGGGTGCTGGATCAGTACGAGACCATTAGCTGGGCAAGCCCGGACATTGGAATGAGGAAGGCGTTCATCCCGGCCTTTTTCAAGACGGAGCAGGGTATCATTATGAGCGGCGAAGGGACCAGCTATACCAGCTCTTGGATCTCGAGTGCTCTGGAGAGTGGCGTCCGAGCGAGTGTCCAGCTCCTTCTTGAATTGGGCCTGGTGGACGAAGCAAAAGCCGTAAGTACAGCATTTCCTGGGCTATCCGAAAAACTCTTCCATGTCTCTTGCTATTTGTCATCTCCCAAGCCAGACTAACAGAGGCCCCAACAGGTAACCGAGAAGTGGATGGCCAGATGGATTGACATATAGATCCCGGGTAGGGTAGGGTAGGGTAGGGTAGGGCAGGGAATCGGACATACACGCAGATATCGCCGCGATCGCCAGCCGCTCAGGTGATTTCTTTCCTGCCCATATACCGAGCAGTATCAGGCGTGAAGACAAGGCTCAATCACATACATCAATGATGATCATCTATCAGATTTTACAGGACGCTTCTCCTCGCCTTCCCTTGCCTTCTTCCCTTTCTCCCTGTCTTCCCTTCTCTTTAACTTCCATCTTCTCTTCTCTTTGATTCCCATCTCAGATGGAAGCGCGAATGAGTCTCGTTCACTCATTCTCTGGCTAGTATCTTTGACTACGTCGTTTATTTGTCGATTTCATGGATATGTCGTCCACTTGGGGAGTTGGCCCTCCTGTCCCCCCTCGAGTAGAGTCGAGATGGGTTGCGTTGAGTACACAGAAGGACAAGGACAAGGTTGAAATTTACGGGAAACGATGGGAGGCGTCGAGAGTCACACTGGAAGGCCGACAGGTCGAAAGGGAGTCTGGAGATAGGTATTATTATAGATCAAGGTATACAAGTAGATTCAGGATCGATGGATGGATGGATGCAATTCTTGGTTGAAACACCCACCCAAGCACACCCCCGGCCTTTGTTTGTGTCATACATCATGCATGGACGCTCTGTAATCGCCTCTCAAAAAAAGAGAGAAAAAAAAAGGGAGATTGAGGTTCATATTCTCGACAGGACATCAAATTCGTTACCACGTCAGTTGGGCGCGGCGAGGCCAGAAACGGCGGTTGAGAGTCGACACCCCGGTCCTGGTGTCGGGCGATCTGTCTGCCGCTGCTTCTTGATTACCCGTCTCCCTCTGGGCCTGCGATCGAAGTGATTTCTGGAAACCCTCGAGGTCAGTGGCGATCATGCCGACCAGCGGGTGCGCATCGGTCAATCTCTTCCGCGCCCTCTTCAGAGCCGTTTCGCAGGCGTCGCGCGCCTCCCGCGCTCTCCCAAGCCGATGGTGGAGGACGGATAACTTCCACAGCGCATAGAAGCAATCCGGATGTTCAATGCCCCTTGATCTCCCGAGGCGGGTGACTGTGTCTGAGAGAACTTCGAATGCCTCGTTGAGGCGACCCTGCCGAGAGTATACACGGGCCAGCTCACCTTTTCCCATCAGCACGCCCAAGTGATTCTCATCTAGACTTCGGATGCCCGCTTCGATCCCGCCGTCGAGCAGTTCTTCCGCCTCGTCGAGCTTCCCGATCTTGACCTTGATCTTTGCGAGCCAGCAAAGCGCCCAGAGCGTCCAGGGGTGCTCCTTGCCGAGCTGCCTCTTCCTCTCCTCAAACACTCCGGTCATCAGTTCCTGAGCCTCGTCCAAGTGTTTCAACTCGAGAAACGCCATGGCCAGGTTGTTCTTGGAAGTCAACGTGTCCAGATGCTTCGCGCCCAGCTTTTCCTCGCGTATGGTGAAGACCTGCTTGTGAATGGCTGCACTCTTGGAAAATCTGTGCCACGATGCAAGTGCAACGCCGTAGTTATCCATGGCAGCCAGCGTGCGGTCGTCATTGAGTCCCAGCTCGAGTTCCATTTGTCTCATGCTGCTGCCAGATAGCTCCAGCGCCTCTTTGTACTGTCCATTCAACCAGTAAGATCGTCCCAGGTCATCCATCGCCAGGAGGGTGTCGATATGAGTTTCACCCAGGACTTGCTTTCGTGCATCAACGACAAGCTTTTGCAGGTCAATTGCTTCATCAAGACGACCGAGTCCCCAATACACCTTGGCTAGACCTAACATGATGCTCATCGTACTCTTGTGGCGGGGACCAAGAAGCTCGTGCAGCAGGTCCTTCACCTTTGTCAAGTAATCGGCCGATTGTTGGAATTTTCCACATTCCGCATATACGTATCCGCTCTTCGCCGCAGCCAGAGATTGCTGCATTAGAATCGAGAGTGCTGTTGGTAACAGGAAAGGTGTCAGGGATAAAGAGACCTTGGACAAATAGGTCTTGTAAGGCCCGATCTCAATAGGGCAGGCAGCTAAACAGGCATCAAGATGGGGAAGCAAGCTTCTGTGAAAGATTTCTCGGCTCTGCCTGACACCAAGGTCGTCCTTGGCTAGGTCATCAGAAGGTAGCGTGATGGCCTCCGCGAGGAGATTGAAAGCCATCTGAGCGTATATTTGCCGGCATTCCCTCAACCTATCCTGAGCCCAAGCATGAACTAGGGGATGCAATGAGAAAGTCCGTGCAGATCCATCCCAGCGGATGAGAGATAGTGATGCCAACTCGGCAATAGCGTCTTCTGCACGACATGCCTCCAAGACTGCGGCTCGCGTCTTGAGGAAACCAGGGAGCAGGACCGGAGGCTGTAGGCGTTTATGAACAGGGCTGAGGAGGTTCGCGACCAATGAAGGTCTGGGCCGACGCCCAAATGATTGGGATCTGTTCTTAACCGCCGTTGTAAACACATCAACTCCGATACGTTCAAAATGATAGAATCCCACGACATTAAGTATTTCAATGGCGTCCTGGCAAGCAATAGAATTCTGTTCTTCCAAGTAAGCCAATGAGACTTCAAAAGTCGGGTACGCTGTCTTGAGTTTTCTATCCTCGCCCATATCGGCAGAATCCATCTTCACACGGGAAGGCTTGTAAGATTTCCGACAAGCGTTGTAAAAATCGAGATAGTCTTGCAGGCGTGAGCTGAACTTTCCCCTTTTGATGTACGTTCCTGCGACCACCAAAGCCAGGGGCAAGAAGCCAAGGGTTTTGCATATCTCATTGGCGAGCGATCTGGTGGCATCATCCACGGGCTTTGGAATGTCCGCACGACTGAGCAGCAATTCTAGTGCTTCGGTGTCTTCCAGACCTTTCAGTTCCAAGGATCCGACAGTGGCGACCTTACATAGGTCCAGATTTCTAGTTGTGATGACAATATAGGCGTAGTTGTTTGTTTTAGGAAAAAGTTTTCGGAGGCCAAGCGCTGGATCATCGGCGTTGTCGATGACGAGCAAAAAAGGGTATGAGAGATGTGACAGGATATGTGCGGCAGCGTTCTCAGTAGCCTCCAAACCTCCCTTGGTTCCGATGTCAGCATAAGTTCGTTTGATCTGGTCCTGTGATGATGCCTTGACAGTGAGAACCCCCTGGAATCTAGAGAATAAGTTAGCACTGTGCCTATCTCTGAGGATCTACTTTGAGCTCACCGGTTCTTGTGCTTAGTAGCAAACCTAGAACAAAGTTCGGTCTTACCGGAGCCTCCCATACCATATATGACGAATATTTTCGGCCCCGGTGGCTGTGAAGATGAAAAGATCGCATGTTCAAGAGTCTTGAACTCTTTTTCACGGCCAACAAATGTAGAGGTCTGTAGCAACTCGTCAAGCGGTGGATCGAAAGTGCTACTGATGCCCTTCTGCGAGAACACAGGGGTGTCACCACCACCCCCTTCCCCTGATTGACCGGTCGTGGGTGACTTTAACGGGGAATCAATCTTGGCCGACTCATACCGCTGCAACGCGCCCTGGTTTTTTTGCTCCTGCCACTTCAAAGCGATCTTTAGGGGAGCGTCTTGGATGAAACCAAGTAGAGGAGCTAGAACTGTGCGGTAGCCTGGAGAGGACCTGCTCGAGAATTTGGTCATGTTGATATGGTCTGCGGGAATTCCCGAGCGTTGCACATCCAGAGCCGGGGCTGCCGAGGATTCCTTGACATGAGTTTCGATCTCTTCCCAAAGGAACAACATGTTCAGGTCATTTTGAAGACCTCTGAAGGCGCGATTGACGTTGGTCAGCGCATCCCGGGGTCCATACTGAAAACTGTCTGAGGATCTCAAGAGCCGTTTTGGCTGGAGCCAAACATTCCTATCGACTTGGTCATGAGGTGTACCAAAGAAGACGATTGCATAAGTGCAGGTGTAGATATCGCGGTAGAAACGAGTGTGTTCGCCCCTCTGATCATGAGCATACAACAATGCCTGCTTGACGAGGAGTCCACCCAGACCATGGCAAACGAAAATGATGGGTCGTTGAAGACAACGGGTAAGAGAGCGGTCGGTGTGAAGGGTAGCAACGAGGGTCTCTGCTGTTGGATATAACGGGTCAACACCACCGTGACCAAAGAATGACTCCGGAGAGCCATTGTATCCAAAGGTCAACACCCGGACGTTCTTGACATCTTCAGGAAGCAGGTCTCGAAGCCAGAGAATATTTGTCTTGGGATCTGTCCAGGCACTGATAAGATCCTCCTGAAGTCCGTGCACTGCAACGATGCTTCCCTTGGTCAGTCTTGAGAATTCTAGGAGATGAAGTGGGAAATGCTTACTCGACAACAGGCCCCGTCAGCTCCTGTGGCCCATGGGGAAGCTGTGAAGACTGTACCTGGCATGGATACAAAGTGATCAACTCGGTCGGCATGCTCGAATCTTCAAGGCTGTAGAGTTTAACCCTCGTAGCAGAAAGCCGTAGAAATCTTCGAGACAGCAACGAAGATATGGTAGGCGCGAAACTTTTGGTCTCGGGCATACCTGGGCTTTTGCCCCGAAATAATGCTGTAGAGATTCTGCCGGCTGCCAACTGCCCAGCCAAAACACCAGCGGCCAGACTCCATGGTCAGGGCCATTTGGGCTTCCCGATTTGGCTTCCCATTTTCGTCTGTCTCATAGTCCCTGAGATGTATTTCAGCATCTCGTGGAGTGCGCCACCCCCCCAAAACAGGTGTGCAACTGGGTGCTCAGGAGATTAAGTAGGGGTCCTTTTGAAACATACCTGGTGAGCGGCAAATGCTTTAATTGGCCATTTGTCGAATCTTAAGCGCCCATATCTTTATATTTGTGTCGAGTTCCACAACGTCGTCCCGAACCGCCGAGTTGCGCCAGGCGCTTAACCATTTCCATAACCTGCCCACTTCCCCACGTCGATGTTACCAGCAACTCTTGTCGACTTAGAGAATTCTGTATCCTTTAATGCACGCATCGGCAATCCAAAAAGAGACAATGTCGGAAGATGGCATATGGGGAGTTCCTCTCTGGTCGAGAGTGAGCATGCTCCTGCTACTATGTCTGTTACTCTTCATCCTTTACCCAGTCGTCAACAAGCTGGTCGCTTACAGGGTAAGATCTCCAAGACGTGAAGGAGGAAGAGGCCGTTTGATTCTGAGCACTTACAGAGAGATTCGGCGCTTGCCCACCGCATGCACTGCATGCCACCTCCCGAGCTCCCGAACAAATGGCCCCTGGGGATCGATTGGGTGCGTGGACTATGGACCTCGAATGCTGAAGGTCGTCTTCTGCCATTCCTCTGCTCCATCGCAAAGGACTATGAGCCTCGCAATATGCTTTCTCAATACCTGCTCTTTGGCCCTCGTACCTTTCATATCCTCGAACCCCGGAATCTAGAGGCCGTCTTGTCGTCAAACTTTGCGGGTGAGTCGCCATTCGAGGAAAGGCATCGGTTGCTCGTTCGTCATTTGGGTATGTGTGTCTGATGCGTGCCAAATAGATTACGGCTTTGGAGTCCGCGCAGAGATTTTCGCTCCTCTCCTGGGCCAGGGTATATTTACGCAAGAAGGTGCTGCCTGGAAACATTCCCGGGAACTTTTGCGCAAGCAATTTGTCCGAGCACAGTATCAGAATCTCAGCCACTTCCAAGAGCATGTTGACAATCTGTTGAGCCATCTCCCGGATCAGGGAGTGGTTGATTTGCAACCCTTGTTCTTTAGCCTCACCTTGGACACAACTACTGCTTTGTTGATGGGAAAGTCGGTCTACAGCCTGAGAGCAGATATTGATCAAGACGCCGAAAATCGAGACTTCTCCGAGAGCTTCAATCTGGCCCAAGAAGGGCTTGCAAAGCGGTTCCGCATCGCTCCATGGCACGCTTTGTATAACCCACCAGCCTTTCGGCGGGCTTGCAAAACTGTCCACGCCTATGTGGAACGGTACATCGAGCAGAGGCATCTCTCCAACGAGAAGAGCCAAGACGCGTACAGCTTTATTGACCAGATAGCCAATGAGTCGAAAAGCCGAACCGAGCTGAGAGACCAGCTTCTGAACGTCCTTCTCGCAGGTCGCGATACAACGGCCTGTTGTTTGTCGTGGACATTGTAAGATTTGTTCTCTGACCCATCAATCAAATTGCATCAGCACGCTGACAGTTGTCATGGGACCAGTCGTCTTCTTGTCCGCCATCCACAGGTTATGAAACGCCTGCGAGCAGAAGTTACCACTGTCATGGGCGACGGTATACATCCGTCGAGAGAACAGATTCGTAAAATGCCGTTCCTCGCGTGCGTCATCAAGGAGAGTGAGTCACATGATTAAAGTCTGCCGGGTATGTTCGCCTCACAGCTGGCTAATGAATCCCAGGTCTTCGTTTGTATCCGCCAGTGCCTCTGAACAACCGACAAGCTACCAAAACGACCCTCTTACCAACGGGTGGAGGACCTGACGGGAAGCAAATGATTCTGGTCAGAAAAGGTGAAGTAGTCGTGTTCTCACAGTACGTCAATTCCCGTGTAAAGAGCATATACGGGCCGGACGCAGACGACTTTCGCCCTGAAAGGTGGGAGGACAACGAACTCGCAAAGATTGGCTGGGCATATTTCCCCTTTAACGGCGGACCGAGACAGTGTCTGGGCGAAGATTTTGCACTTATGGAGGTCTCGTATACCATAGTGAGGCTGCTTCAGGCATGTTCCAGCCTTGATTTGCCGGACGGCGAGATCGTTGAACGTCTAGGCCAAGAGAAACAAAGGTTGACGCTCGTTTTGTCAAGCGCCGACGGCTGTAGGGTCGAGTACGTCCGACGATAGCAGGTATTTTGCGAGAATGTTGCTTGAATGTTCCATTGGCCGAGAGACAGCCTGACAGAGCTTCTATAGCGCTTGTTGTAGCTCGTAGTGGATCGCAGAGGACTACCTTCTGCGGCCAGGATAGACTTAGGATGGGTCGCTGGGTATTTTGTCCTTCTGCTGGTCTGAAAAGGGCTGGCTTCAGAAGGAGCCGACCTCGACCCAAAACCCTGTTTCAGAACTTAGAGGTTGGGTGGAAGCTGGTTTCCTGGAATGTCTCTTCACCCTGGTCGACCTCGATAGCCGGCGTCTAAGCCTCATAATAACCTTCGAGGCGTCAATCGATAATCACGCGGTGTGCACGCTTCTGTCTCAGGCGTTCAGACACACGGCGGTCCAGGCCCAGGTCAGGGGGGTTCCTGACTGCTGCCTGCTCCGCTGCCCACCAGAGGTCATAAAAGTTTCGAGTTGTCCTTCCAGTATTCAAGTACCTTCTCAATAACGCATGAGCTTAAAGCAGAATTGACGGGAAGTAATCCACATGGGTCCGAATATACGAGAACAGCAGGTTTTTGGATTTCGCGAACTGTATCGACCTCAAACGGAAGAGCCAGAAGTAGAGTACGTGAGATTGAGCCGGATACCCCGAGCCATTTCCTATTGTTTTAGTATACTGAGATAGTCAGCATCGTCGCCGTACACGGTCTCAATGGTCATGCCATCAACACCTGGACTGCAGAGAATCCTAGAAAGGGAGACGAGCCCATCTGCTGGTTAAAGCACCAAGACTTCCTTCCAAAATACATCAGCCGTGCAAGGGTGTTAACTTGGGGTTACAACGCGAATATCTCGTCCCTGAAAGGACCAACAAGCTCGAATCGGATACTCCAACATGCCCAAAGCTTGGTACAACAACTGCAGGGGGACAGAACTGTGAGCAGATCCTGGAGTTGCCTGGGCATGGCAGGACATTCAATTGCTGACTGCAATTTTCCAGCTGAACGGTACCAGCGAGAAGCCCATAATATTTGTCTGCCACTCTCTCGGAGGCATCGTTGTCAAGAGGGTAGGTTCAACCGCTGCAGAGGCAGTCCCTCATCCATATTTGCTGATCAAGGTTGACATGTCCAGGCACTGGCATACTCAGAAGGTCGGACAGGACCGAAAAACTCGCATCTCCGCTCAATCTTCACCTGTACCTACGGTATCATTTTCTTCGGCACCCCACACAATGGTTCAAGCAAAGCACAGCTTCTCAATAGCCTACAAAAGGTCACGAGGTTGACAATCCCGAGGAGAATACTGCGTGTTGAATCAAATCTGGCAAAGGCCCTTGAGGAAGAGTCGGAAACGCTGCAAAACATCACGGATCAATTCGTCGCCTTGATGTCAAACTTCCATCTCATGTTTTTGTGGGAACAGGAGCGCACTTCGATTCCTGGACTGGGTGCCTCGTATATTGTGGATGAAAGCAGTGCTGCTCCTGGCCTTCCCGATGTTGAGCGCTGCGGTATTGCGGCAGACCACCGAGAAATGTGCCGCTTTGTCAGTAGCAGCAACCAGGGTTTCCTCACTGTTGTTGACGCCTTACAGCGATATAGTCGGGCAGCACCGGAGGAGATAAAGACCAGGCATGCGCAAGAACTGTGGTTGTCGAAGGCCAGGCAGCAGGGGGAGGTTATGGGACTGATGAAGAAGTTGGGCGGACCACCAGTGCACCCAGATGCTCTGCTACCATTTCCTGTTGAAGAGAGTGTCTCTTCTGTGGCGCGATTTATCAATCAGCGAGAGCAATAAGTTGCACAGAAAGGACACAGTGGGTAATCGTAGTAGGAGGGGAAATTGGTGTACAAACTTGATGACGATGAGTGGCTGCGCTGATCAACAAACTGCGGAATGACATTGTACGGGGGAGAATCTTTCCCGGCGAATTTTCCCAGAACAGACGCCAAACATCATTCACTGTTGTCCAGCTGCTGCTCACACCCAAACACACGCTGATATTCAAGTCGTTTCTTCCTTAGGCAGGCTCTAACTCGCAACTGAACACGCTGCAGTGTCTGCGCCTCCCCACTGCTAATATGTCATTACCTCCAGAGCGCATCAGCGTGAAGCGCAGGAGACAGGAGGAACCTGTCGAGGCACTATGTATTTCCCACTGCCATCTACACCCTCAGAGTATGAGCTAATCCAATCCCACTAGACCTCGAACACGGGAATGGCCCAGACAAAAAGCGGAGAGTCACGGAATTCTACTTTAAACGCGTCCAGCCCAATGTGATTGCCCCCGTTTCTCAGCGAGTCACCAGCCCTCAAGCGGTGTGGTCAGAGCCTCCTGCTCCTGGCATTCCTCCAATTCGTCTCAGCTCACCGAACGATCTGAAGAAAGATCCAAAGGAGGCCCGGGAATCCCTCGCTGAAGAAGATGGTGCAGCACAAGAGAACCGTGGGAAAGCGTCTGAGAACAACACCGCGGATACCGGTAGCGGTTCGGCTCCAGACTCACCTGCCCCAAGTCAAGCACTCCAGCAAACACGCCGTTTCCACCTCACTCGTCACCTTTCATCAGTGCTTAGTCCAAGCGCTTCTGGTGGGATTCGCAAACCCAAGAACTTCATTCGCCCCCCTCTCGCTACCTTTGTTGAAAGACACGCTCCCATCTTCAGCCACGAGCAGAATCCGCTGTATCGTCAAAAACCCGTTGATAAGGTGCTGGAAATCCAACGAGATGACGGGGCAAGGGTTTCAGAATCGGACGGAGTCACAGAACCGACCCTGGAAGACTTGAAGGCATCTAGGCGAAGCACGACGAGTACGTTTGTTCAGGCAGGCTCCCGAACAGCCAGGAACGGGACTTCTATCAGAGACCATCCAAGCACTTGGGATTTCGAATCTGATCAGCTTGCGGATGAATTGGCCGCCCTTGCGATGGAACTCGATCCGGACGTGCAGCAAGCGGCCGAAGTGGTGCTTCCTTCGCCACCTCCCTTAAAACCCCAGGATGTCATAATGACTGCTCGTACCCAAGAGGAGGAATATGTCTACGAAACTTATGTCCGGGTGGAGTACGATGCTCAGGTCCATGGTCCAGACACTACTACAAGTCTGCACTCCAATTATGGAATCCTCGTCATTGACGAAGAAGACGAGGACCTCTGGCAAAAATACATCGATAGTGACGACGACACTGATTGGGACGAAGAGGACTCAAATGGTAAGCAACCAAGATATTCGTAACCTTGACATTCTGACTCTGGACAGCTGAGGATAATCCCGCAAATGACTACCCGGAAGAAGAAGTCAGTTCAGACGATGAGTACGGGTATAACCCGTACAAATATCGTACCTATGGATCTGACCAAGAGGACTTCGGCGATGATCATGCTTTTCGATAAAGACTGGCGACCGTTCCTGGAACCCGTATCAATCAATAATGCAACCGCGAAACCCAGATCACCGCCGACGAGGACACTAAGCCGCCCCGGTCTACTCATTACCACACGAAACCACCAATCCTGAATCCTAGAATGACTTGTCACGGGAATTTGGAGACCACCCCATCAATACCAACCATGATTGTCATCACGATGTGACGCTGGGCAATATTTCTCCCACTCATATCTTGTTCTCCTGGGAATAAATCTCGTAAGTCGGATTTCGGCAGCCATCTTCTGTGGCAAAGCACGGCAGAGGAGGTCTCAATTGATCCTCTGGTCGCATCCAGGCAAATCGCTCGGCGGTTCTGTCCACCACTCCAAACCTGCCGACACGGTCTCCTCGATATCTACGTCCGGATTTTGCTTGTTCTCTCACTTTTTCGACTTTTGCTTCGTGGAGAATGCGATAGAATTTGCATTGGAGTCCAGATTTCTTTCTGACTTCGCCGAACTGACGGAGGAACTCTCTTTCGACGTCGTCCCAGGCTTCCTTCAGGTCTGTTCGGTGATACCAAATGAAATATCGTTGCTCATCCGTGTATTTCTTGCAGCCCCGGCGAGGACGTCTGCGTTTTCGTCCCGCGATCAATGACTCCCAAGAGCTAGCGGACGTGGCCTCGCTTGGACAATAGTCGGTGAAGTCTCTGCTGTCCGTGCCATCGTCTATTGACTGGAGGTCGTTGGGTTGGCTTTTCTGGTCGTCGGTCTTTTGGTCCTCGTCTTGACTATCGTTCAAGACTGATGCAATGCTCATTTTATCGAGCCTACCACGGACTTTCTGTTCCCCGTGGTCATGATCGCGGGGAGAACAAGACATTTGGACTGTGCTTTCAGTCCAGGGGAACCAGGCAGATTGATCAGACCTGGGAAAGTGAGATGGAATCGATGAGGAGGGGAGAGACATGATCCTTCTGTTTTGAGGAGAGGAGCACAAGGAACGCAGCAGAATCCATGGCGGTCAACGCAGCGACCTTAATAGGCCCTCAAGTCGACCCGACAGAGTGGTTCACGCCAGCGTGATGCATACAACTTGTATTTCTAAGGTATTGCCAGGAGTCTGCGACGTACAGCAATCCAGGCTGGACGGCCATGCGCCAGACTAAGCCTAAAGATGGACGGCCTCTGACCCTGAGGAGTAGGAAGTCCGAACAGTCTACCCGACAGATCAGGGATCTGGTGTACACCAATATGAACGTAACAGTATTTCGGACCGGCGCCTCTCAATCACCAGGTTCCATTTTTTGTGGCCTTGTAAGGCAGTCCAGCACGAAGTCTCCACAATTTACGAGCAATACGACGAAGACGACTTCAAAACTTACCTGATAAGCCGGTTCTTTCGCGGCACTGGAGAGTGTTGTGCATCTCTTTCCAATGGGCATGTCCTTATTCTCGACTATCCCGGCTTCAGTCTCGCGGTGATTGTGGAGCAGCAAAGCACGGGCCATGAGGTCAATATCTCGTAAAGGCTAATCAATCAGAGCAGAAAGCTACCCTGCACAGTGCTCTAGGAGCCGGAAACCCCTAGCTTGTTACACAAACAAACAATGTCGCGATTATCTCTGCCTAGCGTCTCTGCCGAAGAGGACGACGGTGGCAGTGTCTCTGCAGCTGCTGTTGGATCCGAAAAATCGAGTGTGGACGACAGGTCACATTGGGCTTTAGAGAGCTAATAGACCCTGGTCCGGGAGCAGGGAGGCTAGCATCCGCAACCGACAGTCGCGTCGCTCTGATTGCATGAATGGAACACATTAGATGCGGCAGCCTCCTGGACATGTGCCGACTCCACTCAACCAACTTGACTGCTCGCATTGCATCTAGGTCATCTGCTCTTCATCCTCAGCGAGTTCCCCAGATTGGGACCACAAGGACCGCGCATGCAGAATGATGACGATCTTCTCTGAATCTCGCTTGCCGTATGGTTGATCGCTTTGGACAAGGCCACGAATATCAGAGTGTTCCCAGACGATGAAAGCCAGGTCGATATCGACAGAACATCATTGATGGGGGCTGGTGTCTGCTATGGCATTCCCTTGTTCGAGGCCAGATGGTATTTCGCTCCGCTTCAGTACTCTTGGTTTCGGGCTTGACTAGATTGTGGAGGCTAGCATGGGGTCCTGACGGCGACTTTTCGCCTTGCAGACGCAACCCCCTCACTTTTATCTGTGCCACGGATCATTTCGAGGTCTGACGCCGTCGATCTGAGTTTTGAGAGTTGGTCCAAGCGCTTGTTCAATGTCAGAAGAGGGGCCCTTCCCAATCGCCATGAGGATATGGCTTCTACATCCTCGTTGCGGTTCAGCCAGTGAAACAGCTTCATTGAGCGGAAAACTAGTCACGCCTCGAGAGACCAACCAACGAGCTGGATTTATGACATGGGAGGGAATGAAGCGCTAGCTCAACACCAGTATGTCGATATTGGTACAGCTTGGGGCGAGCATAGTGCGGAATCCGAGCTTTGCCGCCCACCGATCTGGCTCAGAAACCTCGCCTCGGTCGTTGCATCTTTCTGCATCTTGTCAGGGATTTTATTGTTTGGGGCTCGGGATATGCTGGGCCATCGCTCGCTCTGCCCGAACATATCAAGTTTTCGTCTGCAACCCTGCATCTTTTGACTTTGTCCTCGTCACCATTACTGTCGTATGCCAAGGTCAGCAAGGGGTGTTGACAGGATTGGGACCCGCAGCTGAAGGAGTACTTTTGTTGCTCCTCACCTCTCTTTCAATTTTGAGGGTGGCGTGGCTAGCCTAGGTTGTGATGGTTACCCGCTCATCTCTCCACGCGACCTGATTTGGCGAATGCTCAAATATCGCATGCCAGGTTGACCAGCTGGAAAGCCATGCTCCCGGCCTTTCTGCCTGGCCCAGAAACTCCCTTGGCCTTCCATGACTGAATGTGTCGGCTGGAGTCTGGCTCTCCCACGCCATTGAAAGAATCGCACCCAAGCAGGAGATTGGGTTTCAACCGTTGACTTTGTTCAGAGGTCAAGTTCGGAGCCCGGCAACCCGATCCTCAGGCTGTACCCACAGACCATGATACACAGTTGCCAACAGAGGAATGGCATTGGTTACCAGACTTACGAGCGCTTAGCTTCACGCACTGCCTCCTGCACTATCTGCTGGTACCCAATGATATGGAATGCAAGGGATATTTTGACACCACAGACGACTGGAACAAGGCAAGGATTTGTTCACACTCCACCCTCTACACTCCAACTGGAGGTTTCTGAGTTGGCGACCTCTTCAGGCAAGTGTTCCTTCTTGGCTACTAGGGGGCCTTCTCAAGGCAGTCGGGCAGGAGGGACCATTGGATCCCTTCCCATCTCTACACCGCAACCAGCATTTCCTTCCGAGGCCAAGTGTAACTGATCAAGATCTGGCAAAACAGAGCAAACCATGTCTTGTGGGGGTTTTTTTCATGGCTGAATGATGCGAAGCGAATCGGTCAGGACGCCTCAAGAAAGACCTTGGCCTCCCGACCACCCCAGCTCATCCGCTTTGCGACACGCAGCTGACTGGACCTGCAAGCGGTATTATTCTCTGCTTGCTCAGTGGCATTGCCTCGAATTGGATTCGCTGAGATCTGGGCATCACCTATCCATCGGTATACGCCGCATGTGCAGCATCGAAGGAGCATGTGGCCGACTAACAACTACTGTTTCGTGCACATGGGATTCAATGAATGTCGAGACCGGGATCAAGTGCCGTGCTATGCCATTCTCCACAATTGGGGTTCTCTGAGCGAGGTACTACATGTCATGGCATGGAAGAGGATATGATAGCATGGCACTTTCATGTGATCCATGAACCGGGCGGCTGGCAGGACCCACCGACTTTTCCACAGATTAGTCCCTGAGCGGTAAGGGTATCTACCTACCTACCTACCCGGGGGTTGAAAGAGTCTGTGAGTATATCTCTCTGCCAGTTTATCAGTGTCTATGTACCTGTGTGAGTGTGCGACCATGTGAATGCGTGAGTGCGTGAGCGAATGAGCGGTCCCAGTAACGTTTTTCATCTACATAATTACCAAAGACCCCCAGCCTTGGCGCCCACCCCATCTTAGCCAGACACGCTTAAATTAGTGACTTTAGACTTGAGACTCGAGAAGGGCTGTCCACAGGCATATATTAATACTCAGCAACACGGCTCGACGGTTGGATGGACAAGACCATAAAAGAAATTGAATACCGTGTAACGTGAGCTACACGAGGCGATCAGTCTGTAGATTGATTGTGCGTTGTTGATGCTTGATTCTTGATTCTTTGTTTCCCTATTCTCTCACTTCTACAAGGTGTAATTACTCGGTATATTTCTTCTTTGTCTAGTAGTCACTCTACCAACTTGCCTGATCTACAGAAGTTTACTGACCGGGACACAATCATGCAGACGGCAATCAGGAAAGAAACAGCAAAGAAACAAAGAGACACACCATCACTTTTGATTGTATTGCTTTTTATTTTGTGTGTGGAATTCAACTTGCGCCGAAACCAACCCACTGTACAAAGATTGTCTCGCTCATAAAAGCTTTCTAAAAGTGGTCAATATGACCCACGCCTGAAAAGAAAAGACCATGCGGTTGGAAGAGTGTACGAGGTACTCCAGCCCACCACAGACGACATCCCAGAAGAGACGTCCTCGACAGGCACTCTCATTCCTATATGCCCCTTTTCTTGACGCCCTAGCCTCTGCCTCTTAACCGGTTCCCCATGCCCCATTGCTCTTTTCAGCATGCGTGTCCTCCAGC
The DNA here is from genome assembly GCF_001646965.1 of Fonsecaea nubica. NCBI lineage: Eukaryota > Fungi > Ascomycota > Eurotiomycetes > Chaetothyriales > Herpotrichiellaceae > Fonsecaea > Fonsecaea nubica. Next base: position 137,847 of record NW_019173692.1, on the reverse strand, counting down.
CTTGTTTGCCCATTCTCTGCGGATCTGCGCACGGCACAGAATGCATCACGCGAGATCCAAGGGAGCAGCAATCCAATAGCTGCAATGAATCTCTCTCATAGAATATAGAAACGTAAGGCGAATAAAGTGTGCGTGCAATAGGAAACACCAGATAGCCACCATAGATAGGTGACTATGATGCGACATCATTCCATACTAGGTTCAAGAAACTCCTCTTTTGCGCTCGCCGGGTATCATGGAAGTTGCCCCTTTCCGATATGTATTGCACAAGAATGTTATATGCTCGCCAAACTTGTCAAGTCTTTCGAAACGTATTGCACCAAATGAGATTCGTGAATTTGGACGATGATCAAAGGGATGAAACATGGCAACAAGGCATCAAGCAAGTTTCATCATCGAAGGGTGATCGGTCTTTTGGTGTGCAGATGAAGTTCTCTATCTCTGATGGAAGTTAGCACTAGAAACTAGGTTGGAAAGGGTTGCACATACCCGACGACCTCTTCCTCCAGAATGGACTGTCTGCATTGGTGGAGAGAAGAAAAACTGTTGTTGAGGATAATTGTACATGTTGGAAGGCATATTCTGCTGAAAGCTCTGTGGGGGAAAACCAGTCGAACCGATGACGGGACTCATTTGAGCCGAGAAAGAGAGAGGTGAGGATGATGGGTTCTGCAACGGTCGAAAAGGATCGACGGTCGTCGGCGGCGTTGCGTAGCCAGCATAGCCGTTGGGCATGTACCCGCTGTTGGAACGCTGAGGGGCTGCAGCTGGGAAATTCTGATATTGAGATTGTGGGGTCATTTGTTGGTATGGAAGCTGCGAATATTGCTGCTGCGACTGGAACCCGTTCATCGTGTAAGGTGCGAAACCGAACGAGTCGGCCGAGCCCGTCCGAATTGGACTCATGCCATTCTCGAAAGCGCCACCGTTGGGGACGAAGGTGCCACTGTACTGCCGCTGAGGAAAATTGGGCTGTTGCGGTCCCGTCATAGGGACATGTTGCGGCTGAGCCATTGGCCTGGCACGATCGTTCAGGTTTGGGTGCCCATGAGAGGGGAATTGTTGCATAACAGGTTGGCTAGGCCTCGATGACAACCCAACTTCGTCCATGATCCGCTTGTATCCTTGGTTCGGCTGAGCCTTGATCTTGGTGAGAATTTTGGAAACATTTTGGACCACCTCTGGTCTCATGTGATCGTCAAGGAAAGGTGTGGTCAGAATCTTGAAAATCAGCGTCACACCAGAGGTTTGGTCGCACAGAATCTGTTCGAGCACATTGTCATTTGGGCTGAAAAATAGGGCGTTCAGAACGAGATCACGAGCCTCTGGTTCATTTCGTTGATTGATGACCTTGAGCACGGTGAGATAGGCCACCTTATGCGTGCAAAGTTGCACGAGGTGGGGGATCAGTCTGGGGGCAAGGACTGAGCGCCGACGAGGAAACGTGCAGGTGTCGAGGAGCCAGGTCAACAGCAGTGCCCCATTGGCATTCTGGGCAAGCTGCACACTGTGCAAAGCAATAGCCGCTGCCATCATGCGCTGCTGGTTCTTTGTAGCATGATGAGCCTCCAAGCAAGCGCGCATTGCCCGGGCCCCAAAACGTCCTTGGGCAATTTCCCATAGTTGGCTAAGCATGGTCTCGAAGATGTAGTCATTGTACGGTGGTCCAAAACGAAGACAGCACTGAAGAACATAGTTGCCATATTGGTCGAGGAATAGGGGGATAGTGTAGGGGCGAAGCGAGTCGACAATCAATCGAGTTTGTGTTTCGGTCTTGCACACTTCGATGATTTTCTGCGCAGCCCAGGTTCCATTCTTGTGCACTCCGATCTCAGCAAGATGGGGTGCGATGCAGGTCAGCATTTGTTCTTTGGTTTGCTCAGAGCAGTATTCAAACAGCTTCTGGACCACGGTGTTCCCAAGATAGTCCGAAGACAACTCTGCAATCTCAGGCAACATGTCGATAGCAATCTGTTCAATCTCTTGCAAGCCACAGGCTCCGTTATCAATCCGCTTGCGTATGTCCCGGAGCCTAGGAGCATCATACATTCTTGTAGAACTCGGTTCTGGGATAGGAGGGATCTCTTTCTCTAGACGAGTGTAGTGAATGGCACTCTCGATATTTGCAGCGATGGTCGGTAAATCCGACTGTTGCCCACCAAAATCGAGAATGATTTGCAATATGTCCGGCTGCAGTTCCGCTAGGCGGTCAGGAGCTGGCATACTCAGCGTTTGCTGCATGTTTGTAGAACCAGCTGGGCTGCCAGTAGTGTCCTGAGCTTGCGATGCCCCTGCCTCAATATTTCCGTTCGAGCCAGGGGGAGGTGTGGCATTCGGCACCGGGGTCAAGGAGACGGACGCATTCGGAGCCTTTGCAAACCCGATTCTAACGGGGCCGGCGCCGGGGAAGATTTCTTTTCCGTTGAGGAGTTGTCTCGCGCGGACGGCATGCTCGACCGATTCGAAGTTGACGAAACCGCAGTTTTTGTGAGTGAGTACCCTGGTTGACTCAATCGGGCCATACCGGTTGAAGATGGCATCCAGCGAGGACATTGTTGTGGAATTCGGGATTGAGCCTATCCAAAGGGACCGAGAGACCTGGACTTCTGATTCATCCATTCCTTCGTATGATAAGTTCACGTTTTCCACGATGGACATATTCTGCAGAGTGTCCGCAAGAGCGGCCTGGTCCATTGCATTCGATCCCGGCATATCAAACACCATACCAAGCTTGTCTGCTGGTTGCTGTGACAAATTACGAAGTGACGTACGTTGAGGTGTTTCGACAAGGCCGGCAGTTCGAGCTCGCGGGCGTGCAGCACTGGCATTCACCGCAAATGCCTGAACCGCCTGATTATGCAGACGGACCTTCTCCTGGACCAACTCATACTCGGCTTCCAGGGCGGCTGCTGCTGAGGGTGTCAATGACCCGCTAGCGAACAACGGAAAGTTACTGTTCCCTTCTTGAGCCTCGGTGGCATATTTGGATTGTGTGTTCACAGAGAAGGATCTGAATCGACTGGAATTACGCATTCCAAAGCCAGCCAATACATCGGACAAACTGGGGTCCTGGCCATGAGCAGAATCATCTGCGACTTGGCGAAGGCCGTCAGATTTCGAGTGATGAGGTGGTTCGGCCAGACCAAGATAGTCAAGTGTGCGGACCCCAGAGTCAGACATGCCGTCCTTGGAGTATCCAGACGGTTGAGGGGATGTGGGATCTTCAGCAGAACTGATACTTGTCAGAGTAGCTGCCCGAGTCCTTGTCCCCCAGCTCGAACTAAAAGCATTCTGACCAAAGGGGCCAGAAGGACCAAGCAGACTTGACCGCTGAGGCATGCTTCCGGCACGAAGCCTGGATAGAAAGGCTGAAGTTCCGGGGTTGGCTTGGTTAGAGGCTGTCGAATAGAACGCGGTTTCGGCTGCGGAGGTGGAACCGGGTCGGAATGGACTCGTGGAAGGAGTTGGACGAGAAGTCTTTGAGGTTATGACATTCACTCCATTAATCGTACCGACTGGGGATATTCTGGAGGGCAAGGTGCCAGCTCGTCCGCGTCGCGCGGGACTATTTATCCCAGTCTCGGTGAGAGGCACCAAATCTGGGAAACCATCCTGGCTGGGGGATTCCGGGATCTCAAACAGTGGGGTTGAAGTACCACTTGTTGGAGGACCCCAGATATTAGGGGTTAAAGAGGTCTGAGACTGTAATTCCCGTGTACGCTTTGGAAACAGCCGAGAAGCCTGTTCGTGAAGAGGAGAGCCAGCTCCTACTCTTGCATTGGAAAGTCCTGCCAGTCCCGAGGAAGATTTTGAACCGCCAAAAGGAGATTTGCTGGTAGGAACCGAGGAAGGCTCGCTGATAGGAGTCAACCCGGAGAGGTTTATATTGAGTTGCCCCTCAGGCCGTGTGACGGTGGGAGGAGCCATCGTTGAGGTCTTATAAGTTATGTTGTAGATTCTAAAGACCACAGGGACTCAATGCCGCAGACCCCAATATGTAGTCGGCCTTCTTTGGTCTAGGACCACTTTTCAACGACAAAGATATCGTGGAGGCGATATCGTATGCTCGTTTTTCCTGCTTCTTGGTAATGTCCAGAATGTGTAAGGATGCCTTCGGCAACCTGCGGGCGGGTGCGTATAGCTCCCAGATGTTTTTAAACGCAAGACTCGGTTCCAGAAAGGCAGTGACCGACTGACGAACAAATGACTCTGTATGCGGAATAGAAGTCAAGGCGAGGTAAGATCGTGATTTCGAGAACAGGTTCGGGATCGCAGGATATTACTTTAGAAGCTTTTTGGGATCGTAATCGGGGAAGGAGAGACAGTCGGTGGCCGTATTAACACAAGTGATGGAATAGAGAGAATCGAACGAAGCAGCTCTCCAGGGCTGAAGGGGGCATTAGAGGAAAGCCGAAGGTGACAAGAAGCAGAGAAGAAGTAAGGTGAAGCAGCAGCAGGATGGCGGTGGTGGTGGATGAATTAGGGGGCAGAGGACATGCTAATAGGTAAGGTGAGGTTTGGGGCAGATCGGGAACAGGGTTGATGGGTTGCGCAGACGCAAATACAGTTACAGAGAGACACCACGTCAACGGCTGGGCGTCCTAGGTGGTTCGTTAAGTTGGTGATAGGCTCTGAGCCACGGGCCACAGGCCACAAGCCATGGAAGGAAAAAGTACGGGGAAGGGCAGCAACCATCAGGATCCGCTAACGAGCGGTCGAGCCCTAATTAATCACCCGATCTGTTCTCACCCAGTTCTGCCGGACTGGACGGCACCCTTCTAAGCCTAGTTTAGCTGTAGGTGAGCCACCAGAGTCCTCTGAAGAATTTTCGGAGCCCTGTGTCACCCCCATTTATGTAAGAGGCCAGGCCCAACCTAGTGACGGAACTCCTTGCTGTGCCTGCCAAGCAATGGGTCCCAGATCAACCACTGCGAGTTACTCGTATCGCACATCATTTTTCTCCCACTACAACAAGTACTCTGAACTCAGTTATCAGACCGCAACACGAAAAAGAGGGAGCATGTGGGTATGGTCCCTCCCAAGATGATTTCAACACTCAAAGAGCCTATTGTATGTATGCTTGCGTGTTGACCCGCATTTCAAAACCACCGAGCTGATCCCGGAGTCGGCCATGAAACACCCTCTGTCTGTCCACCATGCTCAGTCAATTTTACATCCACCATCCTGGACCCCCAGACCCTTGGGACGAAAGGTGTGACTGACGAATGCCCCCTTGCCCTCAAGCTCGACGTAAGCTTCCAAGCTTCCCAGCACAAGCTCCTTGCTGGGTGGACGCTTATGCTCCAGCCACTTGGCCGTTCGATTCGTACCTGTTCGACCCTGTTGGCGTTGAAAGACAACATGAAACACTGGTGCCCGGGACCCCCAACCAACCATCCAGCTTCAGCTCTGGTCATCCACCTTTTGAGTTCGGCACTGCAAAGCATGTCGCTAGCTGGGCCTGAGCGCCTGTGTGCCCTGAAAAAGCATCCGTGCTTCCATCTTTTGCGGGGATTATACTGGTTCGAACCCGAAATACCCCTGAAGGCTGCATAATGCGGATTCCTCGCATTCCTGGGCTTAGGCAACCATCAAATAATAGGTCAGCGACAGCTTCTGCTTCTTATGCCACTATTAATACTATACCTCCTACCCTATATCACACTGAGCGCGCCTATGAACCATGCTTTCACAGTTTGGCCCCGTGCCGAATCCATGCTGATGATCACGTGTCATTCTCCCGATGTTGGACTATCTAATTACAAAAGCATTTCTTTGAGGAGTTGGCTGGATCGGCCCGTATGAGGGTGCAGCTCCGGAGAGCATGTGGCCGGGCTTGGGCTGTGGCGAGGCAATGCCAACATTATGCATGCTAAGCTGGTGGTAACTGGCCTCATCGGCTGAGCCGACATTATGCGCGTCGAAAAGGTCGATACTTAATAGATCTCCTGACGAACATTGACATATAACATTGTAGGATGAGAAGCAAGACCAGGCAATGTTGGACCATTCTTGCGATTGCCCCTTTTTCTCTCAAAGAGTTTTGGAATTCCCAATTCTTTGAAGCATTTCATGACTTCAGATCAGCCACCAGGTGTAGTAGAATTCCCATTCCTGGGTACCGTTCTTTGGAGCATGTCTCCATGGCCAGCGCAACAAGTGACACCAAAGAGAGTCTCTAGTGGACTTGACGGAAATGTCTTGAGAGCGGTGATCTGCAGCGCCTTGCCCTCATGGGAGCGGACCTGAAGTCAATCTGATAGAAGCAAGTATCATGACCGCTTGGCACATTAGCGACTGTGTGGGAAGTAAAGGTGTTACACGCGGCAGTTATGTTTTCGTTTCAGATGCAATGACGGGTTGACCTGATGACGACCGGAGAATGGCAGGTGCGAGGACTTGAACCAAGCGCAGAGACGATGGCTGATATAGGAGTGGTGACATTCAGTCCTGAACCACTGAGATCAGCTCCTGGTATCGCCAAATGTTCGACAGTTGTGGGGCTAAGAATAAGAGACGCAACGACGGCGGGGCGGAAATAGGCTCTACTTTGATTATAGATCAGCTACTCTGTAGATAATGCTATAGCCTGGATACCTTGGTGTAAGTAGTCGTGAAGGTGACCTGTGTTTTGCGCAGGTGGGAGGAGGGGTGGGATCACAGATCAAGCATAAACTCGTGGATCGACCTTTCACCAACATCGAGTCTGGCCAAAGTTCACGCCAAGATCGGCCTCAGAATGGGCCATCAACTGCGCTTTTCATGACTTCTGCTCAACCTCAACATCTAAAAGGTCACTTGTGATATCTCATTCATACCTCTACGACAACTTCGCTTGACTAACTTCCTCGGTCTTCTGCTGCGTTTCGCTTCTTGTCGAGTCCCATGTGCAAAGACAGTTTCTCTGCTCTCCAGTTCTCACACTCGTTGCCATCACCTTCACTTTCACCCTCATCCTCCGACCTTGACTTTCCCGCGACTCCAATCGGCGATGATCTCCTACAGCCAATATGAACGGCATCATCGAGCCTTTACCTGGCCTCCTTGATGATCCTCTATTTCAAATTCCTGATTTACCTGCCCTGACTGACTTTCAAATTGCCCCTCTACGAAATCCTGCTCCGAGCCGTCATGCAAATGTCCCTCTACCCCTCGAACCTGTGGCCGACAATAGCCTGGGTAATGGACGGACGAACAAAACTACTACACATCCTGTAGAAAGTCCGGAGAGGAGGAGGGCGCCATCAATAACTCCCAACGATGTTCTTCTTGCACGAGAGGCAAAAAGACCACATCTCGCTATCAGCGAGCTGCTGGAAGCCGACCATGGCCCGGACCCTACCCCAACATATCTGCCTTCATTCATCAGTCTGGCTGTGGTGGAAAACTCGCCTGTCCAAGCCCCCTCGTTTCTAGAACATCCTCAGTCTCTCAGGCATTTGAGATTGGACGCGGACAACGACCATGTTGCTCTTGACTGGGCCAGGCATCTTCCTCCCCCAGCTCAGAAAGAAAACCGTCACAACAGACCGACTCCGCTCCTCCCTGCTATGGTTACAGGATTGCATGAGCCTCCTCCCTCTGCAGCTCTCCTGCCATCCATTGACCTTGACTCTCTACATGCGACCGTCACAGCATTACACGAGCCTTCAGCTCTGTTACCATCGCTTGACTCTCGCCCAACACGTGCCACGATTACAGGACTGCATGAAACTCAGCCTGCTGCGCTGTTGCCGGCAGTCTATCCAGAGTCGATACACACCACGAGCACGAGGCAGCATGAACCCCGTCCCACTTCTGCGGCTCAGCCGCCACCGATTGATGTCGATTCGACACAAGGCACTACCCGGCTGGCACCAACAACAACATCGAGGATTCATGTCAGAGATATGCTCAGAGACTCCGTTGGGCCAGATCGTGAACCCAGTCTACCAGATCCCGAGCCCATTCAACCTGACACTGACCCTTACCCCCAAGAAGTTGACCCTTACCAGCAAGAGGCTGACCCCTACAATCCAGAAGCTGATCCTTATTACCAAGAATCTGACCATTACCGTCAAGAATCTGAGTCTTATCACCCGAGTCCTGAAGCCGATCAACCAGATATAGACCCGTCACCCGAACCCATTCCTCCTGGCCGCGTTATTGACACACGTATTACTTTTACCAGGGCCTTTCTAAGGACTGAAGAACTCTCCCCCGACGAGATCCGCCAACGCATTCCGAAGGTGATCCATCCCGTTTGGAAGGAGACAAACAAGAAGATCTTCAAGCGTCGCGCCAGGCGGAGATGGACTGATGCTGAAACCGCAGACCTCATGGCCGGCGTGAATAAATACGGCATCGGCCGATGGAAACAGATTCTAGACGATCCGGATTTTCACTTCAGGGATAGAAATTCCGTGGATTTGAAAGATCGGTACCGCGTTTGCATCAACGACAGGCCCTCAAAGTCCGAACCACACCTGGGAGTCGACAGTCCTATTGCAGAACCATCTCCATCCATTGAGATACTGGGAATACGACACTGTCGTGAAGTGGCGGAGCGACTGGCAGACCGCGGTCAGAGTTCGAAACAACGTCGTAAACGCCGTGCTTGGACAGACCTCGAGGATGAGAATCTTTTGGCAGGTGTTGCACGACATGGCTTCCAGTGGACCGCCATTCATGACGACCCGGACCTGGATCTGTCGCACAGGCGAGCCACCGACCTCCGAGACCGCATTCGAAATAAATTTCCAGATGGGTACAAGCACGCCGAGTCTGCGCCGTTAAGGTCAGAGGTCAGGAAGGCGGAGAGAGAAGCCCAAGCTGCAGAATCAACTACATTAGATACGGACGTCCCTGGGCAAGTGCCCAATACAACCAAGGTCTCCGCGAAGGGGCGACGGAAATCTGGGAAAGTGACGGTAGCAGATGAAAGTGTGACTACTTCAGCTCGAAGAAAACGCCGCTCGTTTCCACCAACTGCGTCGGCTTCCTCGGTGAACAGGCTAACGCGCGATGAGCTCGACCAAGACCGTGAAAATATGCAGGAGGAACACGAGAGAGAAAGAGAACGCGAAGGCGAAAATGAGCAACAACAATCCCTCATTACATTGCCCAGTTTGACACTCGATCTCGATGATATGGACTGGGAGGACAATAGGCTGCCACCGTTGCATGACGGGGATGAGGATGATATCAGCGACTAGCACCGGAAAGTGGCATGTGCATTGGAAGAATTGACAAGTGACAAGAAAGGAACCTCGAAGATTGACATCAGGCCTGAACAAATATTTTGGAGCAAGCATTATGGTATTGGCGGCACTGGACGGGACCGGGCATGGGAAGTTGCAGAAGGCGATACAACGCGGCTCAGGAAGCGACAGGACATCTGTGTTCTTGTGTTCCCGATTGTTTCCTTGGTTGATGGGCAATTGCGGGATGAAAAAAGAAAGGACAATGGGTTCATGGAATGGAAAGGGGACTGGTGAAGGTGCTATTATTTCGATTGTGATACCCCTTGGTTTTTGGTACTCGGACAGGGCGGGGATGGGAAATTTGGAGCGGCACGTAAGGCTCTGCCTGAACATATCTACATATTAGGTACATGCGTCCGTGTGTTATGTACTTTGATATCTTGGTAATGAATACTTACAGAGGCACCAGGGCCAGAGGCGGCCGTGTCTAAGAGGTATTCTTCTGTATTACTACTAGCGAGCCCGAGGTCGGAGAGCCTCTGCCTGCTCCAGCAGATCGGATACTTGTATAGAATCTACAATCTATGTGTATATTACAGATACTACTACTGCTGGAACACAACTGAGCAGTTGGTTTGTTGACTGACTGACTGACTACCTTAGCCACCCTCTCTTCTCGCTTTTCCCTTTGTTGAATTACTCCACGAATTCGCTTGAAGCTACTGGTCGAGTTGAGTCGAATCGGGCAGTGTCGATGAAAACACTTGTCTATCTATCTATTCTGCCGTCGACATGACATTTCGGTACCACAAACACGGGGTTTGAGGGAGGAGAGGCGGGAAAGAGCTGGAGCTAGTCGGGTCTGCTCGGTCTTCTTCGCCTTTTGGGCTCTGGCTCTAGCAGTACCTTCGTCCATATTTCGTTAGGATTGTCGCTTCATATACGGTGTAAGCAGGCAGGACGTAGCCAGTGATACATGGTTGGGACGGGATGGAGTCATGTTCAACCGCAAAACGGGAGAAGCAAAGGAGAGAGAGAGATGGAGATTTCAATGGGCACGTAGGTGCATGTATGGTCAGTCTGATTTTTCTGCTCCCGACTCCTCTCTCAGCTATCTTGACCTGGCCATTTGTGTCTTGCTTCTTCGGACAATGCGTATCACACGAATGAGGCATCCGGACGTCCTTTGTATGCGCCGGACTCTCCATGCGGGTGTAGACTTCTGGTGAGGTGCTTCGCTGTCGTAAGAGAGCCGAGAACTTTTCGATACGCTGCATTCCTGCCTGACCAACTCGCTCAGTGTGCTGCGAGGGTCTCGAAACTATACGCCGTCACCAGTACTCCATGGCAATCCCACTCCCCCATGCGTACGCTCAAACGAAAGAAACAAATACACAGAGTCGAATAATCCCTTCGGAGATTTGCTCGCGAAAAGCCTCGCTTCCAATTGTCATTTTGCTCGTCATCTCGTCTGACCATTCTGGCCATGTCGTTTCCTGAGGCAATATTTCATTTTACCAAGAAGTAGGCCTTTTCACCAAGCATTACGATCCCAGTTCGGATCTATTTTGTCTTCAGTCAGTCCAAGCTTGTACCACCATGGCGGTGTCAATTCCCTTACCTTGTATAAATGCCCCGAGAACCTTGCTCCCGGTCTGCAACAGCGGGTGTCCGACCACTATTTGTAGGAACCTCTGAAGCCCTTCCCTCCTGTGTTCAATCACATCATCCGAGAATCTGTTCGTGAATACTTTTCCAGGTAGTGGTGGGATTGTGACTCTGGCGCTTTCTCGCTCCAGGATATCTCGAAAGTACTCGAAGTCGGAGTATCGGCGGCGGACGACCGAGTGACGAAGTTTGAAGGCCGGAATGTTGGTACGGGTGTGGATTTCATAAGAGGTATACATGTTACGAGGAGAGGAACCGTGAGTTTGTGGATTTTTCACCTGTGAACGAGGGGGTCAGTCTTCATGGTCACTGAGGAAAAGTACTCCTGATTCTAAGATGGCGACTAGGAGAGCCCTTGCGGCGCATGAGAAATCGCAGAACGTACCTCAATCTCGAGGAAGTTTTCTGGAGGGCCGTAGATCTCCTCGAAAGTTTGTTGGCGAGACTCTGGTAGGGCTTGCATGGCTGCGGGGTTGAAGAGGACGCAGGCAGCTGAACAGGGTGATCGGTCGCGTGCACTTTGGACACAAGGTAAAGGCGATTTGAAGGCACTCTTAACTCTGTAGGGCGCTGATAAAAACAATTCAGTCAATAGAGCTGAGGACGGGTATGTGAGGTTAGCCGTTGGACTGATTTAGGGCGTCACCCAGCGTATCTTGGGTGTCCGTCGAGAAGATTCCTGCAAAGCCGCACCTGACTTTTGCCGCTTTCCCAATCGGGCCACCCCGCATCCTCCTGCGCCAAGGCCCGTTGAGTGGGTCTCAAATTTCGCTGCAGGGGAGCCAGTGATTTTTTATATTTTTATATTTTTATATTTTTCCTCACTGTTGATCAGGAACGACTGTAAACACACCCCAGATCCTAACAATGGGGACTGACACGGCGTCCAAAAAAAGGAAAAGAGAAGTCGACGTCGAGCTTGTCAAAGTCTACGAGGACCTGGCCGACAACCAGGAGGAAGTCCGTCTCGCTGCGGCCCATACGTTGCTGTCCAAAATCTACAAGCCTGGGATCACGAGCCATGAGCAGACCCTGACTATTTTGAAACGGCTCTTCCGTGGACTTTGCAGCAGTCGCAAATCTGCGCGTCTCGGATTTTCTGTCGCCTTGACCGAACTTCTTTCTCAGCTTACAACTGCCGCGGCCGATTCGTCCGAAAGTGTTGTTTCCCCATCGGTTGTCATTGATATCCTTGAAGCCCAGACCTTGCCAGAGAAGGGTACTTCTGGCCAGGACGAGCGTGACCACTATTTCGGGAGAGTTTTTGGTGCTGATGCCGTTTTGAAATCGAAAATCCTTTTCGGCAAGAAAGCGGATCAAAATCAATTCAAGCGCCTGCTCGACATTATTTGTGCTTTAGCAATTAAGAAGCCGTGGCTCCGTCAGGAATGCGGCTGGGTCCTCTACAATTGCACGTTGTACGATTACTACGAGCTGCCACTACCCTTCTCTCTACTCATCTGTGAACAGCTGGCTGCGAACAAGCTGATACGTACACCAGAGGGCGTGGCAATCTGGTTGGCGACAACTAGGCGCTTCCCTAATGCGAAATTGCCCAAGTCGGCTTGGAAGAGCGGTCATCCACTGGCGAAGAAAGACGTGAATATCCTTGCCGATATCCTCAAAGATGCGAGGATCGAACGAGCGGAGGCAGATGGCGATCTGAAATCCCAAGGCACTGCGAGATGGTCTGCCAAGCTGCATTTTGCCTGGGATGTTGTGCTTGCTGAAATCTTCGGAAATACGTCGAAACGGCCTGAGAATGGGAGTGATGTGAATAGTAGCATTCGGAACAAGGATAAACTACCCTTCGACCTGTTCTGGAAAGTTGTTGTGGATGAAAGTCTTTTCGCACCTGCAAGCAGCGCGGAGCGGAAATCCTGGGGTTTCAGTCTATGGGAAAAGATCTTCGAAACAGCCCCCCGAGAACTATTGAACTACACCTTTACATCGCGAGCGAGTCATTGTTTGGCCAATTCCCTCAAGAGCACCGAAAGATTTCTCCAAAGGTCGGCTCTAAGATTAACCCAGGTCATTCAGGCTTGCTTGACCAATGTTGAGCCCTGGGATCAACGCGCCAACCTCGCCGGAATTTACGTTCGGGCACTGTTACAAAGTGTCTCTTTCGGCGACTTTGACCATATCACCAAGTCCAAAACTCTACAAAATCTGTTCGAAGGAGCAACCTGGGATGTGTTAGAGGGCATCAGTTCTGCTTTGACCGACCTTCTGACTAGCTCTCATGAGCAGGACACGAAGTCGACACTTTTGCAACAGAAAGGGCTTGTAAATCTGCAGTGGAAGCTACTCTCAGCAAGGCTCCGCCGCTGGGAACAGCTCCAAATATCACAAGTTGACACCATCGACGACAAGGAGAAGGCACTTATCTCCGGAGTACTTCAGTTATGGCTCAGAGAAGTCTGCATATCGCCAACTTGGGCGAGCTCGCAGAACCTCAACCGTGATATGTGGCCGAAACTGCTGCCAGAGGTTCGTGACTTTGTAAAGGAGCGTCTGAGCTTGTCCTTTGAGCAAGCCCTCAAACTTGGGCCTCTGGGATGTTGGTTGTTGAAGCATGTGATCCTCCACATTCGCGAGTTGGAGGTCCTCGACATCCAGATGACTGCTGCCTTTGAGGACGACGTTAAGGCTATCGTGGAGACAGCGTGGCAAAGCTTGGCAGATATTCCGATTAATACTCAGACAGTCTCGACAGCCAGCCGAGCCGCAGCAAAGGCATCGAAGACATCGAAAACGCCCACACGAACGGCACTGTCGTCATCTGAGGGATTGTGTCTGCTCTATGCCTTATTGCTATTCCAAATCTACAGCGGAGAGATAGAGGCTGTGCAGATCTTACAGGAAGTGCTTGAAAACTGGGGTCGACGGAAAGATAATCAGAAAAGCAAGGTTCCGACTGACAGTGGACAAGAGTCTGCCGACGCGATCATGGAGATTCTCCTCAGCTTCTTATCAAAGCCGTCCAAGTTCTTGAGGCGTATCACTGTCCAGATCTTTGATGCTTTTGCCCCCTCTATTACCGCCACTGGCCTGGAATCCATGTGCCGCATTCTTGAAACCAAAGAAAACCTTCGGGGACAACAAGAAATGTTCGAAGCCGGAGATATTGGGGATGAAGGCGAGGAGCACCTTGCCTCCGACTCTGAAATGGAAGACCTAGATTCGGACGTCGAAGTCGGTTTTGTTTCGGAGTCTGGCGAATCTTCCGAAAAGGAGGATTCTGCTTCGACATCGACATCCGATGATTCTGCGGAAACTTCAGATGCCGAATCTGCAGACTCTCAGGAGTCAGCGGACGATGAGGCCGAAGATGAGGAGCTTGCGGCGTTCGATGCACTGCTTGCATCTGCGCTTGGCACAAGACGGCTCAATGAAGGCGATCTCAACGCTGCGTCAGATAATTCTGAATCCTCTTCCGACGCAGATATGGATGACGATGAAATGATGCAACTGGATTCCAAGCTCGCAGAAGTCTTTCGTGCGCGAAGTGAACAACAGTCAAAGAACAAAAAAAACGAAGCGAAAGAGGCAAAGGAGACCATTGTCAATTTCAAGAATCGCGTGCTCGACCTTATCGACTCGTATCTAAAGCACCAGGCACAAAAACCACTGAGCTTGGACTTGATACTTCCTCTTCTCAGGCTTGTGAGAACCACGCCAACCAAGCAACTGGCCAACCGTGCTTGTAGCATTCTGCAGCAGTTCTGCTCACGGTGCAAAGGACCCAATGCCCCCGAGCTACTGGACGACTCTTCCCGCGAGCATGCCATTGAGATCCTTAAGTTGATCCACGAGGAAGCGGGCATGGAGTCGTCACATGCGCACTCCAACGCAGCAAGTCTGTCGAGTATTCTTGTTGCAAAGGCTCTCGTAAGAGCCAGTCCATCCGATATCAAAATAGTTGTGGAGATATACGCGTCGACAAGATTAAGGCAACTAACGGACAAGAAATGCAGAATTGTGTCGGGCTTCTTCACCGATTGGAACAATTGGTGCCAAAGTATCAGAGCGAAGCTAGTGGAGTGATATGGGGCTGGTCATCCATAAAGAAGATAGCAGCATCAAGCACAAACGATCGAATAGCGAGAAACATCTTTCCAAACTTGTCATGCTGGAAATCCATCCGTGCCTTTTCAGAAGCAATACAAGACCTCGTCGGCTGCTCGGCTGCGTGTGGAAAGCGTATCTACAAGGCTTAAGTTTACCATGGCCATGCCGACAACGTGTCGGATGTTGCGGCTGGGATTTTCCTGCAATCGAGACCAATTTGAGTGTGACTGGGGCCTGTAAGCCATGCAGGGATCTAAATCAGGCCTTTTATGAATCGATCGACCATGGGCCTGGCTCATCTTGCATCGGGGTGTTTCCTGGTGTTGTCAATCAAACATTCGCTAGGGATATGAAGCGTGGATGAGGTGATGAGTAAGGCTCCCACCTTCTCAGGCTGCCAAGGACCTTGGCAGAACTAATCCCAATTTAGCAAAAGGTCGAAATTAATACGAGCCTCGGGGTTGATTACGAAATACTCGGGCACTCCCTCTCTTCACCCATTCACCCACTCTCCTACTCACCCTACCAAACTACTTGTCAATCGAAACAGGACCGACAATCGAAGACAAGATGCTCAAAATGTGGGAGTCTGAGTGAATTCCGCTGCTTGGTGCGTTGACCATTGGATGCCATCAGTTCCAAGCTCCATGACGCGACTCCAATCGTGTGGGTTTCAGCCTTGTCCGAGATGTGTCCCAATCTGGTATCTCATGCTCGCTGAGGCTATGGCTTACTGATGCATATGAATCTCCCCCACTCTGTCAAGGCCCTAGGCTGTGCCTGTGCCATATTCTATTCCATTTGTTCTTCTTCAGCACCTTTTGTCCCGATGTTCACCTGATACTTGCTCGAGCCTTTCCCGCTGTGTGGTTCTGCTCGAACGCGTTTTCTGTGTCTCGTCCTTTGTTTACTTGCTGCGTGTCACTGAACTGCAGGCCAGGGGCCCCGAACAGGGACTGTAGCATCTTGGATTTACTGGATTCTATCTTATTGCGATGCTGAAGTGATCCTCCTTCTGCTTCGGCCTTTCACCTAGAAAGAATCTAACCCTTCCATTACCCTGCTTTGGGATTCTTCACCATCTTCACATCGGCAACATGGCAAACTCAAAGCCACCCTCAATGCTGAAGAGGCTTAACGACAAGCTGGGGTTGAAGATCAATCTCCCAACCGTATTGTTGATGTTCAAGTAAGTGGTTGACTCGTGGCGGGGATAATGCTACCAGGTTGATTACACGATGTGTTGCACCACGGCAACCTGCCTACACTCTCGTTCCGAAGCGTTGGGTCCCATGCTGATGGTTCTGTACTAGAGGAGCTGTTGCACCTACAATCGGCCTCGCTATGTACGTTGCCCTGAGGGAAAATAACGTCGATAAGAACTCACACCCGCCAGATATCAAGATACCAGTGTCGCAGACCATTATTCGACAATCGGCTACCTGATCCCGATCATGTCACTCTTCGTCGTTCCCATCCTGCCCAGAGCCAGATTTCTGCAGAATTTCTTCGTCACTTGTGTACGGTGTCAAACTTGCTCTTCTCGAGATCTGTGGAGCTCACTGTTACTAGTTTTTAACTTGCTTCGCTGCAGCAATATCTCTTCTCTACATGTGGACGGCGATCAAAGCTCGCAAAAACACAACACATATCTCCGCGGAGCAGCGGAGCAATGGACCGGTACCGGGAGCCCAAATCGTGCCCTACAACGCTGCGGCGAGCGCATGCCTTGCTGTGTGGTTCTTCTTCTGGCTCTGGGCTTACAACACGTATGTGCTCCCTTCATCAGCTGTCCCCAGATCAATGTGGCGGTGCTGATATCCTAGCTAGCTTTCGCGCTTTCCGACCGCAATATTTCCTACCTTTGATCGTATTTGGTATATATATCAACATTACGGCTGTATATGGAGCCATATTCCCGGAAATGGAACAAGTGTACTCTTTGAGTATGTATCGGTATCCTCTCAGGAGGACATCCACTGACTCTGTGGGGTCTTAAAGCTAGGCGACTCCTCGATACGTTCTTCGTCGGTTTCGGGCTTGCATTCGCCGTCCATTTTCTGGTGCTACCGATCACATCACGAGATCTGGCAACAATGATCCTTACGGAATATCTCCACGTCCTCAAAAACGTCATTGATGCTAAAGGAGCTCTGCTCATCTCTTTGCCGTCTCGCGACTGGAATAATGCGAGCAGAACGAGCAGCTCGGGAAGCGACAGTGATGGTGAATCAACCGAACGGTTGACCTCCTGGCCCGAAGCTGATAAGTGGAGAGCACTCACGGCGGCGGCGAGCGAATGCCAGGTCAAGATGCAGTCAGAGATGCGCTATGTTAAACGTGAGGTTACATTTGGGAAACTGTCTGGCAAGGATTACTCGTGCATCACAAAACTGCTGAGGAACATATTGATACCGATTGCCGGCCTTGAAACTGTGATTCAGGTCAACGACCGCGTTGAAAAGCAGGGAGGATGGACGTCGATCAAGTCTTCAAAAGACGGTTCGAATTCAGCATTAAACGAGGCGGAGAGGGAACGATGGAGTTGGCTATTTGGCCAGGTCGACGGGGCCTTCAAACTACTGTGGAAGGCAATGATCGAGGGTCTCGACTACGCATTCTTCACCCTGCAAATCACTAAGAAGCCAGCATTCACGACCAAAGAGGAGCTTGAGGCGAAAGCAGCCGAGTCTCCGGACGGAAAAGGCTTTGCAAAGTACCTTGAAGACACAATCAACAAGTTCTTGGCTGAGCGAGAAGAGCCTCTGAAAGAGTGGTGTCGCATGAACGAACCCGACGAGACCAGTGGTCACTCGGGTAGTCGATCTTCACACATGCGGCATTCGTCCCAATTATACCTTCTCCTTGATGTACGTATCACCCAGTCATACTGATTTACGCTGACCTCTCAAGCTCGAGTACTGCATCGTACAAACCGCAATGGGAATCCTCGACCTGGTTCGGTTCGCGGATGCGAAAGTTGCAGACGGCACAATGAGAAAGAAACGGCTGATAACTCCTACGGGAAAACAGTGGAAGAAGTGGGCGTGGGCAGTCATCAGCCGCGAAGACAGCAATCTGGACTACACCACCTACAGCTATCGAAGCGGCACCCCTACCGTGTACCTAGGCGATGCTCTGGGGGTGAACCGAGATCCTGAACACCTTCCCCCGGTGACCTGGTGGGAAAAGCTGACTGACTACTTCCGCCTGATCCCTAGGCTCTTCGGCTCCAAGGAATCATGGTTCGGTTTCAGGGTGGCTGTGGGAACTATGATCATCGCGGTCACGGCGTTTTTGCGAAACTCGCAGGAATTCTACATCAAGCAGCGCATCATCTGGGGCGCAATCATGGTTGCCATCAGCATGACCCAGACGGCGGGCTCAGGCATGTATGGGCAATTCGTCAGGATTTTCGGCACGTTCCTGGCCATGGTACTCTCGTACATCGACTGGTACATCGTCGACGGGCACACAGCCGGGGTCATCGTCTTTCTGGGCCTGACCGTGTTCCTCTATCACTATCTCATGGTGACGAAACCGAACGACCCTGTCATCCCCATGATCGGAATGATCACTGTCATCCTGATCGTGGCGTACGAGCTTCAAGTCAAGCAAGTTGGCAAGGCCATTTCCGAATCAAACGGCCAAGTCTTTCATCCTGTTTACGAGCTGGCGCCCTACCGACTTGCCTGTGTGCTTGGTGGAGTGGGCGTCGCCTGCTTGCTCACGTACTTCCCGAGCGTGACCACGGCGAGGAGCGAGATGCGGAGAGACCTGGGCAATACCCTGTATTTGCTAGGACAATACTACAGCTCGTCGCACAAGTCGGTCTCGTTACGTCTGAAGGGGCTGGAAGGAGACGTCAAGGACAAGAGAAGTCCGCTTCGGAGGCTGGAGAAGGCCCGCACTCAGCTCTTTGCGAAGAATTTGATTCTCATCCAAGCCATGAAGAACCATCTCAAGTTCATCAAGTGGGAACCGACCTTTGGAGGTAGGTTTCCCCGGGAACTGTATGAGCGGATGCTCGCGCACACAGAGAAGTAAGTCCATCGTTAGCCATGGAGAGCCCCTCGAATAGTGCCAGCAGCGCTAACTTGTCATCCTCCGCCCAGCATCCTTCGCTTCACAGCAATGATCGCCTGGACGACCAAAACCTTCAAAGAGGTTCCCGAATCGGTCGGCCACCTCGGGGCGTCCAACCCCGCCGCCGACACGGACGAGAGAGGCACCTGGCTCAAGGACTTTACTCAGCTCATCTCGTCGCTCCAACTGACGTCCCACAGTGTCACGACACTGCTGGCCATCATCTCCGGGTCCATCGGCTCCGGCAAGCCTCTCCCGCCCTACTTGCAGCCGCCCGAGCGGTTCCACATCGGCGAGATGCTCACCTCGCTCGACTCGAGCATCCTCGACACCAAGCACGTCTGCGAACCGGGCTACTCGGCCTTTGCCGTCATGCAGGTCTGCACGACCATGCTCAACGAGGACCTGGCCGATCTGTTGGCCGAGACGAAGAAGCTCGTCGGCGAGGCTGAATGTAATCTCGACGTGGTCCAGGAGGATTACGAGCGGGATATCGGCATGGTTCCCCGCGAGATCCGGGAGAAGGCGGATTAAAAAAAACTGTCTGGAGGTGAGAGAGATGAGGAAGAGGGGGAGCGACGGAGGGAGAGAGGAAAAGGACTTGGAGGTGATCGTCCTAGAGAGACACTGCCGCTGGGAACTGTTCTACGACACGAGCTGTCTCTATCTCTCTGTGTGTGTTGCAACGCCCAGAGTCACTGAGCCTGGAATTGCATTGGTAAGGGAAGTCAAGGTTTTACATCACATCATATATTTTTATGTTATATGTTCCATGTGGCGAGGCATCGAGCCCGTCTAATAAAAGAGCACATTGGTTATGGATAGACAATCACAAGGTTCGATTGAACATTATGTACTCTGATCGTTTCTGGCGTGCCATAAATGGATGTCCTGATGTCCTTGTCGAAGCTCCAGATGTATATATAGCGTGTATATACATAGACTCTGGACTATACTTTCTCCGCTACTGTTTTCGTTCACTCAGGGAGTGAGGCCGTTTTGATCTAGCACCGCGTGAGCAACTACGGTAGATATCGATCTACCTAGCGGTGCTTAAGGGCAGACGATATATAGAATGGGTGCCTTACTGAGCACACCATCCTCTCAAGGTGCCCAAGGCTCTTGAGTCTCGGAAGATGTATAAGCCTGAGATAGCCAAAGT
The DNA here is from genome assembly GCF_001646965.1 of Fonsecaea nubica. Lineage (NCBI taxonomy): Eukaryota > Fungi > Ascomycota > Eurotiomycetes > Chaetothyriales > Herpotrichiellaceae > Fonsecaea > Fonsecaea nubica. Next base: position 117,678 of record NW_019173692.1, on the reverse strand, counting down.
ATTGTCGACACGGTTCCAACCTACATAAGCTTCATCCCTTGCACCGACCGTGACTCGTATCTGTAGATTATCGATCGATCGACCTAGGTCGGTGGCTGCCACTGGAGAATTTCTTCTTTGACCCTCTCATTAAACCGTTTCATGGCGGAATCCATGGAGTCCGACATGTCGTTAGTCTCATCCCACTGAGGGACGTGGTTGAATGTGTGCCCGCTGTCGCACAGCCGCCCGTGACTTCCAGGTTTCACACGAGTTGCGTAACACGCCTAGTCGAGCAGAACTACTCCTCGCATCCGAGAAGCATCCTTTTCTTATATTTCGAGTCTTGTTGCTACTGGACGCAAAGGGATACTTATGACTACGGAATCTATCTATTGCTCAGTACTACCTATCTCCAATAAGGCATCCTTGATAGTGGGTTTCTCGGTCTCGGCTTAGAGCCAATTGACTTAGGAGGTTAGGCCGAGGATTAATGGCGACACTCAGACACGCTGTGTACGGCCCCGTTTGGTTCATCAACCTTCTGACCGCTTGGGGTTCAAGATGTACCTTTAAGCGATGTTCTACTTGTATGCTCTCGATGCCTGGATGGGGGATAGCTAGAATTAAGGTACCGACTTCTCCATAAAGCTTAACAGTTAGTACGCTACGACGGAGAGCTTACTCAACGCCTTGGTGAAAAGATGTTCCCTGTCCCGTGGCGGATTCTATACCACCCGTCTCGCCGTCTTCGATGGAGGGCTGTAGCCGAACTTTGATGGGTTCGATGGTTTACCTCATACGGTTGCTTGAGCGCGTCAGCCAGGCACCGTCGGTCCCCTAGTGTCGTGCTTACTCAGATGCTGCGCTAAGTTCTGCCGGCACTTCTGGCGCCATTCGGCCCAATGTACGTTTCCGCGTCTCCGAATAGGGCCCACCTCCATTTCGATAGGCTTAGAGCCTCATTAGGCCGAACAGTTCGAGTGGCTGCCCCTGGCTTTAGTATCTGGTTTCGCACCTTGTTTTCCACATCAGTAACCACAATCCATCATGGTAAAGAACAATAGATGACTGCTTTAGCCTGGAAATAGACCAGACTAACCGACATCCCGGCGTGGTGAAATGGGCGGGCAGTACTTCGACTTCGTCCACCTTGGGACTACCCACAAAGCAGGCGATCAATGATCCATGTAAAAGTCATAGCGCTGTTGCCCATACCATCTTTGTTTTAAAATTACGCGACATTGACTTTGTTGACGCTCAGTTTCGTCAGCCAGGTGAAAAAGTGCAAAAACTGACTCCTGCCTATGGGGAGCACAGTACCGGTTCGCCTAGCTTTTCAGCATGGTAGGAACTGATTATTTCCGTCTATAAATCGTACTGCAAATTATCATACTCGTAGCTACCACTTGGGTGCCACTGTCCACGATAAGTGCTACCATAACCCGCCACAGAGGACCCGGGCAGCCTGGTCGGGTACTTCCACACTGATCGACAAATAGCCGAGGACCGACCCGAGGACGGCGGGGCGTAAATACCCCCTTACCTACTGTTGTGGCTCAAAGTCGCTGCCACGTGGCTGGCGGCGTCTTGCCGCCTTGACTACCCTATTTATACTACGGAGTTACGGAGTACTAGAATACGATGTGTCCTTCAATTAGTGGTTGCTTTTTCGTAGACACTGTGCAGGCTGAGCGCCACACCACGGCTTGACCAGCAGCTGAATTGTCGTCATCCTCTGATTTGACTGTCCTACCTTCGGCTTCACACCACCTCAACTTATGCCCCCTGCGGCCACTCAGCTCGGTCGCTGGCAAAATCCACCAGATTCCATGAAGCCTCGTACCGTATTTTGCAGCCCAGAGCGTTGCCTGCATTGTTGGCCTGGATAACACTTTGCCGCCGCCCAGTATTCCTCACTGCCTTCTCGCTCTCTCAACCATCTCCCTTGTCTGTTGCAGTCTCACCCCTACGTCTCTTCTCTTACATTTGCTTGATGTGCTGATACAGCCGGACCAATATCTCGTGTTGGACTATCTCTTGCCTGATCATCGCGCATCTTGAGGCTCGGGATCTACCCTCAGCCGCATCTCTTAGCTTTTTCTGTCCTCCCAAGGCCTTCTGTGAATCTTAGAAGAACCTTCGCATATTTGCTTAGAGCTGCTTGCTTAGAGCTACCCGAAAGCGCCAGCACGTCTATCTCTCCATTCTCGGGAAAGAACTACACAACGCATAACAACGCAATCCCAATCCGACTCTACCTACGGTCGCTAAACCTCCGTCTTACGACCCCTTCCATAATGTCCATCCGCACCGTTCAAGACTACAAAATTGGCTGGATATGTGCGCTAAACATCGAACTGACCGCCGCCATAGCCATGTTGGACGAAGAATATGAGATGATGGCCGGACATGACCCGCAGGACCATAATTCTTACGTGTTGGGGCGTATTCATCAGAATAACGTGGTGATTGCGTGCATGCCCGAAGGAGTGGATGGGTTAGTGCCGGCGGCCAATGTAGCCAAGGACATGGTGAGAACGTTCCCCGCGCTTCGAGTCGGCTTAATGGTGGGCATTGGCGGTGGGATCCCCGATCTCTCCAAGGGAATCGACATTCGCCTGGGAGATGTTGTGGTCAGTAAACCAGAGAAAACTTGGGGAGGTGTGGTCCAATATGACAAGGGTAAAGCCGAGGACGGAGGGGAATTCGTGGTCAAGGGGCAGCTGAACCAGCCACCAGCTCTCCTATTGAAAACACTCGCTCAACTCCGAGCACGACATGCTATGCACCCCAGTAAGGTATCGGATTATATTACCGAAGCGATCGAACGAAATCCTATGATGGAGGAGACCGGCTTCACTATTCCGAGCGAGGCTGATTGCTTCTACTGCCGTGTCTGCCATAGGGATATTGAGAGCCCAGTAGGTGACTGCGAAGGCTTGCACACCAAGCGAAAGCAGCGGAAAAATAGCAGGCCAGTGGCTCACTATGGAATCATCGCGTCAGGAAACCAGGTGGTGGAGGATGCAGTAGTGCGCGACCGACTGCGGAATCAATTTAATGCCTTCTGTGTCGAAATGGAGGCGGCAGGGCTGATGAACGAGTTTCCGTGTCTTGTGATCCGCGGCATTTGCGATTACGCCGATTTGCACAAGAACGACGCATGGCACCGGTATGCTGCGATGACCGCTGCAGCGTACGCCAAAGAATTTCTTCAATACATTTCGCCAGCGCAGGCCAGTCAAGAACAGCCTATCAAGGACGTACCAGGTGAGTGAGGCTACAACAGGAGGAAGGAGCCCTGCCACACAGTAATGATGTTCCATCCCTGCTCCAAACCCATGATGCCAAAGCGGCGACTCTATCTAGGCCCCTTAGCACGACCTGTTTCTATCTCATTTTCGTTCTGCCGGTAACCGAGGAAATTCTGACCACGGCATGTCAAGGTTTACTTAATGAGATCCGCCTTACCTCAAACGCCCAACTCGAGGCCACCAAAGCGCAGACCCGGCAAAGTAAAACCCAATATGAAAGCGAATACCACCACCGATGCCACCGGACGTTCAAAATCAGCCCGTATGAGACACAGAAGGATATTAATCCTGAGCAGGTAGCTGGCACTTGTCAATGGGTATTGTCTCACCCTCAATACCAGCAATGGCTCGGCAAAACCCATGATGACCTCCTCTGGATCTCGGCAGATCCGGGCTGCGGCAAGTCGGTCCTCGCTAAATCGCTCGTTGATATAGAGCTACGAAATACTAACAACCATACGGTATGCTATTTCTTCTTTAAAGACAACGAGGAGCAAGATCATATGTCGACGGCTCTATGCGCTATCCTCCATCAGCTATTCTCTCACCAGCCGGTGCTCATTCGACATGCCGTTCCAGTCTGGGAGAAGAACGGCGATAAACTCGTGAAGGAGGAGGCCGAGCTATGGCGTGTGCTAATTACCGCGGCGAGAGATGAGCAGGCTCACGACGTGACGTGCGTTTTAGATGCGCTGGACGAATGTCGAGATAAAGACCGTGGGAGGCTGATCGAGATGCTTTCCAGCTTTCATTTCCAGGCATCGACCGCTTCGTCCACAAGAAGGCAAGGACGACTGAAATTTCTCGTGACCAGTCGGCCCTATGATGACATCCAAGCGGTCTTCCAAAAGACACTAGTCAATCTGCCTACGATCCGTCTACGGGGAGAAGAGGAGAATGACCAAATTCACCAAGAAATTGACTTGGTCATTAAAATGCGAGTGGGAAAACTAGCAACAGACTTAAAATTGGATGGCGATACAAAGGATCAACTGCAGACCCAACTTCTAGGGATGGAGCATCGCACGTACTTATGGCTGTATCTCGCGATTGAGAGTATATACCAGACTTTCCGTGACTGTATGCGACTTGAAGAAGCGTCAATTGAGTTACTCCCGTCGACAGTGGAAGACGCATACGAGAAGATTTTAGCCCGAGTTTCTCAGAAGCAAAGAGGCAACGTCAAAAAAATCCTCCAGATTGTGGTTGGTTCACGGCGGCCACTCCACGTCGAAGAGATGGCCATCGCTCTCGGAATAGCCACGTCAACGCACCCGCAGTCCCTATACAAGGCCAAACTCGATCCTATCAGGCTATTGGATAATATTCGTCAGTGGTGCGGTCTTTTCGTCTTCATTAATCACGATCGAATATACCTGATTCACCAGACAGCTAAGGAGTTTTTAGTCAGTGGAAGCGGCGGTACTACCTTGCTATCTAGGTGGAGGCATTGCCTTGATCCGCGAGGGATTGAGAGAGACATGGTTCGAATATGCGTGGAATTTCTGTCCTTTGACGATGTTGCAGCAACCGTACAGTCCCTTATCCCCCGAGTCCAAGATTCCGCAAAACTTGACGGCCTTTTAGAGGAAAACAATCATATCCAAAGCCTTCTGGTCTACACGGCAGAATACTGGCCATCCCATCTACGACACGCATACTTACGTCAAGATGACCCCTTAGTATCTCTAATTCTAAGGTTATATCAGGTCAACAGTAGGTTCCACTACATCTGGTTCCCAATATTCTGGAGGACGACGAGGCCATACACCTACCTTCCAGAGATGAGTCCGATACGACTTGGGGGGCTGCTCGGCCATGAGTCCATATTGAAATTGATATTCCAGCAGAAAGAAAATTGCGATATCGATGAACCGGATAGTAACGGTCGGACAGCACTAATCTGGGCAAGTGAGTATGGTCACGAGAAGGTAGTGCAGATACTCCTCGACGCGGGTGCGGACATTAACGCCCAAGACAAATGGTATACTACTGCACTCCAAGCAGCATCAAAAGGTGGTCACGAGAAGACAGTGCAGATACTTCTCGACGCGGGTGCGGATGTTAACGCCCAAGGAGTATACATGAATGCGCTTCAAGCAGCATCAAAAGGTGGTCACGAGAAGACAGTGCAGATACTTCTCGACGCGGGTGCGGATGTTAACGCCCAAGGAGGAAAGTTTCGCACCGCACTTCAAGCAGCATCAGAAAGAGGTCACGAGAAGATAGTGCAGATCCTTCTTGATGCGGGTGCGGATATTAACGCCCAAGGAGGACCGTATAATACTGCACTTCAAGCAGCGTCATATCATGGCGAGAAAGGGGTACAGATACTCCTTAACAAGGGCGCGGATGTCAATGCTCAAGGAGGATACGCTGGTAGTCCGCTCTCTGCAGCATCATTTTCTAGCAACGAGACGGTGGTGCAAATGCTCCTTGACGCTGGAGCTGATGTTAATGCTCAAGGAGGAGAACTCGGTAATGCACTTCAAGCAGCAGTATCGTCAGAGGATAGTGACGAGACGGTGGTGCAGATACTCCTCGATGCTGGACCTGATGTTAACGCTCAAGGGGGATTCTATGGTAATGCGCTTGAAGCAGCATCTTATCATGGCAACGAGACGGTGGTGCAGATACTCCTCGACGCTGGAGCGGATGTTAACGCTCCAGGGAGACACTATGGTAATGCGCTTGAAGCAGCATTAAAAGGCGGTCACGAGAAGGCGGTGCGGATGCTACGTGAGAAGATGCCATAAAATTAAACAAGGTTTTAGTATGATCCACTATATACAGTATTGAAAACTAGAAGTCTCTACAAGATTAATTAATAACAAAGGCTTCGAGCCACGGCAGTTGTACCCTCCTATATCTAGAGGGTTGTGGTTTGCGACCAACTGAACTGGGGCGAGGCTCTTAGCTAGAGGCATCAACTCATACGGCGGTGGGCATGGTGGTGAGGGTAACGGCTATCGCACAGTAATGGCAAAACAATATAGAGAGTCCTGATCACATAGATTCCATGACTTGATTGATCACTGTTCTCGACTCATTGATTGACTTGTTGTACAGAGGGATAGATCCTGTTGAAGGATCAAGGAAAAAGAGAGATCCAGCTAATCAGTGGCCAGGAGTGTCACCCTGTACAGTGTACAGGCAAATTCCACCGATCACGTTCCAGCCCGTAGACTCTCCCATTACAATACGTAAGAGCAGACCCGGTCGGACACGAGTCATTGATCCTCTGTGGTGAGAATTCTTTGCAGATCTCCAAAGACTGGAATGCAACACTCAGTATCTCCCCTAATTTCTCTGCAAGGAAGACTCACAGTCAAATTTTGTCATCAAGAGTTTTTATCCAGATTGATTCTCTGATGGTCACACGGGACCAAGCGCCTCAGACAGTCCCGTTGGCATTGGTGATGCTGAGTTCGAAAGAGGTTGCTGGGTGGTAAGTTGGTCTACCCGGTTGGTGTGAAGTGGTCGACCTTTCGAGAACTATCAGGTCCCGTCTTATCGTTGGCCTGACATAATAGTGTCTTGGCCGCTCTGCTATAACTCATGTGCCAGGAGCGGACTGGTGAGATCGTTCTGCCTGGCTCTGCGGCTTCTGCCCTATGACGGTATATCTGCCGTGGATAAGTACAGGACGTCAAAGGCGCATCGTGGATACTTACACGTCGTACATGGCGTGGATCTCCCTGTTTTTCAAGTCCTTGCGGACATCGACCAGCAGTGATTCCAGCTCATCTTGGGTCCATCCAAGGACGCCCAGGAACAGCCTCAAGCTAACAGCCTGTAGGCCCTCAAAGATCTGGGTCCAGTTGACCAAGCCCATCCGCTTCAGTCTCTTATCACGCGGCCAAGGACCAATGGGCACTGGAACCCTGACCGCCTGAACATTGACGAAGCCGGAATCCTTGACCCATTGCTCGAGATGCTTGCCGACGCGTAATGTTCTGCCGATTTTGCCAGCCGCCTGGTGGCACAGCGCGAGCCAGCGGCGGACCGCGTGCTCTTCGGTCAACGACCCGTCTTGAGAATAGTAGTTGAGGTCAAAATCTTGAAACTCGACCCAGCCGCCCGGTTTGAGATTGTCATAACACTGACGCATCAGCTTTGGCCAGTCTGCTATCGACCCGACCATGTACCGGCAGTGAATGAAGTCTGCCTGCTTACTGTATGTCCACTGGTCCTGGACATCGTCAATCTCGAACTGGACATTGGGCGGAACGATCTCGGACATGGTGGGACTGATGTCGACGCCAACCACCTCGGCTGAAGGATACGCATCGGCGAATTCAATGGCCCAGGTTCCCGTGCCGGCTCCGAGGTCGAGAACACGGCCGGGGTCAGACTTCAGCGGCGCCAGATGGAGTCGGTTCTGGTTGATGATCTTAAAGAGGGCGTGGGCTATATCGAGCCGCTCCAGTTCAGCCTGGTACATTCAACGAGTGAGTTGAATGTGAGGAAGCTTCAGGCACTGCATCACCCACCTCATCATTTGGTCGATGGTATGTCCCATCCTTGTAAGCGTGGTATCGTCTGCCATATTGCTCTTTATTTTGCAGCACGCTGGAACGCACAGACGCGGTCGTCTCGCCATCGTCCCTGATGGGATATGTTAGGTGCTGACTATCGATTGGCGGAGCAGATTGGCACTCACAGCTCTGTGACCCCTTCGTCTTCATCCAAGGCGATCTGCGCAGTTTCATCACTAGCCATATTGATCCGCGTCTTCAGGATGTCTTTGGACAGAGAGGATTTTGACGTCTGGTATAGCCCCCGCTGAGGTACTAGTAGTCGACGGGAGATGCGAGGTAAGTCCTCTTGTGAGCCATGTCAAAAATTCCTGCAAGTGTTATCACATCTGGCCCCCCCATCTGGACGTTCCACCCTCGCTTCCTTGGCGTGGGCTTCGAGATGTAGCCGGTACAGGTCGGATATTGCTCTTTCTGGTGCATCTGACCAAGTTTCGGCGTGTCATAGGCGTTGCGATATCGACAAAATACGACTGCGGAGTTGGGTGGGACGCATTAGCTGCGCGTGGGACTGCGGTGTGAACTGCCACCCGGCGGCAAGAAGCGCCTTGGTGGCCGCTTGATGTGGATAGACGAGGTCCTGGGGTGCCTGACGGCAGTGAATAGGAGCCATCCACGTTTGAAAGGGTCCTCTTCTCGTCTCACACTTGATCCCTCGATGTCATGCACGAGAACGAATGCGGCATCTGGCTTCTCCACGCCCACGCAGCAAGCGAGATGACAAGCTTTGAGCCACATCAGCCACGTCAAATCCTGCACAAACCACTTCCCCCCTCAAAAGTACGAGTACGGACGACCAGACTACTCCTCTGTACCTACATCACAGGTATGAACCGTCACCGGCAAGGGCGAGACGAGACGTGATGAGAAGGCCTGTCAGATCTTTAATACCCTGGCTGCGAAGAAACCCAACCACAACCCTTTCTCCAACACTCAGATATACATCCCATCATGACTTCCGCAACGCCCCTGAAGGTGATTGTGATAGGCGCAGGTACGTTTGAGAAGGTTTCTGACTCTGACCGCATGCTGGCTGGCTCATACTTTGTCCAGGATCTACTGGGCTACTGCTAGCACAGGCCCTGAAACAGGTATTGGACCACCGCGATTCATCACCCTTACCCCCATCCCATTCCCTATCCCGTGGGGATGTTCACAGCCCAGAGAGACCGACAATTGGTCATAGAATGGCATTGCATGCACCGTATACGAGCGAGAGGACCATAGCACCTACCAGAACCGCGCACGCGAGTGGGGTATGACCTTGCACTGGGGAGCAGAGTATCTGTCCAAGTGCATTCCGCCGGATATGGTCGCCCAAATCGACGAGAACATCTGCTGTGACCCGTTCTTCAAGGGCAAAATCTCATCGCTCCCCATCTACAATGGCGCCACGGGCGAGAAGCTCTTTGAAATGCAGGGCATGGACCCCAGGCGAGTATCACGAAAGAAGCTGAGGAAGTTCTTGAGCCAGGGGATCGACGTACAGGTAAGGGCTCCTAGAGCCTCTACTATTTGGGGCGGTGCTGATTTTGGCAATCCAGTACGGTAAGAGGTTGGCGTCTGTTTCTGTTTCCGGGGATACCTCGACAGCCGTCTTCGAAGACGGTTCAAGCACATCTGGGTCTCTCCTGGTGGGGTGCGATGGATCCCATTCGACGGTGCGCAAGTTCCTGGTGGGTGAAGAGTTGGCCAAGGAGGAGTACATGGACATCCAGATGTTCAACGTCAGCTGCACCTTCTCCAAAGAAACAGCAGAATACCTGCGGTCGATCCACCCGATCTTCAAGCACAGTTACCATCCAGGAGGCTTCACGTGGTGGAACTCGATCCAGGATGTCACGGATCCCGACAAGCCCGACACCTGGCTGTTTCAGAACCTGCTGTCCTGGCCCGGTGCCCCGAGGCCAGAGGACCTTCCGGACCAGGCATCCCGCCTCAAGTTCTGGCGCGACCAGATTCCCAAGTACGCTGAGCCGTTCGCCACCATTGGCAAGGAACTTCCGGACGACCTGGTCTTCCCCACGGACCGGACCGTAGTGTGGAAGCCCGACATGGACTGGTCGCAGTCGCCGCTGTGGCCGCGGGTCACCATCGCCGGCGACGCCGCGCACGCGATCCCGCCGTTCCGCGGCCAGGGACTGAACAACGCGCTGCAGGACGCGGCCAAGCTGATCGACGAGATCAGGGAGTGGCGTGCCGGCAACAAGACCTTGGGCGAGGCCATCGCCGACTACGAGAAGGAGATGAAGGAGCGCGCCCTGCTGGAGATGAAGATCTCGATCCTCCAGGCTGAGACCGTACACAATTGGGACAGGCTGATGGAAGCGCCGTTCATCAAGCACGGCATGAACAAGTACAAGGAGGAACATGGCGCGAATTAACATCGGTTTGCCTGACTGTAAGATCGGGAGGGCATGTATCTCTCTCTCTCTTTCTTGCTTTCTTGGTCAAGCACAACGAGGTAATGCTTTAGGTACATAGTAGGAGACTCGGACGATGTCAGATGTCAGCTATTAGATGCCAGATGGCCCCTGTCAGTTTTGCGCATATGATTATGTTTCCCTTTCATTTCCAACGGGAAAAAAAGGAGTTGGAAAACGTAGATATCGCCCAAAATCCATCCAGATGACGTGAAGGCTCTCTCGCTTGCTTGCTCGCTCGCTCGCCCGCTCGATACGACACTTCACCCCCCCAGCAAGACTGAAAAGATCAAACGGTCGCTCCCTCGCCGTACAGAATCTCCTCGACGTGCTCGGCAATGGCCAAGGCGCTGGTCAGGCCGGGCGACTCGATGCCCAGCAGATTGACGAAGCCGGGGAACCCGTCTTCCTCGGCGATGTAGAAGTCGACGAAGCCCTTGCCGTCTTTGCCGTAGGTGACGCTCGTGCCGGGGCCCAGCTTGGGCCGGATGCCGCAGTAGTCGAGGTCGATGGCGGAGGGGTCGATGGACGGGAGGTACGTCTTGATGACGTCGACGGCGGCCGCCAGGCGCGCCGGGTTGGGGGAGAGGTCGTGCGGCGAGTCGACCCATTCCACGTCCGGGCCGAAGCGGATCCGTCCCGCCATGTCGAGCGTCAGGTGTGTGCCTAGGCCGCCCAGGCCGGGGATCGGAGCTGGGTAGAGCAGCGTGCTGGGTCTCGGGCGCGATGCAGAGTACGAGAAGTAGCTGCCCTTGGCGTAGTAGGCCTTGCGGTGCCGCGCGGGCGGCAGCAGCATGTTGGAGACGTCCACGGCGGCCAGCCCCGCGCAGTTGACCAGCGTCTCGACCGTGATGGTGTCCTCGCCGCCTGTGCCGTCGCGCGATCGCGTCGTGATAGCGTAGCCGCCATCACCACTGGACGACGAGCTGCGCAGCGGCTCGATGTTCTCCACGACCGTGTGCAGCACTTCCTCTCCGCCACGCTCGTCAAAGGACCCCTCCAGATAGGCCATGAGGGCGTGCGAGTCGACGATGCCCGTCGTGGGGGATTCGAGTACCCCCGCCTCGGCGCGCACATCGGGTTCGCGGCTCTCAATGTCCGCGCGCGAGAGGAAGTGGGTAGGCACGTCGATGGAGCGACTGAAGTCGTGGAGCGCCTCGAGCTCGGCGAACTGCACCGCGTCCTGCGCGATGATCCACTTCTTGGTGCGCCGGTACGGGATTCTCTGTGCTTCGCACAACTCGTACAGCATCTGTCGGCCGCGTATGCAGAGCTTGGTCTTCAGCGAGTGCGGTCCGTAGTACAGCCCTGCGTGGATGACCTCGGAGTTGCGACTGCTCGTCTCGGTGCCCACGGCGCCGTGTCGCTCAATCAGGATTGTCGAAGTGCCTGTTCGCGAGGCCAGCTGGCGCGCAACCGCGAGCCCGACTGCTCCTGCTCCGATGACCTGCGGTCGTGGACATACAAATCAGCTTCTGTTGTAGAGACCAGATGGTCGCTTTGCACGTACGGCGTGAGTAAAGTCCACGTTAAGCGTTCTGGTGGTGGAGAATGCCCTTGTCCTGACAGCTTCACGGTGAAGCAGCTTGGCTGCAGCACGCGCTATAGAGATTGTCATGGTGGCTGCTCTTCTAGAGCGGAAGTCGGCGCTTTTACCCTTGTTGGCTCTGTTAGCATTAGTGTTTAGTTGGGTCAAAGTCAACTCACGACAATCTGCAGACAGCAGGCCACAAGCCTATTCACTGTGGCATTCCCCCGTGTTCACCTCACGAGACCATTTAGACTGGGACTTCGCTCAGTGACAGTTCACGTCCTCTGCGCCAATGGGGGAGGTGAAGGACACAAGAAGCTTATCAGAATTTGCGCGGAGACAATGTACTCCAGGAGGGGTGATTAGATCTCAGATAATTGTTCAACGTCCCAGCCAGGCTTAACCTATGACAATAACAATGTACTCGTAATAGATGACCTGATTGGAGAATATTAGATAGATACATGACATACAAGTCGAGAGCACAGTTGAAGTGAACGAAGTGAGAGAAAGAGGAATAGCGCCGGGCAATCGGCGAGAAGATGATCCGGACTAAATATCCGCAGTCAACACAGGGAATCCGAAGGTCAGCCTCACCAGTTCATACTTTTAGTTCGCTACAAAGTTGTAGTTGGAACGATGGCCCTCGAATGGATATGCACACCTAGGGTTTGGTTGAGCGATTCAGTCGCAGGGTAGAGATCTCATCGTCGCGGCGGACCCGTTCAAATAATGAAAGCTTTCGACGTTAATCAGCAAAACCAAAAGACGAGGCTCGGCGCCGATTGCTGGACCCACATCAATACATCCAACCAACCCGGATCTCCGGTTTCCCATCACTTTCCAGCCGAATTTTCAGCCTCGTCGTGGTCACCCAGCGAAGTAGGCCTGGATACCTGGAGGAGGCAGTCTACCGAGGGCAGTGTCGTCCAGAGGAAATGGGTACACACGATATGGTCTTGTATACAGTAATATCCGAGATGAGTAAGAAGCATAGCAACGAATGGACATCAACAAACAAGACAAGACCAGAACCCAATCAGCAGGGGATATGGCCTTCATTGGACCTCTATAGGCATGTTTGTATATGGCGCGCTATTGATCAAAGAAAGAGGGTCTAGCAGGACTCAAGTTTCCACTGACTTCAAGCCACTCACCCATTCATTAGTGGCCATTCTGGCCGTTCTGACCATTCTGACCATTCTGACCGCTGTGGCCGTTTTGGCCGTGACCATTCGCCTGTTTGGTCCCGAGTTGTCGCTCGCGACGGCTTTCGCTCGCGGGATCGAAAAAGGCTATAGGTAGTGTCCCATTCCACTCCCCTACCCTCCAGGGGAGAGGGAAGAGGACGAAATTGTCAGCGTGGAGGAACTGGGAACTAGGGGAAAAGTCCAAACTTACGCTTCTCGCCAAACACCGTCGTCCGGATGCCTCTCCTGGGACTATCGTACGTCCCTGGAATGACGCGGTGCGCGGTACATCTGCCGTTGATAGCATGAGGCGGTCGCAGGTCAGCCGTCGGATCTGTGAATCGATCAAGGGGCGCGAGGCTTGGTTCTGATTTGCGTACCTGTTGTCCCACATGGCCACACTGCCCACGGCCCATTTCCAGCGTACGTAGTGGTCGTCGGCGGAATGCAGGTGGTATTCGAAGAACTCGAGCAGTTTGTCTGTTTTGAGAGGTGCAGGTCACACCATATGGTTAGCGATGGAGTAGACTTGAAACAACTAAACATCCCGCGCGCAAGACGAGCAGGGACAAGCCAGGGGAGAAGGGCGTTGTAAAAGATCCACATGGAGAGACCATCCATACCTGACTCCTTCTTGTTGAGTTCTGCGAAGCCCGTGACGAAGCCCGGATTCACGTTCAGCGCTTTCAGCCCAGTCACCGGGTGGGTGCGGACGGCTGGGTGGTGCGTATCGATGGGCGGACGGTTTGGGCCGACACCCCAGAGGTCAAGGATTGTGTCGTCTGTAGAAACGTCATGGTAAGTTCTGCCAGGACTCAAACGGGGAAGGGGACTGACATTGAAGCCGCGACGTGTGGACGGCGTGCAGTCCTTCGACAAACTTTTGCAAGGCTTTGCTCAAGGCGTCGTATGTACCGTACTGCGAGATCTGTGCTCTCGGTATTAGTATACACTCTCCTCTCGTGGTACATTGTAGACAAGGCTGTTTGACGTACCCATGCAGTGTCGCCTCCAACTTCAGGGTGCTCTTCCATCCGCAAAAGAGAGTATGAGGGAGCTGTGACAACAAGTATCAGCTCTAGCCCAGATGCCCTAGCGAGCGAATTTGTGACCAGCAACGCGGAAATGAATGACGCACGGTTGATCTCAAAGGACGTGTCGGCATGCCAGTCTCCCTGAGGCTGTGGACCGTCAGTTCAATCCAATACGCGAAGCAGGGCGGTGTTGCGCACCCAGGGAGTATATTTCAATATCTCACGGTGGTCCTCCTGACTCCCTTTGATCACCACATGCTAGAATCTCTTAGCTAACAACAGCCTTTGTCGACCTGCGTGAAGGGAGCTAGCTACCTTTTGAGTCTGGGTGCATCTCGATCAGCAACACTTCTTGCGAAAGTGGTGTCTTCAACTCAGTCATAACAAGATTGGACATACCTTCTGAGCCGGATGTCGATCAAGAGTTCCTATTAGCCGCACCCCCTCAGTGCCCGTGAACACTTCAGAGAATTGGACCGGCAGTCACTGGAAGAGTTTACCATAATGCTCAAAAAGCTTGTACTGTCCCTCGGTCGTGAGGTCCTGGTTGCGGAAAAACACCACGCCCCTCTCCGTGACGAGCAGGGCGAGTTCGTCGAGCTGTTTCTCGTCCAACTGCGAGAGCTGGACGTTTTCCAGCAGCGTGCCGATAGATTCGGTCAGGTCCACGCGCTTCGCCACCGCGAAGAGGGCTTTCTTCTCGGGATCGGCAAACAGCGCGCGGTCCTTTTCCGGTTTGATCTCCTCGCGCAGAGGCTCTGGCGGAACCCAGTCTTTGATCTTTGCGTTGAACCCTGGGTGCAAAGTGACGGGGAATCCCGAGTCAGGGGAAACGAATTTGCGGGCTTCGAGGTGTGCCATCGCAGCGGAGGAGATATCTGAATGGTGCTATCTATACAGAGGGACGAGAGGTTCAAAAGAATCTTTCAGGAGAACTCCCTGGGAGAGGAATAAAGGCAGCACTAGCAACGATTGAGATAAAACAAAGGTAACCTCTCGATAAACAGACGAATTCTCACCAGGCGCAAAGCAGCTTGTCATCTATCGCAATCAGTCACTTCGCCATGAATCCCCTCATTGCGTGATAGGACTATGCCAGCAATCATTGGGGAAGCGGCACATGCCTCTGATCTCCACGTGGCCGTTCACCTTGTGCTGTAAAGGCATGTAGATTCCAATTGGAGGGAATCTTGGATGGCGCAACCCCAGGAAGCGATCGCGTCAATCCGAGACTGGGTAAACTTGACATTGACATCGTGTTCATGATGTGTTTTTATATTGTCATTGCAAATCGATATTGGATCTCGGGGAAGAGATAAAGGCTTTGTATTCAGCAGACGCGTTTGGTAGAATTGCTTGCGAAGGGCGCGAAGTGATATGCAAGGCTGGAAATGACGGCCTTGTCTCCCCTAGATCAAATCCGAGACTGACTTGGGCGAGTTGGCTTGATCATCTTCTCCAGCATGAAGTGTTAGAACAGCTCACCTCGATTCTCCCTCTATACCAGTCACAGGGACTCTATCAAGTCAAGGAGTCAACAACCAAGGATCCAATCATTCTCTTCAAGTCTGACGAAAAAGGGAATTCAGGACATGAAATTTGGTAAACTATCCCTAATAGGAATATTCACGTAGGCTCCTGAATAGGGATAGTAACTACTAAAGAGATCTAGCGTCTCTTGCTACTAATTCCCTCAATTCACTAAGTACCTCGTACGGAAGTCATATTCTGCATATCTTGGTATTTAGGTGACTGCGACACAATGGAAAGAGGTAGTAGGGAATGTTCTCTGATCTGCGGGCCACTGCGCATCATTAGTGTCTGCATCAAGTACTCCTAGAGAAATGATAAAGTACCCAGAGAGGAATATTCGACCAGCTTGTAGAAAATGTGTCGGCTTTAAAAAAAATAACAGATCAATCCCAGAGAAAGTCTGGATAGGCTCTATTCGTCCATGGACTCGGCAAATACGTATCCTATACACGTAGTCCGTCTCCATCTGCTATTAAGAACGCTGGCTATCCAAGCTCGTTCGCATTCCTGGCTAACTATGTACAACCACTAATACTGTTTCTCCCATGTTAAGCCACCACACATTTGGTGCCCATGGGCCGGCCTTATTCAAAACCGCCATATCTCTACAGTCGCAACGAGGGAGCGACTTGATTAACCTAGTTCACAGGGACGAGGCTGTGCTTCTCCGACACGAGCCGTGGAATATTCGTCGGCTGTATATGCACAGACCCTCCGACGTTGACCAGCCCGAGCAACAAAGTCTATCGCTGAAATGCAAAACGTCAACAAACCAATGCTTTATGGTCGCTCAGAAAAGACCAGCTTGCAATGATCCTGCCATCAATGTCAGCGATATAAATGGTTCAATAACAGCGATTGACTCACCTGAGGGAAAATGGTAGCAAAGACCTCAATATCCTCACTGATGGGAGTGGGCTCATGCTCCCAGTCCAGCAAGATGCTAGCCTTTCCAATCATCGCCATCAAGTTCAGCTGAGCGTAAGTCTGCCCCAAACAGTAATGAGGCCCCGTGCCAAAGACCAGCCAATTCTTGACCTGCTTGTCGGCATCTCCAGTGATCCATCTCTCAGGTTCGAAGCTGTCTGGGTTGGGGTATGCTTCAGGATCGTGGGTGGCAGGCCAGATTGACGGAATAATCATGGAACCTTTCTTGAGAGTATAGCCTTCAGTTACGGGGAAATCCTTTTTGGCGACATAGGGCACCAAAATGACTGGAGGACGATACCGCAACGTCTCCTTGACCACCGCTCTCGTCCAGACCATCGACTCCAGCATATCCATGTCAAAGGGCTTGTTGCGGTCGCCACCACGAAGACGGAGGTTTTCCTCTCGGACCTTGTCCAGGATCTCTGGTCGATCAGCCATAATCTGGAACAGCCAAGTGCAAGCGCTCGAGGTGGCGTCTTGCGACGCAAAGAGGAAGGTAAAGACGGTTTGTGATATTTCAAAGTCCGTAAATTCGCGAAGTAACTGGGGTGGTTTCTCGGAATCGTCCACCTTCTCGCCTCGTTCGATGCGTTCTCGATATTTGGCTGAATCCTGTATCTGCTTGACCCATGCGTCCAGAATGCATGTAATGGTACCGCCGGCAGCCATTCGCACTTTGGATTTGGCTGCACACTTTGCAAATTCGACCAGGACCATGTCTGCAGCCTTCTTTCCGTACCAGGTCTTGGTGTAGGGGATGATGATGGGGAAATTGACGAGTTCCAACGCAGCGGTGATCAGATAGTAGTCATGGGCAATCTTCTTGACCACTTTCTCGCTCATGTAGTGTCCAACAAAGGTTCTGCACGATACGGCGCACATGAGTTCGCGGAACACGGGCATCCAGGGCGTGGCTTTCATGTTGTTTTCCTTGGACATCTCCAGGAAAGTCTTGAAATACTTGCTGTAGACCTCCTCTTGACCGGGCAAATACATCTCCAACGCTTGACGCGTGAACAGTCCGTTCAAGCCCTTGCGGTACTCGACGTGGGCCTTTCCATCCAAAAAGACCCAGTTTGTGGGGCGAAGGAGTTTGGGCGCGACATCGACGACGGTGGGTTTGACGAAGCCTGGCGAATTGAAAACCTTTCGTGCCATATCACGGGTTCCCGCAATGACAACGAATCTGGCAAGACATAACGATTAGCACCCCAGGCCGGTGTTGCGAGCAAAGCGCCAATTCTGCATACTTGTGGAAAACCGACACGCAGCTCAGCTCTGCACTTTCCCATTTCTCTTTGTACTTCCTAAAGTCCGGTCGCATCGATTCAAGAAAGGGGCCGATGAAGGGCATTTTCCACGCAGGGCCGACGATGCCATGTTTGCGCCATTGGTAGCTACCTGTACGACTGGTCAACACCCCGCCTCAAACCGCATTCACTGTGACCATGGCGCTCACATTGATCGTAGGTAGCCAATAATAGGATAATTGTCAAGACAACAGTCCAAGGATTGAGCTGCGCCCATACTCTGCCCAAGACACCAGAGGCATGGGCCGCCTGAAGCGTCAGATCTGCATCGGCGAGAGGAGAAGCAAAGCTCGTAGCATTTGCGAGGACGTCCATGGCGTATTGGCTCGGGGGTTGGTGTGAAGGGGGCCGCGGCAAACGGGTTGACTTGAGGACCCGATCGAATGGGGGCGCTGTGCCTTGCAGCTGGGCAAACGTCGTATCACGAGGGCGACGTGTCGACGACTTGCTCGTATAAATCCTCCTCTTCTGACACACAAATTATTCAGAGTGTGAGAGCGGACAACGACGACAACCACAACCACGAAGACCACCAAGATAAGAGAGGACGGGGGGTTGGTTGTTTCTAGGGCTTTATTTTTACGAGGTACAACCGGAAATTCCTGAGGGGGCATTGGCCTCTTCACCGCCAAATTTGGTCCATGAATTAGAATTGGCGAATTGGCTCCTTCCATTGGATGCCGGACCCGTTGTACGATTCAATCTCCCCCCGTCGGTTCATGAGTTTCCCGGATGGCGACACTGTTGGTCCTATCAGCCAATCACCCGCAGCTCATATAGACACGCTCAACCATCAGTCCACTATGAGTATGAATACCTCGTACTTGGTCCCATAGCAATAAATATATATCCACACTCCAAGCAATCATGTGAGATGTTCTATTCCACAACTACAATGCCACAGAGTCCAACTCTACGAACAGACCACGAATTAAAAGGGGAAGCTCAACGAGAGAGAGAAAAGAGAGAGCAGAGACGAGGGTTCCCGTACAGAAACACCTCGATACATCGTGTCCAGTATGCTCCATTCAGTATCCATACCATCCGTCGTTCCTACTCGTAGTAAGTCCAGCCCAATATGCAGAAAACAGTCATGCCATGCTTTTCTTCAGACCTCCAAACGCCCTGTCATACACCTGTCATTTCATGTTCTCTTTTGATCTAAGGAATGTCGAAAATCGGTTTGAGCTTCTTCAGCAATGCCCATTCATCTCGCGTCACCTCATCTCTGTAAAACTCCTTCAGCGTGTCGATCGACCTGCGCGAGATCAGAGAGTACAGCGTGTCCTTGTCTTCCAGCTGTCGTCCGTACATAGGCTGGTTGGGTCCTTCGATCTTGACTGCTACGGACGGCTGGCCCTTCTTGCAGATCGGGATCGCCTTGTGTTCACGCTCAATCGATGCGCTGTGTGCATGTTAGTTTTCTCCATCTATGGTAGCAGGGGATGCTGGTTCACTTACACTCTGCCCAAGGTAATGATTTCCTTCACACCGGTGACCGGATTCGTCTTCACGACCGCAATGGGTGTCAACGGCCGCAGGGCACCTTCGACAACGTCCACGCCCACGACGATGGGATCCTTCTTGTTGAAGACCTGGATAGGACTGAGCACGCATGGGAACACGGCATGCATCTTACTCTCTTCCTTCTTCTTTTCCCGGAGCTCTTCCATGTGTTTGGTAAAGGCATCGAACAGGTGATAGATGATATCCGCGGTAAAGATCTTGATGCCGTTCTCGTCCGCGTACTGCTGCGCTTCTTTATCGACTTTGACATCGAAGCAAAGCATTACCGCGTATTCTTTCGCTTTCTCGAGCATAGTGCCCGCCATCATGACATCTCGCTTGTACACCGGTCCAATGGCGATGTTCGCCACAGGGATCTTGCTCTGCTTAAGGAACTCCAGTAAAGCCTCCAAAGAGCCCAAGGTCGAAGCTTGGACGCTGACACCTCGGTTGTCTTTGGATATCTTGCTGAGCAGACTTTGTAGATCCGCCATGACGTCGTCCATCAAGTCGTCCTCGTCGTCTTCAGGTCCAACCACCAGAAGCCGGGAACCTGCAATGGCCTTTTCCAGGTCATTGGCAGCGATCTTGACACCCAGAGCTGCCTTGCACTCCTTGTTGTGCACATATTGCGACTTGAGACGGAGCTCCTTGAGCGGCGCAGGTGTAAGGAGCGCCCGGATATTAGTGGCAATAGGCCCGTCGGTGCCGCAGAGCACGATTCGGTCTCCTTCGTGCAGAACGCCATTTGACAGTACCACATCAATCGTAGTCCCGAGGCCTTCAATGACTTTAACTTCAAGAACAGTACATTCCACCTCGGACAAATACATCAGGCTGGACGTCATCCGTTCCTGAGTCAACGACACCAGCAGCTTGAGCAGATCCGGGATGCCTTCGCCTGTATGTGCGGAGGTTGGCACCAGTGACACGTACCGGCGCATATCCTTGTTCTCATAAAACAATTCGGAGTTGAATCCCTCTTTCGCAAAGGCAAGCTTGGTCTCAGCAAGTCGACTCTCGAACTCGGCCACCACCCCCTTGGACTGGAAAGCAAGACTGTCCTGGAAACCATTATTATCAATTTTCTTCCAGCCGTAAAGACGGTCGATCTTGTTGAGGGCCACGATGAACGGCGTCTTGCGGTCGCGAAGCAGTTTCATGGACTCTAGAGTCTGCGGCTCCAGGCCGTGCATAATGTCGACAACGAGGATGGCAATGTTGCAAAGTGAGGAACCGCGTGATCGGAGATTGGAGAAAGATTCGTGACCAGGAGTGTCGATAACCAACAAGCCCGGCACTTTGAACTCAAATTGGCCATCTTTGTTGACAACAGCTGTCTTCTGTTTCAGAGCATCCACGGGGAAATAGGTTGCACCGATCTGCTGAGTGATACCACCTGCTTCACCTTCTTGCACATTTGTCTGTCGAATTTTATCCAAGAGCTTCGTCTTACCCGTGTCGACGTGGCCCAGAATACAGCAGATAGGTGAACGCAGGTTATCTTTGGACCGGGCCGCAAGGGCCTCTTCGTGAGCCTTGGCTCTCCTGGCAGCTGCTTCGGCTTTCTTCTTTGCCAGCGCTCGCTGGGTGGCAGTCTTTTCCTCTTCCGAAGAGGATTCTTCTGATTCCGTGTCGGATTCGATCGGCCTCTCCTTAGGTGGACGCCCTGAATCCCGTATAGGCAGGCTTGACGATGTGGTTGGTTTGGTGACTGCTCCATTGGTTCCAGTCGTCTTTGAAGCGCTTCCGTTGGCAGCTGACTTTGATGCACCTTCGGCAGATTCATCGTCTTCGTCACTTGATTCGGCATCCCAACTCTCTTTAAGGTCTTCATCAGCTGCCTTCTCCCAATCGTCAAGCTCCGAAGATTCTTCCTGTTTTGCAGTATCTGCTTCGGCTGCAGCGGCGGCGGCGGCGGCTTCTTCAGCTTCCTTGGCCAGACGTTGGCGTTCTGCTTCCGCAGCTTCAGCCTCCTGTCTCGCTCGTTCAGCAGCGGCTTCGAGGTCAATCTCTTCCTTCTTCGGGCCCTTCCGCTTCTTGTCGACGGCGGGTTTCTTCTTCTCTTCGACACCCTCGGACAAACCTGCAACCTTGACGCCGGATTCTAGGAGTTGTTTAAGGCGAAGTTCTTGTTGCTGTTTCCTTTTCCTGTCAGCCTCTGAGAGGAGTTTGCCTTCTTTCTTGAGTTGTTCCTTCTTCTCTTTCTCCTTCTCCTTCTTTCGCTGTCTTGCCTCAGCTTTCTTTTTCTCCTCTTCCGCTTCCTGTCGCAGGCGCTCTTCTTCGGCGGCCCTTTCGGCGGCTTCTAACTTAGCCTGCTCTTCTCGCTGCTTAGCAAGAGCCTCTTGCTGCTTTTGAATAGCAGCGAGATGTGCAGGAATTTTTCTTTTCTTGCCCGATTTGTCCTCTTTCTCTGATGCGGCGACAGGGGCTTCGGCCTTCTCAGGTGCGGCTGGCTTCGCTTCCTCAACCTTGGGACCTGGTGCTGGGGCGACAGTCTTTTTCTTTGCAGCCTATTTGCTCGTTAGTATTGTAGCAACCAGGTTAGGGACGCTCACGTTACCTGTTCTTTCTTTCTCTGCTTCTCACGTTCCTTCTTCTCGCGTTCCTTCTCCTTCTTGGACTTCACGCCCTCGCCAGCGTCTTCGCCATCTGCATTAGCAGGTTGCTCGTCCTTTTCTTGTTGTTTCTTGCCACCCTTGGTCTTCTTATGAGCGTTGCCCGCAAAGACATCATCATCCTCATCATCAAAAGTTGCTTCGGTGGGTGCTTTCGCATCCAGGTCGTTCTCAGGTTGGGCCGGGGTAACACCGTCTGCATCTTCGCCCTCGACAAAGTCATTGACAACCGGTTTGCCCTTCTTTGCACGTCTGTCTTTGTTCTTGCGCAGAGCTGCCAGCAATCCTCCACCGCCGTTTACCTCCTCAGCGGCATCGTTTTCGGTTTCTGCCCGCTTCGCATCTTCGGTAGCCTGGGCTATCGGATCGACGGTCTCACCGAGCTCGTTCTCCCAGTCGTCGGCCTGCTTCTTGCCGCCCTTCTTCTTAGGTGCCATTGCAGAGGTTGAGCTGGGGGATGGATTTTAAGGATATGAAGCGTTCACGGTTTAGAGGCGGCGACATAAAGTCGTGTGCAGTTTTTGTCAAGGTTGGTGGGGAGGCACTCGGGTGACTGGTGGCGTAGAAGCGGGTAGTGGCTATTGGGCAGAGGCTTGGATCTTTTCGTTCTTCGCCACCAATTTTTTTTTAGGGGAGAATTGTACGGGGGAGTCGGACTTAAAGGTTGTGAACACTGGGGATTATAGTAGGAACTAGAAGTTGACAAACAAGCTGAACGGATGGTGGTGGGGCAATGAGAAGAAAATAAAGTGACGTTCAATGAAAGAAACAGTGCGGGCGGAGGTTCGGCTTCGCTGCCTGTCTTGGCACTTCTTCGCTAAGAGGCAGCCTTGTCACCCGTGAGGCTCCCGCCAACTGACCTTATTCCACAGTCGCCATGGTACAGAGGTGACCCACGCTCAGGCTCACAATTGAAAATAAGGATTATCCTCTCTGGGGAGGCTAGGAAAACTATCTGGACACGGTGCTGGATCCTGAGCCTGATCATTCCTCGTTCAGCACTCGCAACATGTATTCCAGCTCCAGTTCCCCAAGGCTACGGTAGGAAGGCACCCCATGCGTTTGATGACATGAGAGGTCTCGCTGTCCCGTCTTTCCCATCATCAAGATCTTGGTGGATACCTCATCAGCTTCCTTATCCAAGCAATCACGGCATCCACGGGCTCCTCCGTGTTCTTCCCAAAAGTCTCTTTTACCAAAGCATTGAAACTGTCCAACATCTCTGACCCTCTGAGGACATTGCGAAGGTTGTATGGCCCTTGATCGATCATCATGAGGAGTCGGTCTCCCTGGACATGCATATCTCTCGGCCGGAAAGCTGGGGGTTTCCAAAGATACGCCTTGTTGTCCGTGTCTCTTTTCTTAATGGGCACCGGTTTGATCGGTTTCCTGATCATATGGCTCATTTCTTCTATGAAGTGAAGTAGTTTCCACTCGTTATGCTTTAGAAGCGCAAAATGGAAAATGGTACCATCAAGAGTGCAGCCGTAGAAGCGAGTTCGGTCTGTTTTTCGGAGTCCCTGTGATGTATCGAGTCGGAAGCGGTGGATGTGACCTGGAACCGTGGCATGAAAGGCAGGGACTGCATCTGTGGTTCCCTTGGTCAACCCGGAGAAACCAATGATATCCGTGCCTCCCACGTCGGCAGAGGCAAAAACGGCGGTGGAACCATCCAGGACGACAATGTCCTTGGCATATCTCAGCTTGGTGTCACACTTATGATGGTGCAGTGCGTTTTCCTTCTCCACGAGCACGAATAACGAATGTTGTTGTGTGGCCACGCAGATGAGCGAACCTTGACAGGAGATAGCGTTCGCATATGACGGGAGAGCGTGCCTTGCCAACGTCTTCCATCGGCGTGTGGACCAATCCAGGTGATGTAAGATAATTTCTTTCCCGGCAGCAATCAAGAGAGACGACATTTTGTACGCACATATCGCAGTGATAGGCTCTCGACTGCTAAATGCAAGTTTAGGAGTAGCATCAGGCTTGCCCTTGCCCAAGCTTTTGGCGTTAACACAGACAACGCGCCCAGGCCCCCGCGCACCTGGTGCAGTGCTCGCTTGCTCCAAAGCAAGTACCAGCCATTCGTAGTGATTGTTTCCGTCGGTCGGTGCCCAATCAATGAGATCGTGGATAATATCGCTGTCGTCTCCCGTCACGATTGTTGAAAAGGTGCTGTACTCAGAATCCTTCGATTTAGGATATTGCAAATTCGGGGTGATGAGCTGTAGTCCGACTCTTTGAACCTTATCTAACGGAGGGCTGGAAATGTCTTTTCCACCCTGGGACTGAGGCACACCTATGTGTCTTCTTGTTCGCATTTCCGCAGGACTGCCTTCTTCGGAGAACGCCACGACAAACCGCTGGAGGAACCGCGAGTAGATTACACGCTTGGGGGTGCCATTGAGGTTCAAGTGCCTTGCTATTCCGTGTTCCTGAGCAATCACGGAACAGAAGAACAAGTCCTCTGCAACAGCGCATATCAGGAAGCCTCCGGGTTGTTCGTCTCCTGATGCAAGCTTCGGGATTCGGTGGACGGCATTGACCAGTGGCTGGGCCGAAGGCTGATCATTTATTAGCAGAGCACGAAGGATGGTCAAGGACAGAGTTACCTTAGTTCGATCTGTCACCCACAAAGGAGACATAGTGTAGTCGACCACGGCGGAATTAGGGTGGAGTGTGATTCGATGAAGCGTGTATTCGCAAAGCACAAGTGCAGATGGATAATGCGGATTGCCGGGCTCACTCTTTTCTTCGACAATCTGTACAGAAGTTGCCCCAACGCGATACACGTCGTCACATTTCAAGGCTATGCGAGTGTTAGAATTCAGGGCATATATCGAAGATCTTTATCCCATACCTGTTTTGGAGGCGTCGTCAGAATCCACAGTAAGTTCCAGACAAATGACTGTGCCCGAACGTAGACCACATAACAGCAGTGTTGGGCCAGTGGCGGGCTGCTTCAGCGCGACCAGGGAAGACACAGCGGAATTCTCGACTTTCGCACTTAGATCCTGAACTCGGAATTCAAAAGCAAGTTCTAGTGTTTCGGTATATCCCAATATCTCTCCGGTCGACGTCCCAATTAGAACCAGCTGCGAGGCCTGTGCCGGGATGCAGCAAATCACATTGGGAACGTGTCTCAGTCTCACAGAGGGACGGCATGTGAAGCGACTCAATCCATTCTCTGAGGTCTCGATATCGATCACACAGAGTTCATGACCTGAGCTAACGCGGTTCGCGGTGACAATGGCTTGCTCATCAGCGAAGAAGGCTGCGTGTGTGATGCGGGACTTGAGGTGACTCAATTCTCTGGCTTCTCCGTCAGCGTCAATAAATATGGCGTGCGCGCCATGGGTGGTCACTTGTACAACGGTGTTCCGATTGATAACCGTTGCAGCAAGCGTGGGGTGGTCGAAATCGAAGCCAGGGTGGCTCTCTGTATCCGTGAGTGAGATGTCTTGAGTGTCTAACTCGAAAGCGACCATCGACGAGTTGGTTGTATGCGAAGCTAGTAGCAATAGCTCGTTGGCATCCGGTATCTCCAAGCTGAACAGCCGCTCGACCAAAGCAGCCTCTGGAAACGACATTTCCCAACCGATTTGCGCTTCCAAGCCGTACCGAATTTCAGACACTTGACCGTGCCTATCACAAGGACCTGAACATGCATAGAGCCTGCCTGGTGTGCCTTGCCACATGGCAGGGTCTTGAGAATCGATGGCTATCGGAGGTCCGAGGGCAATATCATTCAGCGGTGCGAGTGTTTCAACACGCTGAATGCGTTCCGGCGATCCTCTTGCTGATACGTGGAAGACGCCTCCGTCTGTCAAGCTTCCACCCACTATGATGATATCGCCGCCTGTTCTGGGGGGGCCCGACAGCATGCAGAATGCCGTGTCAACGCTGAAACCAAGATGCCCAATGGTGTTGTTGGTGCTGAATTTGGTGCTGGATGTTTTGTCGATGAGAAAATTCTTCAAGAGTCCATCTTCTCGCAGGATGACAATATCATCGCACCGCTCGAGGTATTGGTTGTGGCGTCTAGGTCTTACCCATTGAACCCACTGCAGACTTGTGTCTATGTTATCCATGCATCGACAGTAGACTCGCTTCATTTGAGAAGATTGGACATTCTCATAGTAACTGATGCCAGATGCCATGACAACGATGTACGAGAAAGGCCGCGTCGACGGAATCAGCATCAAGGGCAACTCATCTTCTCTCAACCTGCGCCCACTACAGGTCATTGGCTGTATTGTCTGCAGGGATTGACGAGTGTCCCATCTGTAGAGGTATTGATGCGTTCCCTGTTCCGCGTCTCCAGAGTAAACCAGCAGGAGCAGAATGACCTTGGTGGGATCGGCTTCTGGGCTGCGTAAAAAGGTCATCATAAGAATCTTGCCAGCAACTTGAATGAATCGTTGCTAAGCTGGTTAGTTTTAGAACCTTTCGTGAGGACATAGACACATACCTCTTCTGAGGGACGGAAAGAGGCGGGATTAAGGGGGTCCCATGTATCAATCTCGGATTTGATCTTATCCACGTCATGTAGCTTGAAGACTCCAAAGTAGCCCGATGGAGAAGCGACGGCTAGGGCACGGGATCTGAGGCATCAGTTAGCCCACAATCCACAGGAGCTGGAAGCTGCTCGCAGGCATACTCGGGATCAACTGCGATATCTCGACATTCTCTGGAAGGCAGATCCACTCCTCCCAAAAAGGGCCTTTTTGCGAAGATGAGTTTGACGTCTCCAACGACATCTTTCCTTGCATAGATGTAGATTAACTCGTTGTCTTTGGTGATGAGAACAAGAATCTGTGGCGGCTCCGTCTCGTTTACGGGTTGACCACGAATACTGAACTGCTCTTGATCCCGCTCTTGTTTCAATATAGCATCGACAATTGGAACAGACTTCAACTCTGCCGATATGATTCTAGCATCAGTGATTGTTGTGCCAAAGTCTAGCTTTGCAGTCAAGACGACCAATTGTCCACTGTCTTTGAATTCGTGAAGCTGGACGAAAGTTGGGCCAACAAAGACCACATCGTTATTGGAAGGAGAACGAATACGGGCAGGGAGGATCCATCTGATGCTGGAGCTCGAGCTGAGAGTCCTAGACAAGATGCCTACACGGTCTTGGGTGGCCAGCCGAGGCTCGTCACGCCCTTCCGCCCATTGCCTCTGCGGAAGATGACGGCTCTTGGAGGCCATGGTTGACAACGCGAGACGGCTGAGGGAAGTCGGGGAACAGAATGAAGTAGAGCTTGAATGGAACAGAGCAGGATGGTGATTATGTGGGTATGATGGAAGGGATTTTCGTATAGGTTATTGCATAAAGAGGCTGAAGAAGTGAGGCGAGGGGAAACGAGAGCGGCAGAGCTGAGGTTGATATACCCCGTAACTGGTCTGTATCCGCGTCTCTGTGCGTAAACCGCGCCCTGGCTGGATTTTGTTACAGTATTTCGCTTCTCTCTTCTCCTCTCTCTCCCTCTCACACAACTCTAGGAACCTCCCGAGAGAGACATGCGTCGCGAACAGAGGAATGCAGCGGTCAGAATACGGGGTTGGTGGTCCAAGACGCCGAGGGACAGCAGCAAATCTGGCCTTGCGTCCGACTGGATGGCCATCTGTTCATCCAACATGGGGGTCCGCATAGGATGCATCCAAACAAGTCGGTCGTCTGTGAAATCAACCTGTCGTTAGGCCTTGAGGACGATGTTGGCGAACACAAGCAAATGCAGGGGCTTTGGAAAGGACACCAGGTTCTGCAGGTGAAAAATGGTCGCTGATTTTCCTTCCCCACCTCCGCAACTTTCTTGGTGCTTGTCATTCCAACAGCCGTCTTCACCCTGAGTGAGAGTCACCATCATCCTCGCCCTCACCTATCCATCCATCACTGCAAACCTCAGTGACCCAAAGACGACCAACGAGACCTGTGAGCCCTGACACTCTTCGATTGACCCCGTCCGAACCATCCATGACACGATGATAAAACAGGGAGGGTTGCTTGGGTCTGGGTGTGGACAAAGTTGACATCTGACAGGGGTCAAACCGGCTGCTTTTGTGCGACCTGTCACATTATCAACCACCGCCCGCGTCAAATTCCATCCCCATGCACGTCTTGATGGCCTGGAGGTGACACGGCTATTGTCTGCTCACGGCCTGTTTCAATCTCGACCCAAAGAGCGGCGTGCACTAGGCCGTCTGCGCCCGCACCGTCGCTTAAACGTACGGTTCGCAACACACGCAGATGGCGATCGTCCGATCAAGCTAAATAAGGCACAATGCATTGCGGCGCCGACACCGTGGGTGCAGCTGTCAATCAGAAGCAACTGTCAGCTTCTATGGCTTCTGCTGAAAAGCTTCCTCTCTCAGATGTCGACGCTACCGCAAAGGCTGAATCAATACAAGAAGCCTGTCGACAACGGGATTTCGTGGCCCTGGTAAAGCTTGCAACTTCGACTGGCGGTCTTTTGACCGACGAGTTGCGCCGGCAAGCTTGTATGTCCCCCCTTGTCCACCAATAGTTCGATACACTCCGTGGCACTTTGAACTGATGCATGAACTTGGAAGGGCCAATTCTATTGGGTTGCACACCTGAAAGCACAGCACCGGCCCAGCCAGAGCACTCAAATCAGCACCAGTGGAGATCGCTACCCCGTCACCCGGACGAGGATCAAGTACAACTTGATGTCGATCGTGCCTTTGTATACTACCCTAAAGGTTTGCGCCCTTTTCCCAAACAGCCATGTGACACTGGCCTGACTGCAGCCAGATGAATCGGAACAGTCCCTCGGGCAAAAGAAGGCGGAGCTCTTTGAGTTGATTGTGTCGGCGTTGAGAAGCTATCCAATCCTCTCTTACTTCCAGAGCTATCACGATGTCGTACAAGTACTCCTCCTTGTGCTGGGAAAACATCAGGCTATGCCTGCCGTTCCACGAATCTCTTTGCTCCGTCTTCGCGACTACATGCTGCCGACCATCACACCTGCGACGAAACACTTTGAGCTGGTATCGGCTGTCGTGATGGCCGCCGACCCCGAACTAGCGAATCACATTGCCCAGGCCGAGAATATTTTTGCCTTGTCGGCAACTCATTCCCTTTTCGCGCATGATATCTACGACTATGGCGACATTGCCAGGCTGTACGATTTCTTGCTTGCGCATGAACCAATCATGAGCATCTATTTGTTTGCGGCGGTCACAATATCGAGGCGATCGGAGCTGCTCGAGATGCCTGCAGATCAGTCCGATATCCTGACTTTTGTCATATCCAAACTACCCCAGACTTTCAACATTGACGCACGGATCCAGGATGCCGTGACTTTGTTTCGCCATCATCCGCCGCAGAGACTGCCTGGCTTTATCTGGTGGCGCCTCTCTCGCTACAGCGTCCTCAAGACATCACGTTGCATCAAGCAGCCTCAGAGCCTGGAAGAAGCGGAGATTCTTTGCCGGAAGCAAATCCAGCAATTCCACAGCCACGAGGTAATGCGCAAGAGAGCACTATTACTTTACAGATACAGAAAACCCGCCGCATCGATGACGGCCGTCATCTTGGTGGGAATCTTCTCAATCTGGTTGCGAAAGACGGGCCACGACAGGATCTTGTGGTCCATGATATCGACCGCAACTACTTTCTTTTCAACTCTGCGATAGACTGTCCCACCGGATCGAGACTCGGGAAGGAGAAGCTTAGATTTCGATCTTACACGGACCTGACTGGGTGAACGCCCGAAGGTTAGGAGTCTCCATATGCAGAGGAGTAAATCTACGTGGTGCTATTGTCCTACGAGTGAATGCTTGGGACGAAAAGACCACCATACTTTGATCAAGCTACGGCCGACTCCACCGTCCACCCTTGCTGCATGTGCATCACACAACCCCACCCGAGCCAATCATTGATGCTCTTTAACCCTGATATTTCCAATTCTTGCAATGTGCATTGTGTGCCAATGTGGACGGGGATGAGGTGCTCCAATGTGGCGTCTATTGGTGTGTCAAGGGCATCTCCTGGCAAAAAGCTGTCACCCTGGCTCACCACCGAGCAATCACGGGAAGCTATCTAGGCCAATGCCGCCAGCTTGGTATCAGAGGGTAATGCAGCGCTTTCTGGCAAGCTGTGGCACGGGAGAGCATGTTGCTGCAGTGTGATGAATGACGAGCGTCAAGTGCAATAATCAGTTGGAAAGATCTGCCTGGGAGAGCTTTGCTACGACAACATGGCAGAAATGATAGCCACAAGAGAGGTCTTGTCTGCACAGTTTGCAGATGTGCTTACCAGTGAGGGCAGAGAATGTGCACTGCATTGGGGTGGGTGTATACAGGGGATCAGGCATGTTGACACGCATCGAGTCTTTGTTTTGAACAGGGTTCTGGTTCTGACCACAACATCCAAGCCAAGAACCACCGACAGGCTTTTGTGAGGTCAAAGACAGTGAATTTTGAGGCAGAGCCTGACACATCACGATGCTTCCATACTTCGACAATTGAGATGCTCTTCGAAACCCACAAATATCTGAGCGCAGCATTGATAGTAGGAGAGAACCCTTGACGTCGCGTATAAGGCACCCTTGTAGAAGATACAGGCTCTAGGCATCAAAACGCAGAACATCAATCTGGAGCGAAGACCTGAGGTACAAGTTGACTTGCGTGCTTGCTTGGAAGCCATTCAACTAAGAGTCCCCTTTCGGGATTGGCTCCAATATGTTTGTAATGACGAGCCCTTTCCAGGTCAAAAAAGGCCGCACTAGGTGGTAATTACAAATACTTTCTTGTAGTATGACCTTTCACTGCGCTTCACAGGGGGCGGACGTCTATCTCCAAATCACTTACTCCGACAGGCAAACGTGTCTGTACTTTGCTCTCAGTCAAGCACCAGTCACCCCGGTCCAAAAGCACTCTCGCTGTCCATATTCTCTCGCCGCTAAAGATGGCCAATCGAGGCTACGATGTCGTTGTCGACGTCGACACAGAAGTATGCAAACACGCCCCCACCTGTCCCTCGTCCCTTGATCGCAATTGTGTGAGAATAGCACGGCGGGAAAACTAACCACATCGACACAGGGTGACCTTGGACACACAGACCTGCAAGACGACGACCTAGAATTCCACCCATCCAGTACGTCTCCCCCTGTCGGTCCGCCTGCGGCCGTACTATAGAGATTGGACCACTGACGAGAGTGGGTTCACACAGACTTTGAATCGAGTTCCTCGAGCCGCAAAATCCAGCCCGACACCCCCTTCCTCGCGGGCTCGGCGAATCCGACCAGCAGCCTGCCCAACGACCCGTCCTCGATGCCGCAGAAGCACATGCTGTGGTCACTGTCCTTCTACGCGCAGTTCTTCGACGTCGACACCTCGACGGTCCTGCACCGGTGTCGCTCCGCCATCCTCCCCTTCATCCCCAACACGCCCCCGTTTCTGGACATCATGGACGGGAACCCAGACCTGTACGGGCCGTTCTGGATCGCGACCACCGTCGTGGTGATCCTCTTCCTCACGGGGACCATCTCCCACAAACTCGCGACCGAGGGGAAGAAGCATTTCGAGTACGACTTCAAGTTGCTCAGCGGCGCCGCCGGTCTCATTTACGGATACACACTCTTCATTCCGCTGGGCCTCTGGGGCGCGCTGCGCTGGTTCGGCGCACAATCTCTCGAACTGGTCGAGTGCTGGGCGCTGTATGGATACAGCAACCTGTTCTGGATCGCTGTCGCGTTGGTCTCGTGGTCGCCGCTCAACGGGCTCAACTACGCCCTCGTGGGTCTGGGATACGGGGTGAGCGTGTTCTTCCTGGTCAAGAATCTGTATCCCGTCATCAGTGCGACGGAGAAGAAGATCAGCCAGGTGCTACTGTTGGCCGTGGTGTTGCTGCACGCCGGCCTGGCCATCGCCATCAAGATCTTGTTCTTCAGCCACAAGAGCCCCGCGAAGGACGATGACAGTAAGATGTTGTTCTAGTTATTGGAGAGGGGCTTTTTGGTAAACCCCTGGCATGGGAGGGCGCCTGTTCAAGGGCTGGAGGCATGCTACCGGACGGACACATGGGTTACACGGGTATATGTATCAATAACTCGAGGAATACAGGAAAACCGGGCGAGAGTTTTCTGCGCTTCTGGGAATGACTGACTCTATTAATGACGAATAAACTTGTTCAAGGAACACGGATCTGCTGTGTAAATTTTTCGTTTCTGCACTCTTCATACTACTTTCTGACAGGCGTATTGGTGGTCAGCGCATGCTAAGGGCGAGCGCGAGATGAACGGGCATTGAAAATAGCTGCGTCTGACAATCTATGCCCAGCCCGTGAGAACCTCGCGGATTCACGACGACGTTTCTGCATCTTCTGCCGCGCATCACTCCGAAAGGCACACCCAGAGACTCTTGCGACGTTACTCCTGCGTAGGGTGCACCATCCATCAACACTCTCCCGCACTGTCCACAGTCCATCTCGCGCGAAACCGGCCACCCCAGCAAAAAAATACACGACCCTGCGTACGCAGACCACTACTTGATCTTCTTCTTTGGTCGGAGTTGGTTGGTGTGCCCGCACTTCTTCTTGCGGCAGTTGGTGGCTCGGGGTGGCAGACGGGCGTAGCACTTTCGGCAAATCATCTTCTCGCAGTTGTATTTGGAGGCGAGGGCCTTGAGAGAGGGTTCGATGATACCGCCTCGGAGACGGAGGACGAGATGCAGGGTGGATTCCTAAATTTTGAACAGACCACAGGTCAGCGGACTCCGCGCAACAAGTGAGAAAAGATTTGATTTCCTCCTTTTGGGTCGCTATTTGGGACAGTGCGAAAATAATTGTGGTATGTACCTTCTGGATATTGTAGTCGCTCAGGGTGCGGCCATCCTCAAGTTGCTTGCCGGCGAAGATCAATCGCTGCTGGTCAGGTGGGATGCCTTCCTTGTCTTGAATCTTGGACTTGACATTGTCGATCGTGTCGGACGACTCGACCTCGAGGGTGATGGTCTTGCCCGTGAGGGTCTTGACGAAGCTGTTATACGCAAAGAGAAACCATCGTCAGCACTTCATACTCTTCTCACGGCGTTTCTTGAAATTGCCGCAATGTCGGAGCGATGACCAATATTTCGCAAGGTAGTTCGAGTCGGACGTGCGTTCAGGAGGACTTACATCTGCACTGAAGACGAAGTCAGTAAAATGGCGAAGGCCCTCTGAGTCACATAGGTCACAACTTACTCTTGTCAAGATCTTCTGGTCACTGGCGATATTGGTTGATGTGTAGCAGCAGTGAGATCGAAAAGCGAGGGGTGGCAAGATACCTTTGATTGTGGACGCAGATTTGGCGCCAAGACCTAGCCCTACAGAAATAGAAGGTTGAGCGGATGAGGTCTTCAGCCTTGCCACCTCCAGCCAATCTCCGTCATCGCGTTGGTCTCTGGTATTTCTTCCAAGATCAGTAATAGTCGGACGTCTGGAGTGAAGTTACTCGGTACCGAGTACAGATTCTGATTCTATGTAATCCGCCCCCTATACTTTCTCCCAGTGTCCTTTACACAGTTCCTGTTCCTGCCCTTAGTCCACAGGTTCTTCCTCTAACAACAATGAGAAGCTGAAAGGCTCAAATGTCACGCCCTCCCCAACGAAATGTTTACTCATTGCCTCTACCCAGTGCAACCTGAGACTGTGCAACATTGCACTTGTCCCTTCCATGACACACAAGACGGCAATAGTCAACACAAACCAGAAATAAAAGGTTACAACAATCATAATGACTTGTGCCGCGCCGGACGCCCCAAAAGCGTTTCCTAGCGTCATGTTCCACAAGACGACGGAGAGCTGTTGATGGGCAAGCGAGAGCGCCCACAGACGAAGGTACGAAGCGGTATGGGAAACGCAGTTGAGACAGAACTCGATCGTATCTTTTCACCAGTATGTTAGACTGTGTACCAAAAAGGGAGGAGCTGAAGAGTCCATAGTACTTACGAATAGTTTGATGGATCATGACTTCCGAGAATTCGAATTCCTCTTCCTCCTCGTCTCCGATGTTCTCGGTGATCATTGCTCCCTCGTCATCATCCTCACTAGGTCGGCCATTCATACGGCGTTCATTTGTGTTGGTATTCTCATCGTCGTCGTCTTCTAGATCTGTGGCATGCGTGACACGGCTAGTGTCGCCAATGCCGCGGTATCCTTGAGCAGCAGTCTTCTGATGTTGCCAGCGAAGGTACAGAGGCTTCAAAAGCAGGAGGATGGGGACGTTGATGACGGCAATCAAGAGCAGGAATACTTGAACCCCCGCTTGACCCGAGTAAAGTTGCTCACTTTCTTCAACGTTCCCTGGAGACAGAAACATCTGAATCAACATGTTGAGCAAGGACGGTGGGTTGCGACCTTCGGCGGCCCAGTCGATAGACCATTTGTAAAGGATACAGAACGAAAGATACCCGAAGATGGCTTGGAAGAATATCATGCCAGGCACAAAGTTGCCCCAGATGTCGATAGGAGATTTGAAGTGTCTGGCGTTGACATAGGAGAAGCATAGAGCATAGGTCATGTGGGCCCAACCCATTAGAATAGACAGCTTCATCTTCAAACTGTTGCTGAAGAGCAAGTCATTCTCGGAGCCGTGCCATGCCCAGTCCAGACCAAATGGATATCTGTAGCTACCTTTGAGGTGAGCGGTGACTTCTGGACGACCCTCTTCAGGGAATTCCCAGGCAGAGGCAAAAGGAGTAAATCCTTTTGAGAAGACATCATTGTAGATGAGGCCGGTATACATGGAGAAGATACCCATCATCAACATGATGTAGCGACCATAGAATGCCATTGCGAACAGTTCATCCTGCTTGGACCGTGACAACGGCTTCTCCCAGTAGATCATGGCTGCTGCAGCCATAGCCATCAAGCAACCGTGACCAAAGTCACCGAACATGACGGCGAATAGAAATGGGAACGTGACGATGGTGTAAAGACCAGGGTTGACCTCTTGATATTTGGCGGTCCCATAGGCATTGATGATGGTTTGAAAGCCTTCAGTGAACCTGTTGGTCTTGTTATAGGTAGGCGGAGTCCTATTGGTTTTGATTTGATTGACAATGGTTGGCACCGACAACCCGGCTCGGTCGTTGACATCTTGTAGGGTACGCCGAATCTGCGGCAAAGTATTGGTGGGACACCAAGCTTCCGCAATCAAGGTCTTTCTGGCGTGGTCATAGGAGCACATGTTTAAGGCATTGAAGACAGCTTTCTCTTTCTTGATGACGATCATCCAGGCAGCCAGAGATCGAGCAATGGCACTCAATTCCGCATCGAGGGTATTCTTAGTGTTCCGGAGGACACTTGCGAGGTCGCCGAGGCGGGTGTTGACTTCGTGAATCTGGTCTCTGCGGATATCACTGCTCTCATCAACATTGTAAAGGTCTGCACCCAGAGACTCGGAGATTTTCCTAATCTTCGCAATGATTTCTTTGCCGTGTGCGAAAATCACGAAAACATTCTTCTGAATCTCTTCGTTGTTCTCAGGGTTGATGATCGGCTCCGGGATTTCCGACTGGTTCATGTACAGGTTGCCA
This sequence comes from Fonsecaea nubica, assembly GCF_001646965.1. Lineage (NCBI taxonomy): Eukaryota > Fungi > Ascomycota > Eurotiomycetes > Chaetothyriales > Herpotrichiellaceae > Fonsecaea > Fonsecaea nubica. The sequence continues at coordinate 82,224 of NW_019173692.1, read as the reverse complement.
CGTAGAGTTCTCCACAAGATTCGTTCAAATGCAGGTAGTCGCTCACGGGGAATGACACCAGCGACAAACCCAATGTTCATAACAGCGAAGCTCTGTTGCTGTTGTTGAGAGACATCCCCGTTAGCCCTGCCCTCCTCGGCCTCGGTGTTTCGCAGCAAGGGCGCGTCATCTTCATCGACACTCGCGCGAATATCCTCTGTTTGTCCATGAGCTCTGTCGAAGAAACCTCCGGCCTCCTTAAGAACCCATCGCCATTCGGTCAGCTCAACCTCCCTCTTCTTCAGTGTTTCATAGCTCTCATTCAAGCTGCTGATGCGTTGTTCCAAGCTCTCCGCGCGTTCCACAAGGGCATCGATCTCATTGGCTTGAGGAACCGCGAGCATATTCTCATCGAAATCCCAGTGACTCCTCATCTCGATGTGAGATTTGTCCATTTGACTCTTGAAATAACGGAACTGGCGTTCGACATTGTCTAATCGGCGTATTTCCTTGGTGAAGGTGCGTTGGAAAGCAGTTGTCTCAGCATTGAGATCTCGGAACTGGACAACGCCAATTTCACCCAGAGCAGAGACAACTTCACGACCGATTTCGTTGGAGATGTAGAGCTGGGTCAAGGACATGCTCGCCGACCGAAAGAGGGTGTCTTTATGGGCCATGCTGGGCGGTTGTTGTAGGAGGGAACCAGGCCGCCCAGGCCACGACGTAGAGAAGTTTGAGAAAGAAGCCTCACCAGAGAGCTGTGGCGGCTCGCTATGAAAAGTGTGAGAGCTTTGAAAGATGAAAGTCGCAGCCTGGGTCCCTGCTGCAGGTGTTCCTCGATGATTGCATCGCAGCTCAGTTACTGGCTTGGCACGCTAGCCGCTTAAAGGTTCTTCCTAGCTGTACGGTCGCGCATTGGGCGGCTACTGCAGACAAGGCTGAGGGCATCACCATTTCGATCCTCCTTTAGCGGCTTTGAAGGCATGAGTACAAGTTGGACTGCAGTCTTGAATTGGATTTCATACGTGGCATCAAGGGCTTCTCCTTATCACCTGATACAACCCATAAAGGTCATCTTCACCCTTCTTCGCCACCTCGACCGCCAAATAATACAAGACCAATTCTATACCTCGACCTTTCACGCGGATCTGACCGAAAAGACGCATCTTCTCACTCATCTCCTGCCTGTCCAATCAATTCCTGTCTCAACAAGGAGGATGGTGCTAAACCATCATATGCCCATGTCCTAGGAGAGTTGCAATCGTTATCCCCGAGGTGCAATCACACATCAGATGAAGGTACCGAGAGTCCGCCAGAAAAGAACTGCTCACAGAAACGAACAACACCACTGTGACCCGTTTAATTTGCACTTTAGCCAGACGCCGACGCTATGCCCAAACACACAGTTGTTATGCATTTCCATTCTACAAGTAAGTGCAGAGCTAAGCAAAATAGCTCTTCCACAGCACCCCAGAGAGGTCTTCAATCTGTTCTGGTTTGAATGCCTGCCAACAGTCAGTTTCAGTTTACACAATCAGTCCATCACAAAACCTACCTTGACATCGATATGCCAAGTATCCTGCCGCGTCTTCTTGAAGTCGCTAATGATACTCTTGACGCTGTTGCCCACTGTTGCCGGGTCATTCGCCGCTTTGCTACTCAGTGTGACCAAAACATCAGGCATCCAAGCTGGTGGTGGACTTGAATAAGGGAATGCTTGAATTAGAGACCCTAGCCCAAGCACCGCGGCATGGCGAACGATGACCAAACGCTGCGCTTCAGGAGTAGGTGTGTTAGTTCCTGAAGTCCGCGCTGATGACAGCCCGGCTAGTTGGCCCTTTGGTTTCTTTGGCAGGGGATTGTCAATGAGCATTTGTGTAAATCGATCCCGTAACTGAATGATCATCCTCTCTCGCAGCTCGAGCGGTGAGCATCGGATCATTCCAGATAGAGTTGTGGCAGCACCCGCCCGGACCTCATGCTGTGTATCTTCGAGCATATCAGCCACACAATTGAAAAGCTTCTGTTTACTTTCCTCCGACAGCAAGAACAAGCGTCTGAAAAAGATGATCTGCATGTTGATCATGACACGTAGACGTTGATGCCATGATGGGGATGTCCTGCCTATGCGAATCAAGGACTCGATCAACGCTTGATCCTCTCCTATTCGATGGGGAATGTTCGGCAGATGTCGAAAGACATGGTATGCCAAAGACTGCAACTCGGGATCCTCCTTGACATCCATCATGTGCAGGAATTGCTCCGTAAACAAGTTGGGAAAGTACTTCAATAGCTGGGTGCACTCGTATGACGAGAGCATGGAATCAAGCCACAGTAATATCGTTTTGCTCCCAGACGTATAGGCCGAGGGGGTCTGTTGACCGGGTGTGCGTTCATGCCGCCACTTTTCCAAGCGCGCAAAAATCTCACTCATGGTGGCATCGAATTCCTTGGTTGGCAGATACGGCTGAGTCCCAATGGGACCTGCTTTCCTCTGGGCTTCGAGGAGCTCCCTGACATCCTTGTACGACTCATGGTATCGAGTGCGGGTAATCGCAGCAAGTGTTTGAGCCATAGCCTCTCGGACGCCCTTATATGGATGATCAATATGACCTAAAAAGTCTTCCATGATAGGCTTTTCGAGCTGGAAATGCCACCCTGCATCCAGGATCACTTGATGGAGCAGATGAATCTTTGAGCTTTCCTTGAAAGCGGCGTTGGATCCCATATCGAGGCGGAAGCTTGTTATCCAATCCACCAACGGCCATGCTCTCCGAGGGTCCCGGCTCTGAAGAATCATATGAAGGAAAGTTGTCCAGTAGCCAGAATTCTCTGGAGTAAGGCCATCTGAGAAGACTCGTTGAATGATTGGGAACGCGAATTCCCATACCATCGTCCTCCGCTCAATGGAATTATCCATGACCGACGTCACCAGACCACCCAGAATCTCTGCCGTGGCACGGTGTTGATGCTTGTCGCTGCCGTCCTCAAAAACTGCGAGTGTTTCTTCTTTGATGTCTTCGAATGTTGCAACGGCTAGACCGTCCCTTATGATCAGTTCGAAGGCATAAGTCAACATCGCTGCGCTCGCCATGCGGAACTTATCTGCGGATTGGTCTCGAGGTTCTTGCTTCAGATACTTGAAAAAGGTGACAAACCATTCTCGATTGAGGTGTTTGCCGATTACGGCTCGTTTTTTCCACTCAACTTCATCATAGATAATGTCGTTCTGCACGTTAGCCTTGTAACCGGGCATGTCTTTCGACCACACAAGCCAACCAGGATAATCGTGATCGATGTAAACATCGGCCTCCGGTTGAGAGAAGGCCTTCAGGAATGTCTCGGTCCACGATTCCTCTCCAGCTCTCGTCTCGACTTTGACTTTCGCGGGGAACTCTTGGATTGCCTGGATGTAATTTGCATAGTCGTGGTTGCACACTGCTCGCACATCGGTCATGGTGAAGAGAGCAACCAACCCCTGAGAATACAGGCCGCGCAAGCCCGGGTGAGGGTCTATCGTGCCCAGAGTTATCAAATCAATCATGCTGTCTGAAGCAATTGTGTCGAACCTCATTCCCAAGGACATGACAAGCGTGGCCACGCGGGTGGCTTTCTTCCAATGTGAGACGCGAATAAGCTCGATGAGCTCTTCCGCAAGTTCTGCCTTCTTGCGCTCGATGTTGCCACGCTTGGTCAGGATGAATGCCTTTTTCTTTGCGATCTTATCATCCACATCTTCATCGGGAGCAAATGGGTCGACAACTGTACGGTCGATTATAGCCATTCGATCGCCAGGCCGACCATAGTCCATGACCTGGAACAAGCCGCCACTGCAAAGTTTTTGGATGGAGGGCTTGTCAGCAGTGCTGGCCTCGATAAACGTTCTTATGACGGCTGGTGTATATTTCCAGTGTCTGCCCACTGTCTTTGCGAGACTGCCAAACAACAAGGCGAATAGTCCGCCTTTGATTCGGGGGAAATCGTTCTTTTCTACGGCTTTCTGGAAGGCCGCTAAGAGTGGCGGGATAACGAACAATCGAGCTCCGAAAATGACCTTGAGGGCCGATTCGCCTGCACTTTGCGCATTTCGGCGGACTTCAGTGTATAAAGAGACAGCGGACTCTGCAAGGTCTAGTAGAAGCTGCTCGTCAAGCTCGGATCGTGGTCTAGGTGCAGCATTATGCCGGAGCCTCTGGGTATGGTAAACATTGGCTCGTCGGACGAGTATTGAGCGAGGGTAGTCCTTGCGTACGCCGCTCACTTTGTACGGTTGCTCATCAGCATGAAGTAGTCGAGTGACTCTGTCAAGAACATGGGCAGAGCGCTCGATGCCGACATCAACAAACCATGAGCGATAGGCAGTGTACAAAGGAGCGAAAGATGACACATCATCCTCCCCTTCTCGAGTCAGAAAGACGTGGACCTCATGAAGGACACGGCCGATCTTCTGCCTGAGTTGATGAAGAAGTTTGTAGTTAGCATCATCAGGCTTTAACAACTCGCCAGCAGGATACTGGAAAGAGGGCTTGATCGATGTTTCGTCGGTGCCATCAAGGGAAGAGTCATTGTCCAAGACGTCACTGGGTTGTTCCGGAGCGTGGCCATTTGCCTGAGACATTGAGGTGTCGGTATCGGCATCAACACCTGCCGCAGTCGTGGTCAGACCCTCATTGACACCCTTGGAATCAAAGAGAACTGATACTCCAGCGAGGAGCAGGCGTAGGAGAACCAGATTCCTTGAGACTTCGTCCGACCACTCCTTGCCGCTGCCGTCGCGTTTAATACTGGATGAGCCATCGATGAGGCGTTGCAGATGTTGCACCGCGCTTTCGGCTTGATTCTCAAACAATTCCACGGCGAAATCAATTTCTTCTTTGCAGGGAACGTGCCATTTTGGTTTGACGGTTGCCGGTGGTTCTGCCGCGCCCCAGAGTTCTGCAGTTATCCCATTCTTGACTCTGTCCGGTTCATACAAGGCGTAATCGGCGGTGTAAGTTACTGTGAGGTTTAGCAGCAGATGATGCACGTAGTTGGAGACGTGCACGGTCGGCATGCCCTTGCATTTCTGCTGCATGTACACAGCGATATCGAACAGTTCCTGCTTGTATTTCAGGACTGCGGAGCCGACATGAACCACGCACATACTCAGCATGCTGATATTCCAAACCAAGCCTCTATCTCGAGGCAGGACATCGGAAGCAGCATTCCTGGTTGAGCCGGCACCGTTCTCATCGATTTCAGTGCGAATGGCACTGATCAAGACAGGGATGAGTTTTGCCAGGGCTTTCTCAGGGTCGACCTTGCACAAGCAGTTGCAAATAAAGGCCATTGCATCTCTCGATTGATGGATGACGTGGTTCGCAACAAAGTCAACAATTTTGTTCAATGCCAGGTCGTACAATTCTGGCGAGAGAGATGCAAGCAAAGGCATAAAAGCTGCTGGCAATGTATTGACGATGTTTTCTTCGGGAGATCCACTTCTGACACGCGCTGCATCTGGCAAATTTTCCAGCAGAGTGAAGACTCGGCCCAGGAACGATGTGACGAATTCTCCAAACCCAGCAGTGGACGAGGCAAGTATCAACTCTTCATCCCTTTCATTCAAGGCGGCGTAATTCAACTCGACTTGGGAGCCTTCCTGCTCCATACGTTCCATCTCCCCTGTGATCCAGTCTATAGCCAGCATGTTACCTTGAACATCTTCTCGGCCCTTGGAAAGATCCTCAAATGGTATATTGTAGCACACATTCGCGAAGAACGACAAAGTACAGAGCGTTTTGTCCAGATCATTGGCGTCGATACCAGGCAGGGCAAGACCAAGGAGAGCCGTGATATGACAACGGTAGCCTTTGGTCCTGATCATTGTCCTCGCCAAGATTTGCAACGATCGTATAGAGGAGATTGTTCGGTGCACCTCAACAAGCCCCTGCATTGAAGGGTAGATTCGTTGGAGGGCACCGGGGAGGATCAAGTCTGGCTCCAAAAATGCTAGGGCTTGAAGGGTTGACAACGAATAGCTCATGGCTGTTCCGCTCTTGGCATAAATGCCCATGAATATGACTTCTCGCAAACAGAGGACAAAACGTCTCCGCAATGCTTCATTGAGTTTTCGCTCTTCAGGGACCTCCATTTCACCATTGCGTTCTCTGTTCCACCGCATAACGAAGAAATCTGCCAGGTAGAACACAAGCTGGGCTAGGGTGCGGGTCCAGGAGCCAGAGTTCGAGGGGTGGAAAAAAGTCTCAATGGCCTGTATCAGAGTCTCGAGAAGAGAAAGGACCGATGACTTCTTTTCCAGGCAGACCGGTGATAATGACATGACAAACCAGCGGGCAATGTGATGTGAAACCGGGTGCTTGCGTGAATCGCGATCCAGTAGAAACCCCATGCCGGCTGTGATGTCCACCAGAGCACTATAGGGAGAGGTGGATTGCCCTACAGGAATCTCCAATAACCTCAGAACCGCAGTTGTGATTAGCGTTGACTGCTCAGCGGTGAATATCCCGAACTCGGAAAACTCGACCTGTTTACTAGGCAGTGAGTCTCTAGCCAGGCGAGAGAGAAGATCGACCAGGGCAACATCGACGGTTCGGGAGCGATTGACCAACGACCACAAGTGGAAAAAGGTGGGAAGAAAATGTTGGGGATTCAGGTCGGATCGATTGAGCGGAGGGGGTGCTGTTGGCAGCAGCATATTCAGCAGCCCTATCACCACAAATGCGCCCTCAGTCGACGACATTGTGAAATAGGGGAGAACTTCTTCCAGCATCGCAGGGATGTCCTCTGGATCAAAATACAGTTGGGCGAAGGAACTGATTTTGATCAGTGTCTTGATATTGCGCTTGAGGTTGGTGGTTTGCATCAAGCCCGACTCGCTTGGTAACACGAATACTTTGATCTCTCGGAAGAGCGGCCGCCAGTCAAGGGTTAGATCGAGCAAAGGACGCAAGTAGTGTTTTCGTCTGCAGACATGTCAGTTGAGAGACCCTTCAAGGCCGTGGACTGGGAAACAACAGACTTTGTGAGTAGCATGAACATGCTAGCGAAGCGTTCGGCCACACTTGGATCAATGCCAGGAGCGAGAGCGAGTTCATAGTAAAGCCTAACGAGCTTCACGCGCTGTTCTTTGGTGGGATCAAACTTGAGAGAGAGCCAGCTGCGCAGTTCCCTAGTCCAATGCACCGCACCTGGAGTGAAGTCGCTGGCCTGGATCGCAATGTAAAGATGTTTGAGTATCTCTGCCAGGTCTTCCTGTCTCTTCGCCTCATCTTCCACAGTATATGGCAAGGTAGAAAAGTAAGGGTACGTTCGAGGTCTGCTGCGCTTGCACTGGTTGCCGGACTCGTTCGTTTGACCATCTTGCATGGCTATGGTACCGGCCGGAGAGGTCGCTCTTGAGATTTCAGAGCCTTGTTTGGTAAGGCTGCCGTTGAGGAGCTCTTCCATGTGCTGCTTTGGGATTTCCATGGCCTTTTATTTGTTCGCCCGCTGAATCGTTGGGATCATCCGAGTCGAAGGAGTGAGGATTTATCGATTGTCCTGGATCATACCGACGCTGACAGAAGCAAGAACCACAACTTGGACGACACACTCTCTTGTCGAGGGAATGGTCGTACGAGGACTGGCAGGCGACGTGGTTGTATACGACTCCAGGCGCTTAGCAAGCTGCGGTGCAGCCTTGCGATGTCGTACGTCACGTTTATGCCTGCGAACAGGTACTCGACGATGCGGAGGAGGAAGGCTCAGGAGGTAGGCAATGTCACGTCATCCGAGAAAGGCAACAATATATTCGATAATAGGATAATCAGTTGCTAAATATGAGGAATTTGCTCAACTGCACGCGACACTCGAGTATGAACATGTCTGTCCCAAAAGCTCCGCAAGGCACGAGGCATCAACACAGCAGCAGCGCCGCCCAGGCGAGGGAAAGGCTTGGCACTGTCAACTGTCACCATGCATCAATGTGCACCTGCGCTTCATCACTTTTTCTGTTCCATAGTCTCTGCCCCTTTAGCAGCCATCTCAATTTCCTTTCAATTCCCCAGCTCGTGCTTCCTTGGTCTCGCCAGGCTGCCTCCTTGTCTTGAGGTCACGATGTCAGTCTTCCTGAACGAGGTGCCGAAGTCATCCGGGAAACATGTACCCCAGATCAGAGCTGCGACCAACAAATCTTCACTCCCAGAGTGGGTGGTCCTGTCCTGGCCTATTTAAACGATCTTCCCGGGTGAGGACTAGCGAAATGCTTCTTCTCTCGTGTCAAGAACAGTGCCATCCTAAGTCGTTTCTCGGCTGCAAGCGATTGTGCAAATCGATTGTGCATATGCTTCATGTCTGGTCGAAACGGCCTTACAGAATGTACCTGCAATCTGACCATAATTGACCAAGATTGACATCCCCAGGACACGAGAAGGTAAATTTTCGAGCTGGTGCCTTGGATGTCGAAAGGGCAAGGTGATATGGACAGGATACTCCTATGGAGTGTTTTCCTTTCTACCCTGCCTGGCGTTTCTGAATCTTTCGGCACGATGGCTACCTAGGTGTACCTAGGACTCGGAATTCCGAATTTCACCTTTTGCAACAAGTCTCAATGACGGAACAAGACTACATCTTGCTCTGTATGCTCTTGATCAACCTTTTTCCAAGTCATTTTGGAAGGTTGAACCTCGAATTTGGGTTTCTCTGTCGTACCCAGTCCAAGCTGATCGAGCGACCTTATCTCTGAACTACCTTACTCTGACCACTCCTCAGTCCCCTGTCGGAATCCAGGAAAATAGGTCGAAGAGCAGTATGTGCTTTTTGCAGGGTCTTATGCATGTTAAACTCGAATCCTACGAAAAAGAACCAGACTTGCCTCAAACCCATCCACTGGTCGTGGGGAACAGCAGAGATGGTACCAGAGGTTATCGGCGTCCATGGACTTAGCTCAAAAGAGGCCAAAGAAACCATTAGGAACCAAGAAGTCGGTCGGTGTTAAGCCATGGGTAAGAAATTGCTTCCAGGCCAGGATTCATTACTATCCGCCCACAACTACTGGGTCATGGAAACAAGATCCGGAATCGCCCGCGAACGGGCCATTACCGACGATAGCGCATTGCAACTGCGCAGTTGACAGTTTTCATCGCCCAGGCCCACAACGTTGCATATGCATCTCGGCATTAATTTTTAACTCCGCCCTGTAACATATAGCGAATACCACTTCTCACCTGGATCACTCTGGACTTGGATCCCATCTCCTGCATAACAGCTGTGCCATTTCGCTCGCTAACCTCATCTCATATGCTTTCTTGCCCGCCATTTCCTTCATGCGGACCATGGCAAACGCAGTCTTCTCACCTGGCGACCTGTCATCGCCACTGTCAATCTCACCTCATGAAACCGCGGTGTTGCTCATGGACTATCAAAACATGACTCTTGCGGGGATTGGGGACGTTGCCGCAACCAGTGTCCTCAACATTGCTTCACAGATGCGCGACTGGGCACTCGACAAAGAGATGACCGTCTTTCACTGCCTCATCGACGCTTCGCCCGGCTCAAAGCCTCCCGATCATTCGAGGATCGCCGCAGGATGGAAGATGTATGAAACGAAACTAGCTGGAAAGCCATGGTACGGTCGTGAAGCGGAGACACTGGCAGATAAAAGGCATCCCGACCGCGAGCTCACCTTCGTGAGAACACCGGGATTCATCTCCGCCCTTGAGTCTCATGGACTGTCGAGCCTGTTAAAGGAAAAGGGAGTCAAGTCGCTCATCATCGGCGGCATCACCACTTCTGGCTGTGTCCTGAGTACCACTCGTGCTGCGACAGATCGTGGGTATATCGTGACGGTGATGGAAGACGCATGTTTTGATCCAGTTCCAGGCGTGCATGGCATGTTGGTTACACATGTCTTGCCCATCAGTGCTCACGTGGCCACGTCATGGGAAATCCAGAATGCATGGAAGATTCTATAATGTTTTGTTCTGGGCATGTCTTGGGGATTAAGAACTGGACCCTCCGCTGCGGCGCACTTGCCATTCCCAAGAAGCTATTGAATTTGCAGGTGCGAGGCAGGCGATTCTCACATATAACGGGTTGTGCCAAGTCCGTCTTTTCTTGTAGTTGGCACGCATGATCCGAAATCCACCTAACCGCCATAGTAATTTTTCTTCGTATATCCATATCATGCAACGATAATTTCGTCAAAGACAGAGCCAAAAATACCCCACTCGTCGAAGTTGAAATCGCTTGGACTTGGGAAGTTGTCATTCTGTACGGGGCGAGTCAGCTTCGTCTCTCACGGCCAGATGAGCCACTTACCATGTCGGCGAATTGGAATTCTTGACGGCCGAGCACCACATTGTCGTCAGAATCCAGCCCTGGGCGAATGTCTCTCTTCCCCGCCTCTGCTGCTTTTTGGGCGGTCCGCCTCGCAAGGTTGGCTACATCACGGGCAAATGGATAGCTCATGTCGCCCTCGGTGACGAATTGCATGTTCGCAAAGTACCCGACCATGATGTCTAGCAACGCAAGGTCGGAAGAAGTGGAAGCTCCATGCGGGTGCTTGAGCACGTAGATGAAGACATTGATCAGACCTAGCATCGGAAAGTAGAAGGCAGCCCTGAAAATCTGTCAGCAGGAAGAGCATGTGAGGAGACCCCACGATTCACTCACCATTGCGAAGCGTCTGGCTTGATCTCAACCCCTTTGGCTATGACCAGCATGTTCCTCGCTGCCCCGTGGACGATTTCGGAGCTTGCCATGATTTGCTCGCGGATGCCCTCACCCATTCGGCCATGGCCAAAGAGAGTCGAGCTGATCCAGGGGTAAGCAAATGCGGCATGAATTGAAGTCAGACCACCATAGTATCCATAATAGATCAGGACCAGCCGGCACAGTCGCCTCCTGTCGACGATCGAGAATGAGCCAAGAGTGTCTGGTGGTTTCAAATCGTCAGGGAGACAGTTTCTCCAGCCCCGTAGTTGGGCGTCCAGATCACGCACCGCCTCCAGCAGAACCGGTGAGGACCGCTGGAGGGCTTGGAAAGAAAACAACCTCTTCGCCACTTGAGACAGAATACGAGCTTGCTGGATCACAGCGACAAGCGCGGGAACATCGATTGTGCTTCCGGGGCAGGCGTCCTTCGGGACCTGACAGCTAATCTCGTCGTCATCGATCAACTGCGATCGAGATTGTCATTATCCTGGAGAAACAAAGGATTGGGTGGGGGGTATTACTCACCGAAGGCCGTCCAGAGCGCAGGGCGATATGCTTTTCACAGCAATAAACTGCCCAGAAGAGCCAATTGCATTGCTTGGCTTCGTCTGCAGACAAACTCCATCCCGACCCAGACTGTCGATGTATCCCTTTGGCATGTGCCAGTCGCACTGCCATTGAGCAAAGCTGATATTCAAGCGATGGTGAGCCCAGCCCACCAGCAAAGAATGTCTACCTCTGTCAGTTCTTCGCTGCCCGGTGCATGGAGCGGAACGTACCATGGCCAATATGCAGCGTATGGAGAGAATTCCATTCGGCGTGAAAAGAATCTGGACGAGGGACGATAGAGCCTGCTGGAAATACCCCCAGGCCTGTGATTGAATCTCTTTGTAACTCAAGGTAGAGTGTTTGGGCAGGTATATGGTGCAGCCGGCTGCGTAGATGGTCTTGCGCAGTGCGTGCCAGACTGCATCCACGTTGCGTTTCGACTCACCGCGAAGCCAGGCACTGAGTGTGGCCTCGAACTCGGGTCTGTGCACAACACCATAGATAGATTCAAAGGACTCGTCAAAGTATGCTATCAACGATGGTCAGTATTCCATCCGAGAGGAGGCGGAAAATAAAACAGCCAGAAACCATTGACAAATGCCCATGCCATCTCCGGCTCCGGCTCCGAGTTTGGCTGAGGAGCCAAAGCACTCATTTCCATGGTCAGACGCCGTGTCCATGTGGAGACCAGGTCTCTTGCACTTTCTCCAAAGTCGATGGAACCAACCGCTTGAGATACCCAAGCAAGCCCTGGTTTCGAGCAGATGGAGAGCCAGGATCCGGGCCCTGTTCCAGGTCAACAAAAGGCCCTTTTGAGCTGATAGGCGAGAATACCATGATGTTCCCAATTACCCTGCTGTCACGTAAGCCTGTAGTCTTCCGCGAGCAAGCAAATGACCTTCTTACACTGTGGGGTGTCAGGGCGCAGTTTTCACGCTCCGACGCCGGTGGTAGCCGTGGAGGCTGTAAAGCCTCCTCTGAGCTGAAAGGCTCAATGGTTGATTCGTCGACGTGCCGGTGCAATGTTGCTATCCCATCGGCGCTTGTCAAGGCGTCTCCTAAGTGGGCGTCTATATCGAAGGACTCTGGCTCCAGCGGGAAGGATGGAGTACTAGGACAAATGGCCACGTCCGTGCGGCCAGATTGAGCAATGTAATTGCCCGACACAGTCTCGTCGCTGTGACCGATCGGCCGTTCCCCGCATGACGAGTAGCACATAGCTGTCGCAGGAGGCGAGTAACGCTCGTGAGAGCAACTTGACTGGGTCTGACCGGACGGTAATCTGTGTGCGTGGTGTAGGCAGACTTTTATATTTGCCCCCGGAGCGCCATTGGGATGCTGCTTCGCCAACGTCGTGGGCCTTCTCCCTCTTCGTGAGGGCACGTAGGTGCAAAAACTCGCGGTGCGCTGAGATGGGGATCAGACATGGGGCTTGAAAGAGTTTTGAGCGGACAACTCGCGGCCATACTTGACACTTGTCACACGGTTCTCGACCATTACCTGAAGCACAGTACAAGAAATACATTAGTCGTCCGACACCACAGGTGCAGGCTCGCTCGACCTACATTTCACTTTCTTTGCGCGACAGCGACAACAGGTGTTGGACAACTTCGAGGGCTCAATCGGGTGAACCATTGTAGGAACGAATCTAGTGCTTGAGCGAATTTATCTCGATGCGACTGACATTCGAGGCACATGGGGAAGTTTACCAGGGAAACGAAGATGTGCAGACTCGCTGTCTCAAGACGACACACCACCATCCCGGCCCCCACGCACTCCCCGCTGCGCTGTGGAGAGATACACTTGGCTTCCGGCTACTTAAGCGGGTCCGGATTTCCCCAGCTCGCCAGGTGAGGTATGCACAGGGTTCCTGTGAGAACACCGAGGAGGTCGTGCAAGAATAGCCAAGACCCCGACACCTATACGAGGTACACGTAAGGAAATGATCTCGTTCTCGGGGTCTTGGGATTTTGTCCACAGCCCGGACCTAATCCTTAGCATAATACCCAGATATACAATCTAGGCTACTGTTAGAGACCGCGGCCAACGAAACGAGAAAAGGAGTAGTGCACAACTAAATGGCTACCTAGCTATCGATAAGGAAATTCGAAGTATATAGTATGTAACTATTACGAACCGACCTTGTACGCGGCCACCGACTAATTGGGAGTAGTAACGCTAGACGACATACCTCGGGATACCAGTCTCCCCTCTTGCGCACAACTGAGCCTCGCCCGAGAAGGGGGATCTGGTAGCATTTATTGAAGGGTATCTCAAAGCGCAGAACGGTTCCACACCTACAAAACCCTTACCGGCATCAATGGCTCAACAACACGCCGTCAAGCTGATCCTGTTCCTCAAAAGAAAGCCAGGAATCAGCCCCGTCGAATTCGAAGACTACTACGAAAAGAACCATGTTCCCCTCATTGAACAAATGTTCCCGTCCTGCATTCAACGGTACACACGCAACTACATTCAGCAGGAGAGCGCGATTGAAGGACGTGCAGGAGGGTCAGACGAGGCATTCTCCGACGTGGTGACCGAAGTGTGGTTTGAGACCGAGGCCGATTTTGCAGATTTCCAGCGCCGCCTCGGAGACCCTGCGATTCAGGGGCCTCTGTTTGCCGATGAGGCAAATTTCATCGATCGTTCAACCATAAAATTCTACCTCGTCAGGGAAAAGTCTTCGCATTATAAGGGATGAAACGGTCACACACGGGCTGTCCACAGAAGCTCTGGCTCCTCATGTGCTCTAGCGTACCCAGTTACACAATCAGAAAATACAGCATGGATGGGAAACACTTCTTCTCATAGTCTCGAGCTCGAATCTATATACTGCCGAGTAACGACAAACGTTTCTCACTGCGGACTTTCAAGGTAAAGTCGAATGGTTTTGGCCCCGTGTTATTCCCCGGTTTGTAGTCATACCATGGAACTGGAATGACATTGCCTGACGAGTCGAGCTTCTTGTCGACACTGCATGCCCACATGAGCATTGTCACCTCGATGAAAAGTGAGCGCTCGGCAGCCAAGAGACCAGGACAGATGCGTCGCCCAAAGCCAAACGCCGCGTACCGCTTCAGATTGGGGAACTGGGTGAGTGGCTCTTGATACGTCGGAAACTCGGGTCTCAGCCATCGGTCAGGGTTGTAGGATTCCGGGTCCGGATAAACTGATTCATCTTTGAACATGGCGTACTGATTCGCATGGATGATTGCGCCTTTGGGGATGTAGTACCCCTTGTAGCTGTCTGCCGCCGTTGACAAGTGAGGAATGCCTGTGTAAATTCGGTCAGTTTTCTGCCTTGCTCGCATAAGATTTCTTGGAGAAGAGATTTACCTCCCGGAACAACAGGCCTCCACCTCAAGGTCTCCTTGATGGCAGCTCGCACAGTAGGAAGGTAGGGCCAGTCTTCGAAAGAAGGCAGCCGATCTCCGACCACCTCGTCGATCTCGTGTTGAACCTTGGCTTGCCAATCAGGATAGTGCCACATGGCGAGGCAGTAGGACTGCATTGATGAAGACGTCGTGCCAGAACCGCCCTCGAAGAGGGTCCCCATGCAGTATATCGCCTCGAACTCTGAAAGTTCGTAGGTATCCTGCTTCTCTAGAAAGGCGTCGACCATTGCCTGAGGTCCATCCTTGGGTCGTCCACCTGCTTGACGATAACGCCTCAAGGCTTCGCGGAAGAGACTTAGGAAGTAAGTATACTCATAATTATGGAGTACCCTTGCTTCTGCCTTGAAGGGAGCAAGACACTCTGGGAGATACTTCAACTGAGGGATAAAATCGACTAAATATGTCCCTGGCGCGCCAGTCCGCTCGAGTGTTCGCACGATATTGGTGATCGTCTTCACATGATCGGCTTCCTCAACCGAGGGAACTTTCTTGTCGTAGAGTATCCGCAGCATGACCAGTGATGAGTACCTTTCGAAGAGGTATTCATAGCTGCTGCAGTCCTTAATGAGGTCCCTGACGAGACGCTTGGCTTCGTTGACTTGCACGCCATCCCAAACTTCAAGGGAAGTACTGGATAACCGCGCTGCTGCCAGTTTACGCGCGTTTCGCCAGTACTTATTGAGAGGGCTGGTGCCGAGATTACCATTGCCTGAGACGAGCTCATGAAGCATCACAATTGGCGGGCGGTCCGAGTATTGGGCGCCTTTGAGAGCGAGAAGGTCGTTTGCGATTTCAACATCCGAGATGACAATATGAGTGG
The DNA here is from genome assembly GCF_001646965.1 of Fonsecaea nubica. Taxonomy (NCBI): domain Eukaryota; kingdom Fungi; phylum Ascomycota; class Eurotiomycetes; order Chaetothyriales; family Herpotrichiellaceae; genus Fonsecaea; species Fonsecaea nubica. Next base: position 66,786 of record NW_019173692.1, on the reverse strand, counting down.
CGCCCAGGATATTGACTTGGAAAATCGGCCCATATATGTCTGACCACTCTTTGAACTTGTGGTAAGAGAACGTCTTGGGGAACTCCAGGACACTGCCGAGGAATGGATAGCCCTTGGGCCCTGGGAGTGGTTTCAAACCATCCGGAACTGCAGGCGTGGTCGTGGTCGATAGCCGGTAAAGTGCCCAGATGATGGTGCCCACCACCACAACAGACAGAAGTTGAACCGCAAACATGGTGAAATGGATTGTCGTGGCACTCGAACGCGGCAGAAAAAGCAGTACTTGAGGATAAATATGATGGTGAACCTCGAACTGAGATCACGACCCGTTCTGGCAAGGATGATTCGCTCACGAGATGCTCATCCTCACCTGACTTTTTGCGAATCCGGTAGGACCATGGCCTAGAGGCCGGGGACCCAACAGCATCAAAGGAGGTCTGCAACTGAGATTTCGTGACCGCTGAATAGGTGCCGCACAGGGGTGTACAGCTGACTGACCGATCGCCCCAACATAGACCCAGGAGTTCGGCTACCTCCCACACATGGCCGAGTCGTTACCCAATTCGATGGGTCCCCAATCATAACATTCTCCAATCGCCTCTTCCAAGGACAATGATGGGTACTTTTAGACGCGACAAATGTACGGTCCATCCTCTTACATGTCCGGCGAGAGAGGATAGGGTTGCCGTCAGGAAATCAGACTTTCTCCCGTACTCGGTCAACAGTGAAGGCCAGCGTTGCCAGCTAACAGTCCTGACCTACACTTTAGATCCACGCTAGTTAATTGGTGAAGTTACTAGCCAGTAGCCCATCATCTACGTCTCTTGTAGGCTAAAATATAAATGGACTAACCTATACTATAATCGGTATAGTGGCCGATAAATGAAAACCACATTCGCTAAACTTCCCATGCCTAGTTGGCAACGCTGGGGTCGGCATCTTGGCCTTCAGTGATGAATGATGGGCCAAGATCCCGACTCTCCGCCCCCTCGTGCAGCGAACCCCGACCACACGAGCCAAGGTACGTGGGCGAGCCCTGCGAGCCCAGTGGCAGCCCCGAGCATCTGGTGAACTTCATGGAGCGACGGTGGAAAAACAGTGTCAAGGGGACGCTTCAGATGATCTCGCTGTAGATGTTACTCTCAAGAACTCTGGAGATACTTGTTTTGCCCTAAAGGATTTCATGCCCTTGTGCAATATTCTATTCTGATACGTCGTAGGGCCGAAGCGTCCTGAGTCGCCGCTTCCTCCGCTCAATGGTCAGGCCTTTGCCTGCATACAAGTGATCTTTGATGTTTAGAAGGAACTGGGGCCTTCGTGCTCAACAAACTTGTTGTCGTTGATCTGCACGTAGTCCACGCCGACATTGAACACGATCTTGTCAATGTCGACGAATTTGGCCTCATCCGGACGGATCTTCACCATGTATTCTGGGTCGCTGAAGAAATCGGACATATCCTCATATCTGCAAACCACTCATTTAGTCCCACGGCAAGCTGATGAACTTGAGCATTTAAGCCACTTACTTGTTCACCAGGAATTCGGCAATGCCGTCGTAAGGCGATGGCATGCCAATGGCCGCGCCCTTGGCTTTGTATTCGGGCGTCATATGGTACTGAATGGGTCAGCCCAAGGCGCACAGAGAGAGCTCTATTGTGCGCATGTGAGAGGTGGGCAGACATACCTGTGTGTACTTGAGAATGCCATACTTGATGAGCATTGGCGCGACGAGGGGCCCATGGCCATTTGCCCAATAACTATGAAATTCTTCGTCGGTGATGCCGGTTCGCTTCGTGACAAGCACAGATATGCGACAGACCTTTTGCAGCGACATTTTCTAGGAGTGTTGCCAGCGCTGGGACGTGGGTTTCTTGTTTGTTGAAGTTGGCCTTTTCGAAACAGGTTCTAACACAGTGTTACCGGGCATATGTTTATCTAGGTGCACCGCTTAGCCAGGTTGGATATCTCAAGAGGCCATGAGGTGCCAATCCCGCTAAGTATTGCCCGAGGTTCGCTGAAGGCATACGCCGCCCCGGATCTCCACCATCCCTTGCGTCGGTGTCTCGGCGCGAGTCGAACGGCATGTTCGTGGGGAGTAGGCTGGAGGCTCTGCGGTCGGGGACTGAACTGCGCTTCCGGCGGTGTGAAGAGAAGCTTCCAATATTTGCGTGGGGGGTCACTGAAAGAGAGTCTGCTTGGTTCAATATCAGGCTGGAATTGCATGAAGGAATACAAAACTATCATAGCCTCATCCTGTCTTGCCGGCGCGTCCAGTTCGGCCACTCTTCCACCCACAGCTAGGTCATGCTGGGACTTGCAGCTCCTTGATGGCATCGAATATTTCATGAGAGTCGAGGAAGATCTCGTAAAGATCGGATTGCCACTTCCCGCCAGCCGACTGAACCAGGCTCATATACGTTACAAATCCTGCGTCAACCCTCCGTCCATTTCTCAGTTTGTACCAGATGAGTCCTTTGACGAGGAATTGCTTTGATTTCGAATCGGCCTGTCCGGTCAGAGCGTAGAACTGTCGCAGCATGTGGCCACAGTCAATGACCGGCCCATTTTCTGGATCGATCAAGCCTCTCCTCAGATCGCCGAGAGCTTCGCGAGAGTTTGTCGTGATGTGGGAAAAGGTGAATTTCGCGTCGAGGGCAAAGAAGTCGAGCACTTCCTCACTGCTTGCTGTGGGATTGTCCCATTCGCGAAAGAAGGCCGGAATGGTCTCGTTGAACGGCGCTGGGACGGAGGACTGATTGTCGAACTCGTAGTGCTTTGGGAAAGCCATATTTCGTAGAGATTCTGCAAAATCCCATCTGACCAGCTACCTGTGGGACTATATGGCCTACCACAAACGGCTTTTGTCTTCTTTGCTTTGTTGGTGTGTCTACCCAACACTTCATCCGACGGGGTCTTGGCCTCCTGACCGTAGCTTCGGTATCTTCTTTAGACGAAGTATGCTTTGCATTTGAGGGGGTTTCTAGCCGAACATCTGGGTTTTCAAGGGAGTCTTGACTATTTACCCATGTGAGGCCGTTGAATCACACTTCCAAACAACAACGGTTGTCTTCAATCGCTGTCCGCGACCACCACGATCTTCAACAATGGCGACATCCACTCAGAAAGTTGTCATAGTTACCGGTGCGATTGTTAGTCCAACTACCTGTTCCCCAAAGTTGAAAAAGGATGAAGGGGAGAACCTTTGAAATCTTCTCTGACCTCGCAATAGTCTGGCATCGGGGCGGTATTGACAACATACCTCCTACAAGACGGATGGACTGTTGTCGGCGTCGACGTGGCCGACTCTTGTGATCCAAAGATCGCCGAAGAGTTTGGAAACTCCTTTTCGTATCGCAAATGCGACGTTTCCAACTACGATGCGCTGGCAGAGACCTTTGCACAGGTGTTTGCACGGTTCGGACAGATCAATGCGTTCTGCTCCAATGCTGGTATAATCGATAGAAGCTCGGTCTACATCTACAGCCACCGTGGAAAAGCCAGGTACGTCGGAGGTCATTACCGAAGCCTTTCTCCTACGGGAGCACCACGACTAACAATATATATATTTGACTGGATCGAAGCATTCCCCCCAAGCCTGACCTCGCCTGCACAGCGGTTTGCTACCATGCTTTGATCTATGGAACCCAGCTTTCAATCCACTTCATGCGACAGAACCCGACTCCGGGAGGTTTCATCGTCTGCACTTCAAGCATGGTGGGATATCATCCAATTGCTACTTTCCCCGAATATTGTGGAGCCAAGTCTGCCGTGAGTCAGTCCTGCCCTGGTCAGCGCCTTGCTCACCTCTTCAACAGATGAACGCATTTGTGATTTCAACGGCCCCTGTCCTCAAGCTGGTTTGTTCAACCTCAGTCACCCACGTTAGGGTGTGTCGAGCAGGGCTGTCTCTAACATCTATAGCAGAAGGAAAACATAACGATTAACGCCGTGCTGCCGGGGATCGTACCAAGCCAGTTCATTTCTCAAGAGATGCGTGACACCTTTGGTGCCGATGGGTCAGTCTCTGTCCTTTCTTGCTCCTTCGATGCTGATGGGGAGCGTATAGGTTGACCCCAAAGGAGACCATTGCTGCGGCGTACATGAAGTGTCTGCACGATCGCAGTCTGAATGGAGAACTGATCGAGTGTTCGAGGGACAAGCATTTTGTGCTCCCACGACCGGGCTACGCAGATGGAGAGACTTCCAAGCGCACCTGCACTGTATATGACCCATATTTCGTACAAGTTCACGGGGAATCTTCCCAGCTTGAGGATATAGTCAGACGACGTAACTGAGATTGTGCAGCTGCGTGGGCTAGTCCGTTACTGTGGTTTTGGATTCCTCAGTCTAGCATAGTTCCCTGCTTCAGGAACCACATGCTCCGATCCGTCACTTGAATGCTCTGTCCGTCTCCCTCCTACTTAGGGACAAACACCGAAGCGTCTAGGAGCCACTTGATATATGAATCGGCCATGTTCATCTGGATTTGTCGAGTCTAGAACCTGGCCGCTACAGAGACCGAGCACGAGAACTCTAAAAACGTTGGGGTTTGGCACGTTCAGTCACTGATAACCGGAGACGAAATTGGAGCCGGCCTCTTGGCCAGATTCGCAAGAGTTTGCAAATACCAGTACCATGGCTCGCATGGCTCGAGGTTCTCCGGCCTCTTGGCTTCCCCGTGGGGACCTCTCGCCTTGCCCCTGCATTATGCAAGGGTGCTTCCCAAATCAGAGAACGCCCTTGTGGATGTATATATTCGACCTGGAAACATGTACCCAGCGGCGGTATCGAATACTCTTCAGTCATATCAAACTTTTGACGCCCCTGATCCTGAAGAGGTTTCTCCCCTCTGCCCAACGACGCCGAAGCTGCCCAAGCATTCATGGAAGCACCAGCAAACCCTCGCTCTGTGGAGAAAATGGGCCATGTCGAAGAAAATGAGACCGTTGTGACAGATGTTCCAGCAGGCAAGGCCATTGACCCTCAAGATATCACCCACCAGGGCGCTGAGGCCGTTTTACTCTACGTCGATAACACAGATGGCGATCCAGCAGCCAATGGCTTGAAGTTGGCCGCCGACGGACACGTAAGTCTTGATAACATCTCAGTCACGGGCGTGCAAGCTTATGACTTCTGGTACGCAGACGGTTCTGATACCTCAGCCCAGCGACGACCCCAATGATCCGCTCAATTGGTCATGGTTCAAGAAGCACGCCTTCCTCGTGGCTGCATCCATCTGCACCTTCTCCAGTGACTTTGGTATCACTGTTGGTGTCCCTGCTGTCGTCAGACAGGCCGAGTACTGGGGCGTTACTCCCGACAAAATGAACTATACGAACAGTTTGTGTGTGGCTTTGAGGTAAGGCTTCTCCATATCGCATGTCAGACACCCCTATAACCAGTCTTCTAGCGGTATTGGCGGCCTCCTGGTGATCCCGCCGTGCTACTTCTGGGGTCGAGCGCCCGTTCTCTTTTGGACCACCTTGATTGCGACCCTCCTGACACTCGGTTTGGCGCTCACCGATGACTTCGCCACCTTCTACGCTCTGCGTGGAATCCAGGGTCTCTTTATCACCACCTGTAACGTGACGGTCTTGTGCTACATCAAGGACATGTTCTTCTTCCACGAGCACGCCAGGAAGATCGGCATTTGGATCTCGCTCTATTTCATTTCCCCTTATATCGGACCGATGTGCGGAAGCTTTGTCGTGGCCTACACTGACGGTTGGCGCAATCCATTCTGGCTCTCTTTCGGGTTCAACGTCTTCTGCTGCGTCCTCATCCTCGCTTTTACGGACGAGTCATGGTACCGACGTGATATTCCGCGGGAGGAGCAGCCACCACGGGGCAGTCGTCTTTCTCGATTACTTGGGTGGTGGCAGATCAAGCACCACAAAGGTTACTTCATTGATGTGCTGCCGGCATGCAGCAGAATGACGCTTGTTATTGTGAAACCCATCGTTCTGCCCATCATTGTCTACTAGTAAGTTCTCGAGGTCACCCATTCTGCAGTCCTGACTGACATGTTTGTACAGCGGCCTGACATTCATGTGGGCTGTCGGCATCAACATCTGCTCTGCTGTTCTTTTGGCAACCCCTCCGGAGCAAGGAGGCTACGGATTCAACACTGACGCAGTCGGTTTCATCTATTTGTACGTCGTGCTCCTTCCTCGCTTTGAAAAGGCAATCAGACCACTAACCTGTCAAACAGCGCGCCTTCCATTGGCATCACAGTGGGTGAATTGGCCGGTCACTGGTGCAACGATTGGCTTGCGGCCAGATATACCCACAAGCACCGCGGTATCTTCAAGCCGGAAGGTCGTCTGCCAATGAACTTCGTCGCAGGGTTATTTATGATTCCAGGGCTTGTGCTTGTTGGCCAGACGCTACAGTATCGACTACACTGGACTGGAATTGCCTTCGGCTGGGGCATCTATATCTTTGGGGCCATGCTGGCCAGCGTGGCCATCACTGCGTACGCGTTGGACTGTTATCCCAACGGCTCCGGCGAGGTCTCGGCTTGGCTGAATCTCTTCAGAACCGGCTGTGGATTTGCCGTCCCCTACTTCCAGCTTCCTTGGGGCGCCAAAGTCGGGTACGGCGCTGCTTTCGGGACACAGGCCGCCGTCATCATCCTTGCTTGCCTCATCCTCCTGCCACTGGTCTTCTTCGGCGAGAGACTCAGAATCAAGGGTGGACCTCTCCGATTCCCAGGCTCTTCCTGATGAGCGCAACTACTCAAGGTCCTGGTGGATGACTCTTGTAACGTCGATGAATTTCTAGAGTGGGAGCCCTACGGCTATTGTGGAAGCTACTCTAAAGTACATACAATAGACCATTGATCCTCTGGAGCTCAGCTAGCAATAAGGAGAAAGTTTAACCAGAAGTGAATTAATATTCCCCAGCTAGTAGGACCGACTAAGAGCCGTGTAAACCCTACTACCTGGCCTGTTGAGACCTATCAGCCAATTAAACGAGAGGGCGTGTTCAAAAGCGGCGTTGCTAGTTCTACCCCTTGAAGGCTGTCGTCTTGACTAGAAAGACCTTGATCGTCTCGGTCTTCCCTACGGGTCACCTATAAGTCCAGGTTGAAACGACTTCTTCTGCGCGATAAAGAGAGTGAGGGATGTGTCAATAAAGAACCTCTTGCACCGCTTTCACCATCTGTCTCTCTCTCACACACACACCCAGGCTCCTCCTGCGCATATTGAGAGATATTGAGGGAGATATTTGAATAGAGAGGACGTATAATTCGGACACATTGATATTATCGTTTGCGGCGAGCTATTCCTGCAATCTGTCTACCTCTGTACTCGGTACATACATCAGTTTCCCAAAAATCCCCAGCGCAAAAGGGTCGAATGTCGATCTATTCAAGTTTTGTCCCTGCACCCACCCATCCCCCAAACTATGCCGCGTGCAAAGCTCCAGTCACCCGGTCAGTCACCTCCCAACGCACCCGTGAGTCTTCTGCCCTTCTTCTTTGCCACCGACCATTTCACACTCCTTAGTAGAAGCCCAGCAAGGCCGTGTCGTACCTCACCAGCTGGCCCTGGGCGGGGTGCGCGCCGCCATAGGTGAACGGACCACCGTTCGTGGCGACGTACAACGATCCCCTCTTCAAGTCCTCGGCGCTCGTGCCGAACTTGGCAGACGTCAAGCCGACAGGACCGGTCGTGTTTCCCGCCACGGCCACGATGTCGGGTTGGAATGTGCCGGCGCCCACGCCCGAGAGATAGGCGATGTGTCCGTACTCGCACGCAAACCAGAGACCGCCGGCGAAATCGAGCGTGAAGTCGTCGGGGAAGATGTTGGCGAACTCTTGGTCAGCGAGAACTTCTGCGGGGCCGGTGGCGTGGCCGGTGGTGGAGTTGACGGGGATGCGGTTGAAGGTGACCGAGTTGGAGTTGTCGTAGTAGAGATAGCCGTTGGAGAAGCTGACGGCGTTGATGCCCAGGGCCAGTCCGCCCGAGAGGGTCGCGTTTGGCGCCATGGACGGGTCGTTGACCGCAATGGCAGTGTGTCCCGTGAAGACGTTGACGGACCAGACGAGGCCTTTGGCCGAGTCAGCGACCAAGAGGATGCCGGTGTTGGGGTTCAGCACGGTCAGCCCGTTCGGGAGACCCGCGTTGGGTAGATCGGCGACCTTTGCGACCTTGACGCCCTTGGCCAGTTGCTTCGAAAGCTTTCCGTGACCAGCCGTGCGGGCACCGGCGGTGTGGCCGTTCAGGTCGATCTTGAAGATGCCATAGCTCCCGGGGGTGGACGTGAAGGTTTTCACCGAGAAGTTGCCGACAACGGCGTAGAAGATGTCGTGGCCCAGCTCCACGACACCGAGAACCCCGGTGTGTGCAGGGAACTGGGCAAGGAGGAGTGGCGGGAAGGCGTTTGTAGATGATAGGAGGTATACTTCTGGTGCTGAAAGAAGAGTGGCCACAAAGTTGCCGTCCTCGGAACGGGGAACGAGGTTCTCGACCCAAGTGCCGTTGGGGAAGGTTGATATAACGTGCGGTGCGAGGATCGGCTCTGAGAAAGTAATCGTCGAGACCGAAGCCGCTTGTCTGGACTCCAACGTGTTGGCTTGAGGCAATGCTGATGCGGTGGCGACCGATGTGAGCGTGAGCAAAAGCCCGGCAATGGTAGAGTAAATCATCTTTTCTTTTTGACGTTAATACTTCTCTTTGATGTGATGAGCGAGTGAATATGAGAAGTGCGGATGAGGGAGTGACAGATGAAGACCTGCTTTGGCAGCCTTATATATATATGTCCCGGCCCATACTGAACGCTGCCACATTATACACGCCCGAGAATGCAGTTGCCCAGTATCGGCAGCTTCCCAGCCGCGGCGCAAACGAGATTGGACTGCATCCGTAATCGTAGCCGTGAAAGGCATCATAAAGCGTACATCGCCCAGGTCTGGGTTAGAGGCGCTCTGATAATCACTTCAACTCCTCCAGAAATGACCGACCATGTGGAAGGATGCTGCGAGGTTGGCGAGAAATGTGACAGCTGAAGCGTCCGCAATCTTCCAGATGTAGGGCCGAAGCATTAGGCTCGCCTTATGCATCCGAACTGGTCGTAGTATAGGATATTAGCCACTTGGCCGCTTGTGGACAAGTGATTTGCACGCCGCGGAATGTCACCATTCTGGGGATAATGTCAGAACCTGAAGACCGCTGTGTAAGCGAATCTCCACCAGGCTGGCACCCAGCTGTGGCTTTAGCTGGAAAGCTGTGTCACGCACTAAGCTTCATTCGTTCGGGTGAGATTACGATATAGAGCGGTGATGCCCCTCGTTGTATTTAGTTAGGCAACCAAGACCTCTTGCGCCGCTACAATCACAAAACAGTAAGTATGGCGCGAGAGTCTTTGATTTCGCTCTTTCATACGAGCAGACTATGCGAACTTGACAGGAGAGAGCAAGCAAAAATAGAAGTTGGGTCAAGGGAAATCAAATTGCGTTTACGACTCGGCTCAGCAGCGCAGTCGACATCATACTTACCTCCCTGGCACGTGGGTTCCAGCAGGCGATTCACTTCAAGTCGTGCGACTTACCAGAGCCACAGAAAAATTATCCAGCCCAAAATATACGGAATGGTAAACAGTGGGACCCATATGAAGATCAAAATCGGGTCGAACAGCAAGCTCAATGCCGCGAATGGGACAACAATCTCTGCGAATCGAGGGATGACGCGCGTGTGAGCCTCGATGGCCACCAGGGTCAGAATGATTCTCCACAACATTCGCATGAAAGAGATGTTTGAACACATGGTTTTGTCTTTGTTCGAGGCGATGTTCGAAAGTTCGGAGTTGTGTTGTTGATGCAAGTCGTCTGGAATGGCGGGAACATGGGCTTATTTACCTCTGCGGTCGCCCTGCTCTCGATATCTGTCTTGTTCTCGAACAAGGAGACTCTCCGACTTCCCTCGAAATTTCTACTGTTGCGAGACAAAGCCGTGCAAGCGCTGGCTTTGTGGTCGCGTCTGACTTTGTGCCTCAGCATTGTCACGCGTCAGAGGCAAGTTTGTATGTTCCAGTTGTTCTTTGTTGTCGTTGAGGGGCGACACTGATGTTCCTCAAGATACAGAGTGCTTTCGGAGTCGATCGTTGGGAAAAGTAAGGGTGCATCTGATGCCATGTGGCTGTTCTCCTTCAGCTTTCCTATGTGTTTTGCCAGCACACTCGACGAGTGACCGTGGATTTGCATGTAAATACCTGCCATCAGTCTTCGCGGTTCTCTTTCATCAATTTGAACATTTTCGAATCGCAGAGTCGCTTGTGGGTTTGTGAATGTGAAGCGTGCAGCGGTTCAGGTTGGGGAAGAACGGTAGACGATGGTACTGAGCTGCAGAAGATCTGTATGTATCAGTGAAATTGAAGAACAAGATAAGGTGCTTCGGGACAAACGGATGTCATCGGCGAATGGTCACCAAAGTCAGAAGAGGGAAGGCCAAATGCTTGGGCAGGCCCCGGGAGCGCTCGGTAAGCGCAGCTGATCATATCTATCATGAGTGGGTATCTGCTATTGATGCCTCATCCATGACACCATGAGACTATGAGTTAGGTCTTTCATTCTATTGTATCTGAGGTCGCAGAAGTGTATCTTTCCCTCTGATATACTTTCCCAATTTGGTATAGTTATATTATAGATCTAATCACCTGGTCTATAAACACAGCCAGTTGCCTTAGTATAGTGTCCCGGATCTGATCAAGGACCGCCTCCAGTGCAGTATTTTCATGACTGCCACCATACCCGTGCGAATTTTTGCCCTCAATCTTCGCCTGATCCCTTGTACCCTTGCTCTACCACGCGCAATACCTTGATCTCATGCTCTGCGGCTTGCAAAGTCTCAGTCTTCTTCGGAAGAGCAGTGGTTATCACACGCTTCTCGGATTTCTTGACGTCAATCTTAGCAAACCCCTGCACTTTTCTTCTGGTAGCTCCTATTTATCTGCACGCAATATCACTGATAAGCTACAAGCTCTAGGTGTGCCAAGGCGGGAGACACATTTCATACCACGTATTGTGCAACAGGGAGGTATGGGAGGGTATACAGGAACTGACTCGGCCATATTTCCAAGATAAATCCATCGAATCTTGTACAGGAAGGAGGTTGTCGAGCCAAGAGGAGAGTAAATTTGACGATGACCGGCCGGCCACTAGCCAATGGCAATGCAAAGGAATACAACCTTTTGCTTTTCATTCATATGCCGATCTCCGTCTGCTATTCACATATTCCAGAGAACCCTCTCGCGCGTGGTCTCTTTCCAACCTCGGTCTGTTGGACACGAAAGAATGTCCCTGAATGGTTGTGATTCCCTACCTGGAGAGCGTGCAGATCTCGGTTTGCAACAGCACCGAGTGCTAAACACCAAGGTAGTGTCCTAGGACACCCGCCACTGACACATCACGCACGATATATCTGTCTCGGTCAGAAAGATGCCGGGCACTGACGCATTCGGAGTCCTCGCCAGCCTCGCGTTCTCCAATCACCCTCAAGGACCCCGTATCTCCGTAGAAGGGTACGTGTCAGTAGCCTGGTATGCTACGGCATCGCCTTGGTGTGTAGCACTTTGTACCTTTGTAAATCGAGAACTGCATCCTCTGGGGAGCAAATCACACCGATGCACAGACCTTCCTTCGCGTCCACCAGAATCTGCATGTGCTTTTCACAATGTAGTCCCATGGCGTCGCTGTTCAAATGCCGCGAAGCAGCAAAGACCAGCTTTTCAAGGGACGACGTCCATGGATTGAATAGACCGACAATGCAAGAGAGATTCTTTGGTGCAACGCATCAGCATCGCTCGGTCCTAGAAACTTACAACGAGATCCTCCCATGTAACCAAATATGTTGAAATCTAATATTTTGTGTTTGTTTGAGGGACCCGACATTCTCGGGAATTTTCAATAACGGCGTGGGTGTAGGGTTACAAGAACACAAGACACCTAGTCAGCATGACTCCGGATGCAGGTAATGATTGTCGGATACCGAGCTCGGGCCTTTCATATGGTTTGCGGCCTGCGAAAGTGGTCCACAGAGTTCGTATCCTGACGTGCCTGACCAGATGTGAAATCCACAAAAGCACAACTGTTTTGTTAAGGCCACAATTATTGACAAGACGGCAAGCAGCCAGGCACAAATGCATATCTCCACCTCAATCGACGTTACATTCTTCATGGCTAATGGTGGGCTGACAGGAGGCAGGATCCACCGTCTCCCCTTTGACAATGCCTTTGGCTGTCGGGCCAAACGGCCAAACGTGATGACTTATCCCAGATGAATGAAAATCAGATGATGCTCCAGCAAAAAGTTGCTGCTCGCGTGGTGCCAATGTTGTTGCAATGACTCGGGAGGGTAGCATCCAGAGGCTTTGTTGTCGTACAAGTACCACTACTGTGTACTTATAACTAGATATGGTGATTACTGGGTACAAGCAGGCAGGCTTAATGACGCATTACTGACGCCGACAAATGTGTGACAAGCATCAGAAAAATTATGGTTCGATGTCTTGTACACTAAGCCATACTGAAACAGGCTAAGCAGCTTGGGATCAGGCCTTCAAGGCAGGCCTGGGATGGGGGGGTTTCACAACTCTGCAACGCTGGCCTAATGGCTCAAAAGAAGAAGGAGGCGTTGGTTCAAGGGCCAGCCAGTGGCTGACTTCATCTCGGCAATTGCAAATTGACCATTCGCCGAGAATGGGCTTTTGATAATCACCTGATTCTGGCTAAGCTCTGGAGGAAATGGCCGAGGCGGCGCGGTGGATGCTTGTTTACGCCGCCGACATCATTTTCCCTCAGATTTTGGTGGCTCTAATGATCCAAATGCGCCACCGCGCCCTCCGGGATCCGACAAATCTAAGCATTTTCTCACGAGGCTTCATTGCAGCCTCCTGTCGATCTTGGTGTATCCAACCTACACAACACCTCGTATACCTCAAACCCTGGCAACTTGCGTTGTGGAAATTCTCAGTCTCTGTCAACATGCGAGCAACTGCCTAATTTGTGGGTTTCTGCGCGTGCTGATTCCTCGCGCGTGGCCGTAGTCAAGTCCCCTCCTTGCTTGCTCAGCGTGATCAGCTTACATGGCCAGTTGGTGTTTGCCGAGGCCTTGTCCCCCACGGGGCAAACACGAGATTCGATTACATGGAGTCCAGGCATTGTTTGAAACCGCCTCCGATCTGTGGTGGCATCTCGTCATCGGTCAAGTGATCAACTGCTAGCTGCTCGCAAAAAAGCAAGAGTTGCATAACCTACGTCCGGGCCTTCCGGGAGACTCTTGGCTGTCGCCGTGTCTAGTGCCTCGATGGTGTCGGAGAGCGGAATTCCGAAGAGCCTCGTAGGAGCCTGGCATAAGGAAATACTGGCCCTCTGAGGAGGTTCCTGGTGGTCGTGCCTAACAATGAAAGAGGAGGTGGGCCTGTGCTTACAGAACCCTTCCAGAAATCGCTCATCATGATACACCATTGGATATGCTACTGGTGCCACCACACATCTCCATACTCGATGCTCAGGCCATCCGCACTCCTCCGCTTTTTTTCAAAGTAACCTTGGAAGACAACCCATCATCCACGTGCCGCGATGGGAATTTTACTGGGGGGATCCTCGCGGTGTCTATAAGAAAGGCCGCAATGTCCACCCCTCTTTGGCAGATTTCCCATACTTTCCACACAGAAAGTGTTGATTAAACAAGCATAAGCGAAACATGGGATACCTCAAGTTTCGAAGGCCCGAGCTGACTCGCGAGTCGCTCGGCCTCACCAACTGGGTACAGTACGACAAGTACAATCCAAATGCTGCCGGCGCTACCGAGGCCAGGAAGTCGTTGGCTGGCCTGGACTATTCACCTCTGCGACGAGTAACATGGGCATCACTGTGGATGGGCATCCTCATCTCGATGGGTGGATTCATCTTTGGCTATGATACCGGTCAGATTTCTGGTTTCCTTGCCATGCCAGACTTCCTGGAGAGATTCGGTCTGCGTCACAGCGATGGGACATACTATTTCAGCAACGTGCGTTCGGGTCTGATTGTCGCAATGGTAAGTTGACTACCCCTTGGCCCCGTGGACGAGGCTGGGACTAAGTGATATAGCTGTCGATCGGTACATTGATTGGAGCACTTGTTGCTGCTCCCATTGCCGACTTCATTGGCAGAAGGCTGAGCGTGACCGTCTGGTGCGCCGTCTTTTGCGTGGGTAACATTGTCATGATCTCCTCAGACCATCACTGGTACCAGATTATGATGGGCCGATGGGTTGCTGGTCTCGGTGTCGGCGCATTGTCATTGCTCGTGCCAATGTATATGGGTAAGCGATTTTGTCAAGATGCCCGTCGAGTCCAATCACTGATCCTTCATAAGCTGAAACCGCCCCTCGATACATCCGTGGCGCCCTGATCAGTACATACCAGCTCTTTGTATGTCATACCTTGAACCCCATTGGTCTCTTCCAACTAACCATATAGATCACGTTCGGTATCTTCTTGGCTGCCTGCATCAACTTTGGCACCTACGAGCACCAAAGAGGAAACTCTGGATCATGGCGAATCCCCATGGGAATCGCTTTCGTCTGGGCGTTCATTCTCGGTGGTGGCATCCTTGCCTTCTCTGACACCCCGCGATATCTGTACCGCAAAGGACATAAAGAAGAAGCGAAGAGAATCATGGAAAAAGTATATGGCGCCCCACCAAACCACTACAGCGTCCACGTCGAGCTGGAAGAAATCGAGGCCAAGCTCCGCGCAGAAGCGAAGCAGGACGGCCCCATCACTGAATGGTTCAACATGTTCCGCGCTCCCAAGATGGCGTATCGTGTCGTGCTCGGCATGACGCTGCAGATGTTCCAACAGTTGACCGGTGCCAACTACTTCTTCTACTATGGCACGGTGATATTGTGAGTTCCCACATCCTCCCGGTTCCGCCTTGTGTTTCTGGGAAAGATTCCTATCATGAAATCTGTCGAATTTTATCTAACAGTCTCTACCAGCCAAGCAACGGGTATCAACAATAGCTTTGTGGTAAGTGCCAAGCCGTTATTCAGCTTCCACCCCCTTTCCGGGCTTTTCCGCCCTACCCCCTCTTCCCACCCCTCGCTACCACCAGCACACTCGGCTGTTGTTGTGAACTCAGTACATGTCAGCAGAGGCTAACACTCGCTTGCAGACCCAAAGTAAGCCCTTCCCGGACCTGCTCCAGCATTGCCGAAATATCCCGGACCCCCAGATTTCCCGGTTTGTAAGTATACAGGTGCTGACGGGATATCAGTGATTTTGAACGGCATCAACTTCGGAACCACTTTCTACGGCCTGTACGTCGTCGAGCACTATGGCCGTCGCAAGTCCCTCATGTGGGGATCGGCCTGGATGTTCCTGATGTTCCTGATTTTCGCCAATGTCGGCCACTTCTCTCTCGACAAGAGTGACCCCCAAAAGACCGAATCTAGCGGCACCGCCATGATTGTGATGGCCTCGTTCTTCATTTTTGGCTTTGCTGTGACCTGGGGACCTATCATCTGGACAATTGTGAGTCTTTTCTGATGCTTCTGATGTTCTTTCGGCCAGAAAAAAAATGGTCTGGTGGTAGAGAAAACGCGTGCGGCGGAAGAGGATACTTCCCGGCACATTCACACCACCACCACCACCACTTTTTCTGGCGTTTTAGATGGCATAGACATGTTCTAACATTCTCACAGTGCGGCGAAATGTACCCTTCGAGATACAGGGCCAAGAGCATGGCACTGTCGACCGCCTCCAACTGGCTGTGGAACTTCCTCATCGCGTTCTTCACACCATTCATCACCGGAGACATCGACTTCCTCTACGGCTACGTCTTTGCAGGCTGCAACCTCGTCGCTATCCCCCTGGTCTACTTCTTTGTCGTTGAAGGTCAAGGCCGGACCCTGGAGGAGATCGATACCATGTACATCCTCGGTGTGAAGCCGTGGAAGAGCAGCGAGTGGATCGCTCCACCTCCAGAGGAGATGGCCAGGATCAGACGCGAGGCCGGAACGGGCGATCACGTCGAAGACGCGGAAATCACCCCTGCTGCCGACCGCAACAGCGACGAGTCAAATGCTGAGAAGGAGGCCGAAAAAGAGGCTGAGCATCAAGCATAACTCACCACGTCTCAGCCACTCAAAAACTCCAGCCGGCTTCAACCGCGAAGCAGAGACAAGAGAACAGCAAAAAGAGAAAGAGTAGAAACAGAAACAAGACCAGAGCGTGTTTGTATTGGTATGTTGTGAATGAACTAATGAGTTGGGCAGATGGGGGAGAGGACCATTCCAGGGGATCAGGTGGGAGAAGCAACGGAAAAGTTGGATACCCCGCAGCATTGCACTGGAAGAGGGGGGAAAACCCAGTGCATGCTTGCTCTTTGACGCACTCGTTACGATTGTCATGTTGTACGCACAAGTCCTAATGCCTCCATACCGGGCAGTTATGACTGTCTCGTACATTTTAATATATACGTCTTGATTTTGACAGCACCGCCGAGCTCACTATTTCTCACGGAGTGTTTCTCAAACGGGAGAAGGCCTTTGGGTATTAAATGACGGAGGTCTCCGGATTTTGAAGAGCTCTGCGTCGAAAAAGAGCATTCTGTACACCGACGAGAGTTGCCCGTTGTTGCTCGCACTATCGAAAGCCAAGACCCCACCACTCTCACAGGCAAAGCCCGGCAACCGTATACTGGGCATCAGCAATTAGCAGACTCGTGAACAGCTTCTGGGTTCAGAAAGGGTAAATAAAGCCCGCACGCCCCGGGGAAGTATGCATTTTGTAAGTCCAGACCTCGGATGCCCTCTCGCATAAAATGGGACCGTGAATGCTTATCTCATTGGTTCCATGGAAACTTCACTACACTACTTTCGGAACAAGTGCTCTAATATGATTGGTCGTCCTGGTAATGCTCCCAATCAGGTCATTCCCTCTTCTGCGTGTGCACTATCCCCCACTCGCACAGTGCAGTGCCTTTTTTCGTTAGATCCATGGTGACAGCTCTGAGCAGCTTCGTGAGCTGAGCGTTCGGAGATGGATTTTGCTGCTACACCGCACGTCGCAGAATGTATCGCTTCGGAGTATCCTTTCCCGCTCTTATCCGTACTTACAAAATGTCACTGATCCAAAGCTATCCAGACCGCTGAATATGAGTTGGCACTTGCTGACATATCCCATCACCTCCACGAAGTATAAAGAAAGCTTCCACAACAACTTCATTATGGGTCTCGGGGGAACTGATGTACGCATTTCGAGATGAGTAGCGTGGACCGGGTTCGTGGACGCGACATCCCGCACAACAGCTGTGTGTGGACTCGAAACAGTACAGAGATGTCAAGCAACGGACTTGTACATAGGTGGACAGGATAGGGAAAGTTGGCGTCTTAAGGGGAATTTGTTGATTCTATTTTAGGCGATTCGGGAAACCTGCCAAAATCAGAGCGCAGGCAGAAAGCCTCGTCGGGGCAAACAAGACCTTAGGATTCACCCAAGCATATCAATCCATCCATGTACTTTTTCATATTCTCTTGTGAAGCCTTGTTGGTGAACGGGAATCGCTGACTCAGTCCATGTTTCCATCCTACACTCCCTCGAAGCTCTAGGCGTGGCCCAGACCTAGCAGAATCCACCCATAATCTGGCACAAGCGACCCCAGAAACGCCACCTCCTTTTTTTGCCCAGCGCCACGCCGTTCATCCTTTTCCCCTTTCGTTTCGTGTCGGGACTTCGGAGAAGATATGCGCAAAGACAATTAAAAACCCTCGAACCCCAACGCTTCATTCTGCGTACTCCATTCATACTGATGATACTACGCGCCACGGCTGATTCCTTATTTCCTGGTACCAAACACGTTGGCCCGGTGTTCGCGCAGGGGGAGGATCATGTCTCAGAAGACGGTGCAGAAGCTAAAGGGGGATTGGCCTCATACGCGTGATTTTTGTGGGCAATTTGTGGAGAAGGATGATCCGCCAAGCGAAACACAGACAGTTGTACAGGAGTGATTTGATGGATTGACAGAGGCTCTGATGGACCTGGTGGACTGATGGGGTGATGGACTGGCCCCCATCCCTGAAAAAAATCAAAAATAGTGTCGATGTTGAGCGACTCCCCCGTGTTTGGCGTTTGCGGGTGGTTTTTTGGGCTGTAAAGCGCCTCGTTGACGTTTCTGTTTCCTTTTCCCTTCTTGTTACTCCATACTCTCCCTCACCCCGTAATTCACCTTACAGCGGGATCTTGTTCACTGTGAACGCGTCACTGCTTGAGGTGTCCCCTCTTGCATTCTCTTTGCTTGATGTAGCTACCCACTCCGCCGGCAAATCATGAGTTCGTCGAGGACTGGCTCCTCGCGAACCAGTTCGGATGGATCTGAGGTTGAACTCCTGAACGAAAAGCACGACTTCGACCACGATGCGCAGAACCCCAACGCGAGCCCTTGGATGGGCATCGGTCCTTCTCGTCAAATCCCTAAAGTCACCTTGTGCTTGTCGGTCAAATTCCTTGCCAAACTCGCTGGTCAACTCTTCAACCTCTTGATCCCGAGTTTTCTCCAGCGCCGCATCCATAATGATCAGGCGAAACCAGACAAAGTTGCTCCAACGGCGTTTCTCGATGGCATGCGCGGACTTGCTGCCTTTGTCGTCTTCATCTGTCACCTCACATATGGCACCTTTGACATCGCTCACGCATGGGGCGCCGTTACGGACCCCGAACACCAGCCAATGTCTGTCTTCCGGGAATATCTGCGCTTACCTATTGTCCGCCTTCTCTATTCTGGCCCTCCCATGGTGGCCATCTTTTTCGTCATTTCGGGCTACGCGCTCAGCTACAAGCCCTTGAAACAGATGCGGTCTCAGCAGCAAGATCAGTTGATGACGACCATGACATCGTCCATCTTTCGACGCGGGTTGCGGTTGTTTCTTCCCTGCTTCGCGTCGACATTCCTCGTCATCTGTCTCGCCCAGCTCAATCTGTACAAACTCACCGAAGGGTTTTCGAACCAAATGCGCATGATCCGGGAGAGCCACTGCTATACTCAGCCTACCCCGTGGCTGCAGTTCACCGATTACTTGGTGCAGCTCCTCATCTTTGTGGATGTCTTCAACTGGAACATATTCGCTGGGTCGATCGAGCTTGACCGGCATCTCTGGACCATTCCTGTGGAGTTCCGATGCAGCATGGCCTTATTTCTGACACAAATGATGGTGGCTAGGATGTCCTCGCGACTGAGGCTGTCGACGCTTGCCGCGCTGCTTGCGTGGGGCACCTCTTGGGACCGATGGGATATGTGTCCATTTTGGGCGGGAATGGTGATTGCCGAGCTGGATATCATTTGGTCGGTTCCCAAGGTGTCTGAGCTGCCGTCAGTCACAAACAGCCCACCGCCTGCGAAAATGAGATTATCATCCAAGATTCTATATTGGTCGACCTTCTGTGTTTCGCTTTTCCTGCTCTCCTTTCCGGACATCGACGCTCACGTCACCCCAGGGTACCTCACCCTGACCAACCTCATCCCCGTCAACTTTACGCAAAAGCATCGATTCTGGCCAAACATCGGCGCAGTCATGATTGTCTGGTCGTCATCCCGCCTGGGGTTTTGGCGTAACAAGGCTTTTTGCTGGAGTCCGATTCAGTATCTCGGAAAGATCAGCTTTCCCCTCTATCTCATGCACGGTCCTGTCATCCACACGCTGGGCTACATGGTACGGAAACATTCATCCCTCCCTGCCCCAAAATGCAACGGACTTTGTTCCTCAATGTGGAATGATTCCTGAACTAATCTTTTGATAAACTCCACCAGATTCTCCCTCGAACCCCGGAAGTCGAAACCCCGGAAATAATAAGACAGTTCGAATTCGAGTTCCTCAAGTCTTCGATCGTCATTGTCTTGGCCGTCATTTGGGCTGCGGACGTCTTCCTCCGAGCCGTCGACACGCCCTGCGTCAACTTTGCCAGGAAACTGGAGAAAGTCTTCTTTACAGGCTGATCTGTCTCCCCTGCTACGACTCGATTCGCCTCTCTCTGTCGGTTTGTCATTCAGCGATACGCGCGGACAAAGGGGGTTAGCCGCAGTCTCCATGATCAAAACTCGAATCCCCTAAAATGGAGCATTGTCGCACAGTCCGATGGTGACTAGAATCTTCACGCTCGACCGAGACACACTCGATTCGTTACTGTGATTCTAGCGACTCCGAAATCCCGCCCGGAAGTCCCAGGGTCTCGCACTCAGATTTGCGGCAATGCGCACGCATCAGCCATTTGTCGAGAGCAGCTCCTGCAGTGCGCATCGTGCTCAATCGCAGTTTGGAAGAGGACCATTTCACGGGCATCGCCCTTTCCTTGGTCCACAGGAGCCCAACAGAAGTATTCTTGTTCTGAAGGACACATCTTCGCAGGCTTCGACAAGTCAGAGTTGTCCTGAAGAAGGATGATTGGGAGCGGCGAGGTGGAGGACTGAGAAAACAAGTGTTCGGGGCAAAAGATATGTGACCAGACGGTTTTGGATAGATTGGGCCTCGTCACAGAATGCCAACTCGACATCACCTCGATTCCGCCTTTACTGGATATCAAGTGGCACATACTGCAGACGAGTCAAGAATGGTTGTGTCCAACGACCCGTGTTTGCGATGAACAGTATCATGAAAACATCAACATGCGTCAAGAATTGGATCTGGACGCTTTCTACTTGCGCCCAAGAGGGCATTCAGAAGATAGACAGAAGCAACCGACGATGGATAGGGTACTCTTGCCTTCAAGGGCTGATATAGCTGACCAGAGCAACTTTCGATATCCCTCCTCCACCTCCGCGACTACCTTGCCTCATCCAGGACTTGGTTGTTCACTGTTTACTTCTGTCGCATTCACTTTGCACAAAATTCGATCCGTCTTGTATCGTGGGACGGATCGAGGTACCCCCATGCTTTCGTTTTCGTTCTGTGTGAGAGGGAGCGCGCGCCATGGGTTCACTTCTCCATCCACGAGGTATACAATGCCATATTGAGAAGCCATCGATCAGATTTCTACGCACAGAATTAATGATACGGCGGGCTCTTCTGTCATCACTCGCGTCTTAGTCATCGACGTTGTCCTCATAGAATTGTCTCCGGCCTGGTCATACTAGGGTTTTCAAGCACTGATTTTCTCAAAGCTAGATTATCCTTCAACACAGTGACTTTTCTTTCACACCACATGGGTTGATTCAGGCCTGTGTAAATTGTCCGAGTGTTCCAGTACACGAGCTAGCCTCTCCTCTCTCTCCCCTCCCCTCGGGGACCCACCTCATATACACGAGAAGAACCCGTCTCTGCCAGACGAATACTTACCTCCTCTGGCCGACAAACTTCACGGCTCGGGCGGCAAGAGATGAGCCTTTGGTGTCAATCTACAGATCAAATTCGACTGCTTGACCACGGTGGTGGTGTGCGTGGTCCATCCCATCTCGGGGTCTGCCAGGGCGACGCGGAAGTTGCGTATCAGATGGAGGAATACCTTGTTCATCTCCATGAGGGCGACGTTTTTGCCAATGCACGTTCTCGACCCTGAGCCGAACTGGAGTTTGGGTTGGGCGTTAGTACAAGCAAACAGACCCATATTCGGATGTCGCTTTCCAGTGGAAGGGCGAGGAGGGGAAAAAACACACCGTGAACCAGAACTTTTCCATCCGTTTTCTCTGCTCGGCCGATGCTTCCAACCACCTCTCCGGACGGAAATCCTCTGCATCAGCGCCAAAAATGTCTTTGTCATAGTGAATCACCCACGCGCTGATTCCCACGATCGTCCCGCCAGGCAAATGGATCCGACCTCCGTCCAAGTCCAACCCAGCGGCGGGCACGCGACGTTCCAGGATGATGCCGGTGGGCGGGAAGCAACGCATGACTTCCTTGAGAAAGGCTTGGAAGTAAGGCAACCGTTGGGTTTCGGCAAAGGTGGCGATCCGACTCAGCTCGCCGTTCGATTCGGCGGTTTGGACCTCCTTCTCTAGTTTTTCATAAACGGCAGGGTTCCGGCATAGGTAATATACTAGAGCACGGAGGGCAATGGCTGTCGTATCGCTTCCGGCGAAACTGGCACATCTCACTTTTAGACCCGAGTCTCGATCAGGCGAGGAAAGGGGGCAAGGAAGGATCAAGAGACTCTCAAGTCTGACTTACACGTTCGTCGTTGTATGAGACAGAATGTGCTCCAGGGGCATCTTCGAGGGGTCTTGATGTTGAACCGCGAAGAGCCTCCCCATCAGGTCTTGTCTCTTGACATCAGCCGTCTCACGCTCAGTGATTCGCTTGAGAGTGAAGTCCGTGATGTAGTCGGAACGTTTTGAATTAGGCATTATATACTTGAGCAGCGGGTTGCCTCGCAGGAGCTCATGGAGACCAGGGATATGGCCGACCAGTGAGTTGTACACCATAGAGTCATGGATGTTGTCCAGTATGTGCTCGATATCGGACCCTTGCTCCATGAATCCAAAGGGCTTGGAGAAGGTGATTTCTCCAATGACATCGAAGGCGTAGTACTGGAGCCAATTGGCCATGTCGACAGGCTGCTTGCCATGCCTGGATACCTCGTCCAGCCGACGTACGAGGATGTCGTTGCACTTGTCGATGTAGTCTTCGAGGTCGGTGAGGGCCGAGTTTGAATATGCGTGCGCGACGGGCCGCTTCAAGGCCGCATGCTCAGCCTCGTTGCTGATGGCGAAGAGGTTTGGCAGCCGCTGACCCTTGTACACCATCATGTTTGTTCGAAGGAGCTCAGTCTGTCCCAAGTTTCAATGAACGGAAACACCCCCAGCGCCTCAATCAGTCGATCATACCTTGTTATATCCTTTGTTGATGCCATATATGACAGCGAGGGCGTTCGGATCTCCGATCGACACGGTGTTGGGTCCAATGCGAACATATGGGCCATGACGGTTGTGCAATTCTCGAATCACCTTTTCATAGTTGCCTACCCACGACACGCGAGATTTCCAGAACCCCGTGAAACTCGCCCAGAACGGCCCTGGCACTTGTCGCAGACCTCGGCGGTAGCGAGTAGCCAAGAGATTGACGACCAGAACGAGGACGGCTCCAACACATGGGTACAAGACCGGATGCTGCAACACATGCTGGAGCAAATACATGTTTGGTTTTTCACCTTGATCAAGTCCTTTGCAAGATGCACTGATGGTGGCCCGGGTTCCTTTTCTTCAGAGGGTATTTTGTCGCCAAATCCACCTGTTCCGGACAAAGATAGCGGAATAGTCTGTGCTCGGAATTCCAATGCCTACATTTCACTGATTGTTAGGAAGAATGAGGAGGAAAAAAGGGATATTTTTCACTGTCGCTGCTGATTGATCTGGTCTTGTGTTTACGTTCATGCCGCAACATACCACAAGGCAATGCTGATAATCGTACACATGGTAAATGTAAGGATGTAGAATTGGTGAACCTGCAAGGAGCACGACAAACCTTCCCGGTACCTGTACATCTCCACCAGAATCTACTTGCCAGCCTGCTTACTATTTCCCTTGACACTCTCCGGACTAGCTGATAATAGGTACCGGCAAACCCCCACGCCACGCCTCGCTACCAGCCTTCTGGGTAAGCACGTGGTAGGACAGGAACCAACCTAGTCGACGCACCTAGGCAACTAGCGGTCTCGGAATTAGAGCGGGACCCAAAGGCTCGGAATAAGGATGGCTTTGGTTTGTGCGGAAATCCCTGTTATCCCCACAACTCTCGGCCGGGGATGGAGTCTGGAGTACTCCGTATGGAGAGAGGCTTCGTCTCCGAAGTCCAAATAAGTCGATTCCGCGCCCTCTCCCGAGAGTGACCAACCCCGGTTTTTGAGCTTCACATAAGGACTGCTCAGGGGACCTGCTTGACGAACAGACGAGGTGACTGCTCCCGCATCAACCCTCTCCCCCCATCGTCATTATTTGTTCAAGTCTTGTCGCTCCTTCACCTCTACGAATCTTCACACAGCAAGGATGGAGAAGCCTCCTACGAGCCCGGCAATCCAGGTCGAGGCTGCAGAATCCCAAGAACTACCTGCTGTGCCTGTATCCGAAAGACCAATGACCAATGACTCCGTCACACCCAAGACCTGGCTCGTGGTGTTTGTAAGGACCCAAATCCTTTCCTGTCTTATCACCATTCACTGTTCTCCCGGTCGAGATTCTCGGTCATGCCGAAGGTGGTAACGGCCTGGCAGGACAGGACACAGTTGAACGGGAGAAACGGATGGATGACACGAAGACCAGACGCTGACGAGATCTTCTCTCTCCTCGTATAGGCTCTATCCGCCTCCTCGGGTCTTTCCATATGGCTGCTTCCCACCGTGGGAACGGTTTCAGCCCAGGTTTCTGCCAAACTGCATGCCGACGCAGGCCAGAGCACCTGGTTCCTCTCGGCCTTCTCCGTGGCCGCCATCGTTGCTTCGATGATTTGCGGCGCCAACAGTGATCTCTTCGGTCGGCGCTACTTCATCTTGTTCGGTAACTTGTGCATGGTGATCAGTGGTGTCCTCACGGGCGCTGCGAAGTCTTCCAACCACTTCATCGCCGGCATGACCATCGGCGGATTCGGCACTGGTTGTTGTCAGATGGCCTGTTTCGCTCTCCCGGAGCTCCTGCCCCTCAAATGGCGGCCACTGGGTGTCGTTCTCTCCGAAGCGTTTGCATACTTTTGCCTGGTCGTTGGGCCGGTCGCCGGTAAATTTGCAGTGAACAACGGCGGGGAGAACGGTGAGGGCTGGAGGTGGCTGTTCTATCCCAATGCCATCGCCAATGCGGTCACCGGCCTGATGCTCGCTTTCCTCTACTTTCCGCCCGCTCATCCGCGTGGTATTCCGTGGCACCATGCCCTTCGCCAACTCGACTACGTCGGGATCGCCCTGTTCATCTTGTCCATCACCCTCATTATGGTCGGCATTGTCGACACCTCATATATCGCCGACAAGTCGGACCCCAAGATCGTGGGCACCCTCGTCAGCGGATTTGTCTTGCTGGTGATATTTGGCTGCTGGGAGACGTGGGCGCCCCTCAAGCAACCTCTCACTCCATCACGTATCTTCAGCCGAAATCGGGGCCGCGCATTCACCGCGCCATTCATCTGTGGTATCTCAAGCGGGATGTTCTACCTGGGGCCCAATATCTTATGGGGTACCATGGTCAGCGTCTTCTTCACCAAACCCACGGATCCGATTTCCCACGGCATGAAGCTGGCTATGGTCCAAGGTCTGGGCATCACCGTCGGCTCCATGGGCCTGGCGATATTAGGGGGCCGCATCAAGCATTGGAAATGGCAGATGATAATAGCCTTCACCCTGATGACCCTGTTCGGTGGGCTCTTTGCCCTAGGCCGACCAGGCCGTGTGGCGCCTCTCATCTTCATTTGTGCCTGTTCGGGCATCACCTACTCCTGGGCAGCATATCTCGGCATTGCATATATCCAATTCGGCGCCGAGCAGGTCGATCTCGGTATTGCTGGAGGTCTTGCGTAAGCTTTCAATTCTTCCCATCCCGATCACAGTTCCCCCTCTGTTGCGTCTCCGACTAACGATATACTTCTACTCAGTGCCGTGACTCGTTACGCCGGAGCCCTGATCGCCACCACGGTTTTCTCCACCATCTTGAACAACACCCTTTCCAGTGAGGCTGTCAAGCGGGTCATCCCCGCTGCTGAAGCCGCTGGAGCCTCGCAAGCTGTAGCACAGCAAGTCCTGAGCGCCCTGCCTCTCGGTGCCGATGCCTTGGCCAAGATCCAGGGCGCCACGACCGCCATTATTGCAGCAGCCGGGAGCGCATTCACAGAGAGCTACGTGAAAGCCACTCAGACGGTTGCGTTGACCTCGATCGCTTTTGGTGGTGTAGGAATGATCTCGGCTCTGTTCTTGGAGGACATTACGGCCAAGATGACGCCCAAGATTGAGGTGTTCCTCGAGAACGACGTCAACGCCGAGAAGAACAAGTTCCACTAGGGGCATCTCCGTCTGTGGTCTGGGGAGAGGATATGTGGGCAGTCCTCCCTCGGCTCTCCTTGAGAGCTGGTGCGGCATATGCCTGGTTGATCGGGGGTGCGTTTATTCTTGTCTCCTGGTAGGGGTATATGAAAGAATTTCGTGGCTGTATCGAAAACATGTAACTACACACAGACACACTTTCCCCATGTATAATCACATTATTCTCTACATGCAAGTCCAGAAATCCTTGGTCCATCTTCCTTCCACCGTGACGCCCACCACCCCGTCCAACGATGTATCATGCTCGTGACAATACGGAACATCGATATTTGTTTTTTTTTAACTCGATACCAATTCCGAATTCCGTCAATGCGAACTGCCTCTGTTCCCTGTAAAGTGAAACACGCTCACCAATCGAGATGCCCTGGGTTCCGTTCACCGAAGAATACTCGGACCTCCCGGATTGATGCTTCGCCCGGTTCAGTTTTCCTTTTTCCGCGTCTCCGCCTCCGCCTCCTCCTCCTCGGTCTCATAGCCGACTCCGACACCCGTCATCAGCCATATGCTTCGCGGCCAAGAACCCATAGACCATGCCGCGGAGATTCGTGACGCCGCTCTGCAACATCATGCCCAAGTCTGTCCGCGCCGCCGAGTTCCCCGCGGCATAGAGGCCCGGGATGGGTCGGCCGTCCTGCCTGACGACCTGGGCGTGCTGGTTGATTTCGAGCCCCGCGGCGCCGACGCCCAAAAACGCCTGGATGAGTTTCGTGGCGTAAAAGGGGGCCTGTTCGATGGGACCCAAGGGTGAAGTTCCTAGAGGGGCAAAGGCCAGGCTGGACGTCACCCAGGGTCTTTCGCCGCGGTGGAAGTCATCGTCGCGCCCCTGTCTGCACATGTCGTTGTAACGGTCCACGGTACTCTTGAGGCCGAGAGGGTTGATCCCCGCCTTTGTCGCCAGCTCGTCAAGCGTGTCGGCCACGTGGCATTGCTCTTTAGGCGGGCCAGGTTGCTGTCTTCGCATTGGTGAGCTCCAGTAGTTGTCATCCATAATCAGCCACGTCGGCCAGTGAGGGTGGACATGTCGCACGGGGTCGAGAACGTGTAAACTCGCATGTAGTTCTGGGTAGAAGGTTTCGTCGGCGAATCGTTTGCCTGCGCGGTTCACCACGATCTCATGCGGTCCTACGGGCCAGTACATGGCGAGGATCTCGTTGTCCCACGTTGGCGACGAGACATCCTCATCACGCCGGATTCCCGTGCGCACTGCTCTCTGAACGATACTTCGTGAAGGTGGCAGCGTCGCGATCGCGGCACCCGCGTCCGCCCCCATGGCGAGATGGTCCCCGTCAATACCGGGGAAGACGAGCGTGCCGTAAGGTTCGAACCGGCCTTCGTATCGATGGACAAGGGCAGAGTTGTGATCGTAGCCACCGACGGCCAGGAGGACACCGCGTGTCGCCCGGATGCGTTGTTCTCGGCCACCACCATCGAGACCTTTGACCACCACACCTGTGACTCGTGGACTCGTCCCCGCTTCCGCTTCGCCTCGGATCAGTCGAGTGACAGGACTATTCGTCCGACACGTCGCTCCAGCCTCCAGGGCCGCTTGCAAGAAATACCCGGCCAGGGCTTCCCCGGTGTACACACAGTCCTGTCGCTGTGCCTCGGGTCGACCGGTGATCCCAGCCATCTCGGGGCTCGACCAGGCCTTGTGGCGGAGTTTGTGCCTATAACCGTCACCCAAGCGACGCAAATCAAACGGCTCGGCGTCGAAGTACCGCCCATCTTGCTTCGCGAAGGGCCGAAGGTCCGGGTAGTAGTAGTCCGGCAGATTGGGGATCATGCGAAACTTAACGCCCTTTTCCTCCAAGAAATCAACCGCCTCGTTCGCGGTGTTGAAGAGGTTTCTCGTCATGCGGTCGTTGGCCCACCCGTCTGCGAGGGCCTCGATGTATCGGATCCCATCTTCCACAGAGTCCTCGATCCCGCGGGCCAGTTGATACTTGTTGGCCGGAGACCATATCTGCCCTCCTGAGAGGGCCGTCACGCCGCCAAACTGCGACGTCTTTTCCACCACCAGCGTCTTCAAGCCTTTGCTCGCGGCCGTAATAGCCCCCGAGAGGCCGCCGATGCCTGACCCTACACAGATGATGTCGTATTCTTCGTCCCATCTGCCGTCGACGTCGGCGCTGCTCGAGTGCGACGTCATGTTGAAGTGGCCACAAAAAATAAAAAATGACGTCGTCTATTGCACCTTGGGCTTTCTTAATCTAACAAGGATCGACATCGATAGACTCTGGGATATGTGTATTAATCAATGTGCAGCTTGTTCTTATGTATGTGTATGTACGTGTCTGATCGACGTGTGAACCCTTTTGGCCGTATGCGGAATTCAGACCCCCCATCGGAAAAAGGGGGAGCGGTGGGTGGTTGAGGTGGTGGTATTGGTACAAATGTGGTTTCCGCTCCTGCAGCCACCATAACTCCGCGTATGATGAGCTTTTCCCGGTGGTTCCAGGACGTGTTGAAAGCCCCCCAAAAATGCCCAAGAGAGCTTTGCAGACGGCTTTTTTTTTCATTGCTTCTATCATGATGTTGATGATAACTGGTCCAAAATCTCTACGGGAACTTCCACCCATTTGTCCCTGATAAAGTCTGCGAAGCCTTTGCCCAGATTGTCCAAGGCGACGGTGCTGCTCGAACCACGATCCAGAATGCCATAAACCACAAAATGCACCGAGTGGATGCCCGGGAACTCCATTCTCTCGACGAAATATCTGTCCCGCCAGTCGTCGCCGATCAATTCTCGTAAACGAGCTTGAGACATGAAGCCCTGGAACCACGGCCAGATCTTGGACGTCTTGGGGAAAATGCCAAAGTTGATGTTGGCACCCTTGTCGCCGGATCGGCCGAGGGCCACGTCGCCTAAACGGACAACTTTGGTCTCGGTTCTCGAGGGGACAAACGTTGGTTCCGTGTCGAAGTTTATTCTCTTCTCGACGGCTTCGTACCGTGGTGGGTGGCCCGCCGGGAGAGTCTGGCCAATCGAGCCGTCGGGTTTTAAGATATGGGCAAACTCCTTTAGAGAATTCTGTGGATACAATGCTGGGTAGTATGCGATGTAGCGTATTGGAGCTGCGGTACGGAAATCTAGCGCGTAGTGAAGACCTGTATCACCATCAAGAATTAGTTCTTTAGGGGCTTCTCCAACTCATGCGCACTGGGGACGTGGCGTGGAAGCACATTGTGGACAGACTAACCAGAGAAATGTTGCATGACGAATTCAGCCCACGCGGCTCGAAGGCACGCTACTGTGGCCTCATCGCTTGCCTGAGCGAATATGCGACAGTATGTGGTACTATTCAGTTGAGTGCGCGGGTTTGCTTCAGGTGTCCCGACGCTGCATAATCCCGCTGTCACTACCGGACCAACAAGTCGGGGAACAGGGTGATATAACTCACACTTGAAAGTCGATCACGTCAAAATCCTCCAGCTTGCCTTTCTGGTTGAGGACGTACTTGACCTGTTTCTCTAGCAATTTCCACTTGAGTGCCGTATTGTAGCCTGTGGCATTGAGCAGCAGTTGACACTGATACCCACCACGGTAGAAGATACCCAGTTTTGTCGTGGCCGGTGGTGGACTACCTCTGACGCCGGTGACACGGACGCGGTTTTTCCCATCCTGTTCTAGTTTCACATCTGTAAGGTCCGCCGAAACGTCGCTGTTGAGATAGATCGCGCCCTGCAGCTCGTACAATAGTTGACAACGAACGACGTCGACATTAATCACTCCTTTTCCCGTGTCATGCATAGTGGTCACGCAGCTGCCGTCTTTGGCGATCTCGGCGATTCCAAATGGGATGTCGACCAGTAAGTCCAGGTCAAAGGCGTCGAATCCCGAGAAGTTGCCACCCGTCACGTATCCGGAACACTCGATGAGGTGACCAGCAAGTAATGCCCCGGCCAACTGGTCATAGTCGGTCGCTTGCCAACCATGCCACCACCACGCCGCGGCGATGACTGGGGACGCATCGGCCACACGGCCGCAAATAATGATATCCGCGCCAACGTCGAGGGCCGCGAGGATGGCTCGAGCACCTAGGTAAGCGTTTGCAGCGACGAGCGGCTTACGGTTCAGGTCTCGATACGTCAGCGTCCGTTCATCGAGGCGGACTTCGGTGTTGTCGGAGTCAAGATGTGGTGGTAACTCTCCTGTCCGTTGAAGCTGATCCTTGATTTCGGGCAACACGTCATCACCAGACACGAACGCAACGTTGATTAGGTATCCTTTCTCACTAATCTGTAAGATGGTCACCATCAGCAGCAGTAAAATGGAGATGAGGCCGTCGGCGAAGTTGTCCCTACCAGCCGCTGGACCTTTTCCGCAAGACCACGGGGATTCAACCCTCCTCCATTGACGATGATCTTGATACTCTTCTCCGCGACGACGTCTAGACTCTGCTCGATGCCATCCCAGCATGTAGAGAACCAGCCATCGTGCTGCCCGGCGCGCATGGCCTCTGCATTTTCCGCCAGGCTCACCTCTGTATCGGTTCAGTACGAGCGAGTGAGACCGGTGCTGAACAGCTTTCGCGTACCCGCAAGGTAGTCTCCTGTGATGAAATCCACGTCCCCTTGTTCTGCCTGGCGTCGCATCTGATAGCCAGGGTCATCTTAAAGTTCGTCAAGTCAGAACACTCGCATATGTACGCAGAGAGAGTATCGGATTCGAGCTCGAGTAGGACGGGGACAGAGAAACTGACTTCTTCCACCAGAACAATTGGCGACCCTGACTGGCCGTGTGCCTCGGGCAGACCATCTCGAAGTCGATCCTGCCATTCTAAGCCACTCACTTACTCACTAGGTTTGAAAAAATTGGATCCACGATCTCAAAAGTTGCCCGTGGCGGAATTATCAGGCTCAGGTTGCGGATGTAGTATTGATAGGGACTCGATGGAGCAACTCCAGGACTAGTCGACTATATAATTACGAGCAGATGAGTTACTACCTAATCAAGGAATTACAGGAGGTAATCATACCGAGTACCTCGTACTAACGCCGATACCTCCGAGGGCCTGGCCTTGGCAAACTCTGTTAGTCACACAGCAAATACCCGATAGTCACGTTGCTGTATGTATTTTCCTTTTCCGTGTGTCAATTCCGTCCTATGATCAAATCAGACTACTCAGTACACACAGCTTTATGCCCGACAGCAAGGGGTTAGCGACACATCAAGACGACGGATGCTCGATGACTGATACGAGGATGCTATGTATGGCACAAGAACATCTCAAGATATCGCCAGAGTCTGCAGTCTCGTCGGCGGGGATCATCACGCAAACCAGCCAAGGCAATTTCTTGATGATGAAAGCATCATTTCTATAAGATTGTTCTTATCTTGCTAATGTGACTGTTTCCGTTGAGCCACATATAATTAATCTTGTGAACATCAGCAATGCCAGCCGCCATCTACCGTGTACACCGATCCTGTCACGAATGTGCTTTCCGGTCCCAGCAGCCATGTGAGTACCGCCGCCACTTCTTGCGGCTCGGCCACGCGTCCCATGGGACATGAAGGCGGCACGGCTATACCGTTCATCGAGTCTTGATACAGAGGCGTATTGATGGTGCCTGGAGCCACGGCGTTGACCCGAATCTGACGCTGCGCAACCTCCTTGGCTGCCGACCGCGTCAAGCCGATAATGCCATGCTTTGCCGCACAATACGGTGAGATCCCCGCGATGCCCTCCAGACCAGCCACGGAGGCA
Organism: Fonsecaea nubica; assembly: GCF_001646965.1. NCBI lineage: Eukaryota > Fungi > Ascomycota > Eurotiomycetes > Chaetothyriales > Herpotrichiellaceae > Fonsecaea > Fonsecaea nubica. Next base: position 35,086 of record NW_019173692.1, on the reverse strand, counting down.
ATCGAGACAATACTGCCTCCGTCGACAATAGCTCGCAACTGCGCTCGGAGACAAGCCATTGTGCCTTGTCCACGTATGTCATTCAGAGCTCGAATACCTCCGGGGTCACAGGGAGGAGGGGGAGGGGGAAGTTGTGAAGATAGTCATACCAGTGAGGTTCACGCCAATGGCAACATCCCAATGTTCATCATCGACCTCTGTCAGCGGCAGCCTATCGTTCGTACGGCCGGTCACGCCTGCGCAATTAGCGGCGCCGTCTAAACGTCCGAAGTGCTGAACCGTATGTGCGATCCAGTCGTCCACTTTCGCACGCTGGGTGACGTCCAGTTGCGTGTAAAGGAAGTCGGGGTACTGGGAGGAGAACTCGGCCGACAACTGAGCCAACGAGGTGGCATTCCAGTCGGCGATGCTGAGTTTGGCGCCTCTTGACGCCAGGATTCGGGCAGTCGCCTTGCCAATACCACTCGATCCACCGGTAATAGCGATTACTTTGCCATCCATTTCGTACGACAGCCAATGTTTTCGTATGCCTCTCGGATAAGGTTCAAACAAGATCAAGGCCGGACAAATTTATAAGAGTGCTCTCAGTGAATGGACTCTATTCCTTGTGGTCCGTCGGCTTGGATTGGTGCCTTGCACGCCGCGCCAGTGCTACTTCACCTTTATCTTGGGAGGTGCCCTCAATCCCGGGTAGGCAAGGAACTCACCAATTCCAATGACGATATTTCCGGTTAGTGGTAACCACCATATTCCGCCGGGTCACCACTTGTTACTCGCTACGCGGATGAACATTCCGTTGGTTCTGGGAGCTTACCTAAGTTTTGGTATCAAGGTACCAATGGCCGTCGTCTAGGGTCGTTTGACTGGCCTCTCCTACTTCTTGCGCCCAACTTGTTGCACAAACAGCGGATAAGCAAAATTATGAATAGGTCTGTCTATGCCGAGCCTCAGGGCGGTGCCTGGTTGTTTATATACAGACGGCAGCGGTCAGAGAAGATCTCTCGTGATTCCTGCCACACAGACCCCTCAACCAGCGCCTGTCAGATAGCCGCTTCATCAGCCGGCGTCTGTGAGGCCGTCATTGCGAGAGGTCCTCGGGTGAATCTTCAACACCAATAAAGAGCCTCGAGAATTTGGCATCCCGATTCGGGGTCTAGTGGATAGGTTTTCCTGCCCCGATATTTGCTTGAACGAACCATCCATTGCGTTCTTATTGACGTTGGATGTTTGTCCTCTGCATAATTCGTCAATTGCTCAAAACACAAGAGAAACCAAGGATGCCCTACAATTGGGCGTACATCAGTTCAAAAAATGGCCACTGCGTTAGAGGGGCTACCGACCGCACCAACGACGTGCAGGGGCATACTGGTCAGGAAGAACGTGTATCGTTTCGTCTGGTGGCAGTGTCGGCTGAGCTGTTCCAAATTCCACATTTCACCTATCCAGAAATTAGCAAATTGACACTGGCATTCGTTCCCTGTTCACATCATCATCGTCATCATCATCAGAATCATCATTGGCTGGTGTTCCTCCTTTGATATGAACCCTTGACTTCTCTGGACGTGGTGTTTCATATCGTCTATCATACAGACACAAAGTTGGTGTGGTCTGGACTCACCAATTGGCATCCCCCAGCCACTCAAAAGAATCTCGTGCAAGAACAAATCGTCAATCCCCGTGGACCGCTTCGGAATGGCTTCAAAGGCCGGGGCGTCCGAGGTACAGGCGCTGAATTGGGAATCCCAGAGCCATTTCGCCATGCTCCTCGACGTCTCGACCCCGACGTGGCGGATCGGGTGTTGATGACTCCAGCTGATTTTGTCTCCGGCGCTTAGGGCCTCGTACCCCGCGTGGAACCCTGTGCGGATGAGCAGAATGTCGCCCTTTTGGAAGGTCACCCCTTGTGACTCTGCCACAGACTTGAGTTCTTCGACCGTGATGGCGTGGTCGCCGAGTTTGTCGTACGTTTGACCTTGGGAGTCGGACCAGTGGAGGTAGTCTAGGAGGACGCCGCGGCCGACGATGCCCTGGGCACACCATGCTTGATGTCTCATGTCAGAAATACCCATGTCATGTCACGTATCCATCGACCAGCTCATGCAGGGTGAGGAGTATACGGAGTGAATAAAGGTGGTGATACCGTGCATTCCTAGATTCGCCGTCGCTTCAGGCCCCGACAACTGCGACACTTTGGCACCATTGTAAAAGAGCCCCAGGCTTTGATACCCGAAATGGCGGAATCCATCCCACTGGCTAGATATCTGTGACAGTTGGGTAGTCCATCAGCGAGGGGACGCGTCACTGTCAGTAGTGAAAAAGGTCTTAAATAACCCACCTGAGTGTTGAAGTCGAGCAAGTCGTCGTGCACAGCTCGAGGAGCCTTGTGGATGACGGTGTGTGTCAAGGGTTTCCTGTCGTGCGGAGGCCGGGCAAGATAGTCCACGGGGGCATCGAGACCTATGCGGACACCCGTTGTGATCTCTTTGGCCGCGGCCGTCACCACGTCTGGCGTCAATATGTTCAGTGTGCCCAACTGGTCGTCCGGCCCGTACAGGGACCAGGCGGAAAAGGGCGGGTCGCCTTTACGCAAAGGGAGATCTTCAAATGCAGGTCTCGTCATATTGTTATCACAAGTAGGAATATTATCTTGACTGGTGAACATGTAACTCAGTAGGTACATATTCTCGTATCAACGTGGTTGATCTCCATATGGGGCTCGGATGCCCTGAGGGGGGAAGCCCGGCCCCTTGGCAGTTCGGGTTCGCGTGTGCCGGAATTTCGTGTGTGGCTCTATAGAAACGGAATTGACCATATCCTCTCCACCATTACTCCGCCATTGGTGGTGCTTGCTCCAAGGTCCCTCCCCTACCTAGACACCTAATTGTGAGCGACAGTGGGTGATTCCATTTACACTTGGCGAACTTGAACAGGTCCTGTTCACAAGCAAAAAGCTTCACTTGCTTGCCCCAACCCATATACACCGTTTACTCACTCACAACCCCTGCAGGGTCACCTCATCTCACCATGTCCGATTTCACGGTGCCCAAAAAGGCCAAGGCCATCATATACTCCAACCCCGGCACGACGGCCACCGAGATCATCGACGTCGACGTGCCAGAGCCGCAAGACGGCGAAATCCTGGTCCGCATCACACATTCTGGTGTCTGCCACACAGACTACTCGCTGGCCACTCAGACACTGGGCCATGTCCGTCTACCCGAAGGCCAGGTTGGCGGCCACGAGGGCGTCGGCGTCGTGGTCAAGCTGGGGCCGGGGGTGACGGCACGACAACTGGGCGAACGCGTGGGCATCAAATGGATCGCCTCGTCCTGCCTGACCTGCGAGATGTGCCTATACGGCTACGAGAGCAAATGCACGCTCCGTAAAGTATCGGGTCTGGGCCACCCAGGCACCTTTCAGCAATACCTTGTCACGAACGCCCAATACGCCACGCCCATCCCAGATGGCGTCGACTCGGCCAAGGCTGCCCCTCTACTCTGCGGCGGCATCACGGTCTATGTCGCCCTACAGCGGGCCGAGCTGAGTCCAGGCCAATGGGTCGCCATCTCAGGAGGGGGTGGCGGCCTGGGTTCGCTGGCGACACAGTACGCGAAGACCATGGGCTTACATGTCCTGGCCATCGACCACCCTTCCAAGGCGGACTTTTGCCGCAAGATCGGCGCCGATGCCTTTCTCGACTTCACAAAATTCAGCGGTGAGGGCGCCGACAAGGCCCTGGCCGACGAGGCAAAACGTCTCACGGGTGGCGGCGCCCACGCCATCCTCGTGAGCAACTCCTCGTCCAAATCGTACGATCAGGCCCTGGACCTGGTTCGCTATGGTGGTACGCTCGTATGTGTGGGCTTGCCGGAGGGGTCCTCGCCGCCTATAGCGGGTGCTGTCCCTTCGAACATGATTATGAACCGGTTGACTATCAAAGGTGAGTAGTAAATCAACTAATTAGGCCCCTTCTTTCAGGGTTGCCCTCAACTTTCCGATCATCTCTCTCACAAAAGTGGAAAGGTGTAACTAACGTGACGGATGGAAGGCACCATGATCGGCAACCGCAAAGACGCAGTCGAATGCCTGAAACCACTCGCTCGAGGCCAGATCGATCCCCAGGTCACGGTTCGACCAATGAGCCACCTGACTCAGGTGAGTGTCTCTCTCTCCTTTTCCATTATTCTCTCTGCCTTGCTCCATAATCACCATTACGATCTCGTCGAGTATTCGTCTCTGACGACTCTACCCTTGAAGCCCATGAAAGCCAAAAAAACGCCGGGGTACATGATGCGAGTTACTATGTACGGACTGACCGACTGAGTAACTGACATTGGTGAATTTCAAATCTAGGTCTTTGACGAAATGCACGCAGGACGCATTCAAGGTCGTGTCGTGCTGGACATGACAAAGTTGGAGTAGAGTGATAGAATAGTAAATAAAGCATACGAGATACCTGGGTACCTTTTTTCTACAAAGCAGAATGAGTCCTAGTCTGAACCATCTTTGTACTGCCTACTTCCTATGTATATCCATTAACCGATCCCCACGCTTTCGTGCCGCTTTTTCCTTCACAACCCGACATAAACCGTCTTCAGCTCGGTCCAATCGTCCAGAGCGTGCTGACCGTTCTCTCTCCCCTCGCCGCTCTGCTTGATGCCTCCAAAAGGCATATCCAGCGTCATCATCGGACTGGTACAGTTGAGACCAACGGTGCCGGACTCCAACCCCCGCGCCATGCGCATGGCCCGCGACAGGTCGCGCGTGAAGGCACTCGCGTACAGACCGTACTCGGTGTCGTTGGCGAGGCGGAGCACCTCTTCCTCGGTCTGGAAACTGCGGACGCACGCCACGGGACCGAAAATCTCCTCCCGCATGACGGCACTGTGCTCGTCGGGTTCGAAGATGATGGTGGGCTGTATGTAGAACCCTCGATCGCCTTCGCGGTCCCCGCCTACGAGGATCTGATCACCCGCCTTGCGTGACCCGGCGATGTATGTCATGATGCTCTCGAATTGGCCCTTGTCTGCTTGGGGGCCTCGGACTGTGGTGGACGCCAACGGGTCGTTCCCTTCCGAGGGGTTTCCACCCTGTTTCCTCACGGCCGCGACGAGAAGTTGGCAGAACCGCTCGAGGATAGACGCGTGCACGTAGATTCGGGTACTCGCAATACACACCTGACCGGAGTTGTAAAGGATCGAAAAGGCGGCGGCGCTGGCGGCCCTGTCGAGGTCCGCGTCCTCGAAGATGATCAGGGGACTCTTGCCACCTAGTTCGAGCGTGACGTGCTTCAAATTCGATTCCAGCGCGGCTTTCTTAATGGCTCTCCCCGTCCTCGCGGACCCCGTAAAGGAAATCTTTCGAATCTCCATGTGTGAGGCTATCGCGGCGCCGCAGATCGGGCCCGTTCCACTCAGCACGTTAATCACCCCAGCGGGTATACCAGCTTCCCGGCATAATTTTGCGACTAGGAGGCTCGTCAGGGGTGCCTTTTCTGACGATTTAACCACGATAGTATTCCCTGCTAGCACCGCAGGGGCGACCTTGAAGAACAATTCCGTGACGGGGGCATTCCACGGGGTGATGGCTGCACACACGCCGTAAGGTTGCCGGAAGGTGAAATTGACAAAGTTGGGCGTCTGAAGCGACGATTCTCCCTTGACATCGGCCGCCTTGCCGGCCATGTATCTGATGAAGCGGGCCATGTTCGTGCCCTCGGCTGCCAGATCGTCAGTCAAAAGAGAAAAAGCAAGTACCTCATACACACGCTGTGTTCAAATGCGACATACTATATTTTCCCACCGGTTTGCCCATGCTCACGGCCTCTAGCTTCGCAAATTCACCATTGCTGCTCTCGACGAGATCGGCCAACTTGTAGAAATAGGCTGCACGTTGGAATCCACTGAGCGCCGACCATGCGGGAAATGCAGTCTTTGCGGCTCGCACGGCGGCGTCGACGTCTGCTGCGTCGGCTTCAGATATCGATGCCGTCACCTTTTCTGTAGCCGGATTGATCACGTCGAACTTCTTGCCACTCTGAGAAGGGACAAACTCGTTGTTGATGAACAACCGCGTCTCGATGTCGCTTGGGTAAGAAGCGCCATTTTGCAGGGAGACTGTCATGGTGCTGAGCCAGTTCCCTTTCGCTGGTTATTAAGAAATCCAACTGGGAAGTGATGGTCGACTGTTTACTGCAGCGTGTCAGGAGAGTTGATTCGGCATCGATATCATGTCTCTCTCGGGGCGAGCGGTCAGTCCTGTTTTACCAACGTACTTGTTCGTCTCAGATTGTGCAGACGGACAAGTAATTCCCGCGCCTGGAGAATTCGGCGCGGCCCAGTTAAGGTTGGGCAAAGAATGGGATAATAGTCTTGTTCCAAGCCTCACTCTTGATCCCGCTGTTTCTCGGAAATTCGGACGCTTTCGCCCATTCGTTGGCATGCGTCACGCGCAAACCAACGAGCCGGCTTCTACTGGCTATGACCACTATTCCGTTTTCCCTGGGTAACTTTGATTATTTTATTTTGCATTCTTGGCCAGACATTGTCCCCTTGAGGCTGGCTACGGACTTGACGCTCCTACCCAAAGGAATCACTCCCAATTGAACCGAATCGGCTATTCGACCTTACTTCTTCCAACATATCATCATGCCAGTTGCCATTGTCACCGGCGCCGCGTCAGGCATTGGACGAGCCATCGCCCTTCGCCTAGCAGACGATGGATTCAACGTCATGATAGCGGACATTCCACCGCAACAGGCCGCTTCAGAGGGAGTGGTAGAGGAGATCACAGCCAAAGGAAGAAAAGCTCACTACGTCCCTGTCGACGTGTCCAACCAAGAGCAGGTCAAGGCCATGGTTGCTGAGACAGTGAAGGTCTTTGGCGAGGTGAACGTGATGGTGTCTAACGCTGGCATCCTCGACACGATGCCGGTACTGGAGATCAGTCTAGAAAGATGGGAGAGGACCATGGCCGTCAACTTGCGTGGCGTCTTCCTCTGCCACACTACTGCGGCGAGACAGATGGTCAAGCAAGGCAAAGGAGGGAAGCTCATTGCAGCCTGTTCGATATCAGGCTTCCGTCCTAGTGGCCAGTGTCCCGCATACTGTACCAGTAAGTGGGCTGTCCGGGGCTTCACCCAGACGTGCGCCGTGGAATTGGGTAAGTACGGCATCACAGCCAATGCATATTGCCCGGGTTCAGTGCCCACGAATATGTCGAAACAGTTCTCAGAGAAGCTGGGTAAGAACGTGGGCAGTTCAGACATAGACGAGGCGTACGAGAAGTCAGCATACCGAGTTAGCGCTCTTCAGGTGGATTTACAAACGGAGGATATTGCCGGCCTGGTCAGCTTCCTGGCTGGCAAGGATTCAGACCGCATTACGGGTCAGAGTATGATTTGCGATGGTGGTCAGTATACCCTCTGAAGACCTGCTTGTGCCGCATGACAATCGATCGTTGACATTGATTTGTGTTCGCTTCAACAGGGATACAATTTGCATGACCAGAAAGTAGCTACAGGAAGAGAAAGATTCTATGCTAGTCCTGTGCATAACCCAGGGCGACTACTGCATTGCATACATGAAGATGCACGGCGGTAATATCAGAGGGGATTGCTGCTGAAAGACCGTCCCATGATGAGGCGCGGGGCGAATGAAGCGCAGTGGAGCGCAGAGCGACGAAGCCTTGACGTTCGTTGTAGGGACCTTGTTTGCCTGTACCTTGTACGGCGCTACGATTGAATGCACAAGAGAGAACTTTGTCCAGGGCACACTACACTGACCCTCCGTAACGCATACATTACTGTACCAAAGAGCTTGCACTTTGTATTTCCATTCCATTCCTGTTTGCCGCCTTCTCCGGGGCACCCCGGGCTTGGCGTTCTCCACCTCATCCCGCAGCGGAAATACAACAATTCCGCGGCCAATAACAAAGCACCATTGCCCGAGATGAGGCTTTCCGGGGACCCCACCGATGCATAACTGTCCTCGGGATCTAGAACAACAGGGCATAGAAAACACACCGCCCCACCCTTTTGATCAAGTGGGGGCGACTTATCACCTCGGACGAACCGCCCGAGAAGCATTCCGCGCATTTTGGGTTTCTCGGTCTTGCATTGCCGCCGTCGGTACGACAGACGTCAAGAGACAGAGACTGTCTATATGTTGAATTTGGAGTGACGAAAAAGGACAAACCGTTTGAGCCACTACAACATCCACAACCAGTACCTTGTTTTCTCTTTAGACAAAATGACAATCAACGATCGAGGAAAAGAGGCTTCCACGTCGAATAGCCATGGCGCGAATACTCGAAACCTACCGCCGCTGTATGACCACTGTATTGACGACCTCCCGCCCGTCAAGGTGATATGCATCGGTGCCGGGTTCTCGGGCGTCTTGACCGCCATCAGATTCCCCCAACGAGTGTCCAATCTAGATCTGGTCGTCTATGAGAAGAACCCGGAGGTGGGAGGGACTTGGTACGAGAACAAGTAAGTTCAAATCGATCGGCACGGGCATTTGACAGGCTTGATCTTGACCGAGCCACTGACGGGGCCCTCCCAGTTATCCAGGCGTACGTTGCGACGTACCGTCGGCGGCATATCAATTTTCATTCGAGAGCAATACGCAATGGAGTGAATATTATTGCACCGGCGGGGAAATCCAGCAATACATCAAGCGAACCGCCCACAAATACGGCGCGTACAAATACATCAAGTTCAACACCGAGTTGATCGGCGCTACCTGGGACGAGGATGAGGGAAAGTGGCACGTCAGCCTGAGGGATGTCGAGACGGGAAAGGTAGCAAATTCACTTGTGAACCCCTCATGAAATGCATCATGGTAGTGGTCCTGATTACTGACTACGGGAACCATACAGTCATTTGGAGATTCGTGTCACTTCCTCATCACCGCCACTGGCATTCTCAACAACTGGAAATGGCCAGATATCGAAGGACGCGAGAGCTTTGAGGGCAGAATGGTCCACTCTGCCCGATGGGATCCGACCCTAACTAGTGAGACGATGAAAGACCTTGACATTGCTTTAATCGGAGCCGGGTCAACGGGGATCCAGATCCTCCCTCAGATTCAGCCTGTGGCGAAGCGCGTGGACCATTATATGAGCAGCAAGACCTGGATTTCTCCGATTGGGTTTGGAAGTGAAGAGCTCCAAGCTCGAGGGGCGACAGGCAATTGTGAGTATCAACCCTTTGATATCTCTGGACGGTGCTCATCATATGTCCATGACAGTCAAACATTCTCCTGAAGAACTGGAGCTATTTCGCAAAGACCCCCAGGCCTACTTGGAATGGCGGACCAAGATCGAAAAGATGGTCAACGCCGCGGCACTAATCACATTACACGACTCACCTGTGCAAAAGGAGTTCATGACGATCAACCGCGAGGCCATGGCGAAGAAGTTGGCGAAAAAGCCACACATTATGGAAGCCCTGGAGCCGAACTGGCCGCCCGGGTGCCGTCGTCTGACGCCCGGACCAGGCTACCTCGAGGCCCTCGTAGAGGACAATGTGGACTTTATCTCCACCAAGATCAAGCGGTTTACCAAGAACGGGATCGAGACGGTGGACGGCAAGGAACGCAAGGTTGACCTGGTCATCTGTGCCACAGGATTCGATACATCGCTGAAGCAGCCTATGCCTATCATCGGCAGGAACGGTGCCAACCTCAACGACATCTGGCGTGATGACCCAGTGTCGTATCTGGGAATTTTCCCCCCGGAGATGCCCAACATGATGCGCTTTATCGGGCCCAACGGCGCCTGCGGGACGGGCGGACTTTTACTCGTCATCGAGTACGCGTGCGAGTATATGATCAAGATGGTCCAAAAGGCTCAACGCGAATACATCAAGGCCGTGGTCCCTAAACCAGAGGCGATCCGCATGTTCGTCGAACACACCGACGCCTACTTCACCAAGACCATCTACACACAGCCCTGCAAGTCGTGGATGAAGCGTGGCAAGGAAAACGGACGCATCGTGACCATCTGGCCCGGTTCGGCCATTCACATTGTCAAGTCCTACGAGAACCCGCGCTGGGAGGACTTTGACTACGAGTACTGCTCCGAGACAAAGCACAATCACCTGTCCTGGTTGGGGAACGGGTTGACCGTCTTACAAGAGCAGGACAACCACACGGCCGACTACCTGGTTAATGTGGATCAGCCGCCTGTCGTCAACCATGATGCTGATTCTGATACGGGAGCGGCGGTGCGGGATAGAATACGGATAGATGGGGTGTAGAAGGGGGGAGAGAGCGAGCTATGATATTTAAACCGCATAGTTGAATACGGGCACTTGGGCTATGAAGCATGTGTACAGTGAAAGCACATCAAAACTAGATATGTAAATTTATCTACTATATCTGCCAGCGCTACGCACCTCGTCTGTGCCACTCTCTCTCTCTGTGCCTCTGAATTCTTCCATTCCACTCAAGACTGGCCTAATTTCCACGGACGTGCGCCCTCGCCTTTTCCAACAACAACGGCGCCGAACTAGAAACGGCATCAATTCCCATCAAACTCGTAATCTCCAACATCTCCAGTATCTCGGCGGGGGTCGCGCCTAGCTTTAACGCGTTACGCATGTGAATCTTGGTTCCTCGCGAGTAGAGATGTGTCGTTGCGGCATCAATGGCCGTGATGATGATCTCGCGGTATTTGGGGTCGAGGACCTTGGAGCGCGACGAAAACGAAGAGAAGTCAGTGTACTGGTCGAAGAATTCCGGGTCCAGATCCAACAAGGGTTGGAAGGTCTCGGGCCAAAAGCCTCTGGTCGCGATGAATTTGGCTTTGATTTGCTCTTTTTCTTGTTGCTGCGCCTCGTCCGTTGCGGTAGCATCGATGCCGAGTTCCTCCATCAATTCTTGCAAGATGGGGAAACCCAATGTCACAGTGTGCACGCCCAGGAGGTAACTGAGTCCTAGAACTTCAAAGATCTCTTCGCTCGTGGCGCCCACGTTCAATGCGGCGACCACGTGTGCCTCGACCGCGGGCAGGTGGATGTGCGTCACGGACGAAGCGACGGCGATATAACAAAACTCTTGAATCTTGGGCGGTAAACGTTGCCGGTGCTGCGACGCCCATTGAATCTTGAGGTAGCCTTCTAGGTAGGCCGGGTTGAGCTTGGCCACGGATTCCCAGGCTGGGGACCAGATGCCGCGCTGGGCCTCGAATTGGCGCTTCAGTGCAGCGACTCGGTCGTCCGATGTGGATTGAGCCATGTGAGCCACGTTGAAGGTATTTTGAGAGGTCTGGCGAACACTGGTATCTCAGATGATCAGATCAGTGTCAAAACGCCAAGCCGGTTGTTTTGAGCGCGTGTATACAAGTACCTTTGCCCAGACCCTTCTGTGCTGATGCAACCATTCTGGCAAAATCGACAGCCGAAGGCACCAACAAGTGCTCCGAGCCGAGTGGTTGAATGAGCGAGGGGATCGTGGGTGGGAGAGAAGCCGCATTCCGCACCCAATTCCGTAGGCTCCGCCAAGACTTTCCACCCTCATCAACCATGGACCTCAATTCACTACCCGATCGAGGTGCATAGAGTCGGTCGTCCCGAGCAGGAATTAGATGTGACAGCCCCCTAAAGGCCCTGTCTAGTATATTCTCGCCTGTACGGCGCTGGAGGACATTACAGCTCACACCAGAGCCGGCTCACTCAGAAATACCTACACCCGTACCCAAGCATTTCCGGTGGTAAGTCCTTTGCAGCCATGTGACTCGCCCAAATAACCTAACACCATACAACAGTTTCCCCCCAAGAGTCATGACTTACCCTCAAGGCAAGCGCGCTCTCGTCTTCGGCGCCTCTGGTATCACCGGGTGGGCAGTGGTCAATGAGATCCTCCACGACTACCCGGCCAAGGGTGTCTTTGACAAAGTCGTTGCTCTCACCAACCGACCATTGAGCCTCGAGGTGTCGCAATGGCCCGCGGACAAGAGACTCGAGATTGTCTCGGGCATTGACATCTTGAAAGGCACTCAGGAGGATCTCGAGGCGACCATCAAGTCGAACATCCCAGACATTGACACTGTCACCCATGTGTATTATTATGGTGAGATCATGTCCTGCCTTTCCTTGTTGAGGTCGGGCCTGCGAGTGTATATGTGTCTTGGTATTGACGGGGTTATATCATGTCAGCATTCAAGCCCCAGCCAGATGTCCAGGCAGAGTTAAAAGACGCCGTGGCCATGTTAACCCGAACAACTATCGCCTTGGACCGTCTGGCACCGAAGCTCGAGTTTATTAACCTGCAGACTGGCACCAAGGTGAGTGAAAACCCGTCTATCATTCATGCTTGAAACTCCCCTTGCCAACCGACCACCCATATCTCCCCCCTCACAAGCTCACGGCCACTTGTGTAAACTAGCAATACGGTTACTACCTCCGTCAAGACCACTACTTCCCGGTCCCGCTCAAAGAGAATCTGCCCCGACTCAAGAAGCCCTTTGCCGACGACATCTTCTACTACCCCCAGGTCGACTTCTTGACGGAATTTTCCAAGGATAAGAAATGGACATGGAACGAGACCCGACCAGACATGATCATCGGCTTCGTCTGCAACCTCAGCAACCACTCCCTGGCCGAGATCATGGGCGTCTACCTGTCACTCTGGGTCAAAGTCTACGGCAGAGATTCCGAGGTACCCTTCCCCGGCAACCCAGGAAGCTGGGTCGCCAAGCACAACGAAGCCGGGGCCGACATGATTGCGCGTCAAAACATCTTCACTTCATTACATCCCTCGACCTGTGGTCACGGCGAGGCCTTCAACACGGGGAGCAACCCCCAATGGCACACCTGGGAGCAGAAGTGGCCCCAGATAGCGGCTTATTTCGGCTTGAAAGGCACTCCTCCAGTGTCCGAGACACCAAAACATCGTCCAAGGGACTTTATAGACGAGCATTTCGACGAGTGGCTCGCGTTGGAAAAGGAACACGGGTTACGTCCCGGTGTGGCCAAGTCCGAGGTCCGTCAACCCGTCTTTGAACTAGGTCAGTTGGAATGGACCGACTTTGATCGCCAGGTCGACATGACAAAACTGCAACAAGTTGGTTTCACCGAGAGTGCCGAGGTCATGGAGATTTGGGGCACTTGTTTCGATAGGATGCGCAAGGCTAAACAGATACCTTAGCAATATAGATTCCTAGATGACGGAAGCTTGTTCTTCTTCTTCTTTCCCCACCTCAGATTTACGCACCTGTATACTCATTTTGATAACGTTATGTGTTATCTATCTCGGGAAAGGCCTAAACGGGACCTCTCATCTCTTCAGTAATCATATAGTTCAGTGAGTGGCTTGTCATATGTAGCGGTCTCGAGTTGAATACATCAAAAAGTAAATACATATATAAATATATAGCTATAGCAGCTCCAAAGGCCGACTCTGCGCGACCTCGGTGCTCGTCTTGTCTTCTCCATTGGACGACCCATTCAGCCCGTTGGACAAAGGCTTCGTGGCTTCCAAGGCGATTTTTCCCGCGGGCTGGATCAGGAACCCCTCGAGCTCATTCCGCCGCCTCCACTCGGCCAGGATGGCGTTGAACTCGAGCCCGCCACCACCGTAGGGCTGCGCACGCAGCGTCTTCTCGTCGACGACACCCTCGTTGTTGTAGTAACCAGGGGTGCACTGCATGAGGAAGTCCTTGCGGGCCTGGCTCTTGAGCAAGACGTGATCGACCCAGCTCCGCTCGGCCTCGGGGCTGACCTCGAGAACCTCGATGCCCCGTCGCTGACACTCGTCCAGGACGTAGATAAAATGCGTGCCCATCTCCATCATGCTGTGCGTCCAGTTCGGGTTCGGGGCCGACTGTGTCGGGCCCAGAATGAACATGTTGGGGAACCCGTGGATGGCCCAGCCCTGGAAGGTCGAGGGCCCACCGTTCTTGTCGGACCATTTCTCCGACAGACTGAGGCCGTGGCGACCAAACACTTTGCCGTTGTCCTCGCTAAAGTCGCCGCCAAAGTCGAACCCGGTCGCGTAGATGATGCAGTCCAGTTCGATCTCCTGGCCGCCGTTGACCACCATCCCTTTCGGGGTGACGGCTTCCACGCCCCGACCGTCCGTGTCCACCAGCGTCACGTTCTCCCGGTTGAAGGCCTGTAGGTAGTCGTCGTGGAAGCACGGTCGCTTGCAGAACTGCTGGTAGTAAGGTTTCAGCTTCTCGGCCGTGGTGGCGTCGTGCACGATCTGCTCGACCCGGCGCCGGATATACTCCATCTTCTTGAAGTCGGCGAGCTTGAGTCTCTCGGCGACGGCGTTATTGTCCACGTCGTCGCTGCCCGTGCCGAAGAACCCCGGGGTCGATCGCACCGCGTCCGTCCACCCGTCGTCGACCAGATCAATCTCCGTGGCGCCCCCGTTGATGATGGTGGTGAAGTTCTCCATCCGCTCTCGCTGCCACCCCGGTTGTAGATCCGACGCCCACTTGGAGTCCGTGTCCTTGTTGTTCCGTGCGTCCACAGACGACGGCGTCCGTTGGAAGACGTACAAGTGTTTAGCCCACTCGGCCACGCGAGGCACAATCTGAACCCCCGTCGCCCCGGTGCCGATGATCCCTACGCGTTTATCCCCCAGCCCGACGAGCCGAGGATCTTCGGGGCTACCGCCAGTATAGCTATAGTCCCAACGACAGCTATGGAAGCTCTTACCCTGGAAAGTGTCGATACCCGGAATGCCTGGGAATTTGGGAGTGTGTAGAGGGCCATGGGCGGGTAACACCCATCTGGCCCGGATGTCGTCGCCACGGTCCGTCTCGATCTTCCACAGACGCTCATCATCGAGCCACGTCATTTTCGTCACCTCGGTCTGGAATAAGGACCGTTCGTTGATGCCGTACTTCCTGGCAATGTTCCGTGCGTGCTCGTACAGTTCTTTGCCCGAGACGTACTTGCGGGTCGGGATGGTGCCCATTTCCTCCAGGAGCGGCATGTAAATGTAGGCGTCGATGTCACACTGAATGCCTGGGTATCGGTTCCAATACCTATACGACACAGAGGAAGAATGCGTTAATATCACTTTCAGCGGATTCTTGTCGGCGGAGACCTTACCATGTGCCCCCCACATCACCGCCCTTCTCGACGACACAAATATTCGTATATCCCTTGGTCATTAGCCGAGCCGCGACCTGAATGCCCGTGTAGCCGGCACCGACGATGAGGACATCATAGACGGCCTTAACTGGGTCACGCTTGAAACCTGGCGACACGTACGGATCTTTCAACATGTCGTTCAGGTCCTTGGGACGACTGTGTCGGAACTGAGTCGGACCTCCATTGTGCAGACGCTTGTCTCGCTCGGCGTTGTATTTCTGCTGTAGAGCCTCTGGGTTAAAATCGACCTCGCCATTGGCCACGGTGGGGGCCATGCTTGGAGTCTGGAGGTCAGTCAAGGAGTGTGTCTGTTTATTTTTTGCAGAGTAGCGTCTTTTGCTTGTCCCGGGAACAAAAAAGCGTGTCAGAGAGCTATAATATATTTGATCTTTAGGCCAGGTGGTGCCAACGCGAGGTATAGAAGAAGGCACGGAGATATTTGGACTTCTCGAGGTATACAGTTAGGTGTCGAGATACATTCGCCCGCCCAATTATGTCGAAGCGAGCATGGGATTGCATGAGCCTTGAGCCTTTTGAGGCGAAAGTTCGTCCCGCAATTCGGTAAACAGTGGGATGAAGCTGGAATTCCGCGTCACTCAAAATCAATTCCGAAGGAGGGGCCCCCGAGCAAAGCCTTTTGCTCCAGCCTAAGGAAACTCAGAAGCGCTTTATGATCGAGGTATCTCGCACATAATTTTCATAACCACTACTCAGACTTTAGGCGTGTGCTCGTCTCGGGCCATGTGGTCTGATACTGCCTGCATCTCTCTCTCTCTCTCTCTCGTATGTGCGCTTACGCTCCATGTCTCAAGCGTCGCGTATCTCTAGAAATATGCCATTTTAGGGAGCCAGTAGATGTTTATCTAGGGGAGAAAAGCTATAGCGAAAAAACTTTGGCTTGAAGCCATCTCCCCGTGTTCGTAATTGTCTTGTCCGCCTCTGGAGCCTTCCCAGCCATGAGTTGGTAAACGTGCTGCATTTCCGGCCCAACTTCGTGGGTGACATCGACGCCAGCTTGTTTGGCTCGTTGGACGAGCTTCTCCGAGTCACTGAGTAGAACCTCCCACTCACCAACCGAGACGTGAATGGGGGGAAAGCCGTTCAAGTCTGCGTACAGCGGGTTAGCGAGGGGCAGCTTCGGTGAGGCCTGGTCCAGGTACAGCTGGCTGAAGTACGCCTCGGTTCCTCGATTGGCAAAGACGTCCCTCTGAGCGTTGGAGTCAAGGGACTCGCCAGTGGCCTCCAGGTCAACCCAGGGAGAGATAGCCACGATACCCCCGGGAAGACCGACACCCTCTTCCTTCAGTTTCAGCGTGGTGGTGATGGCGAGATTTCCCCCAGCCGAGTCCCCGGCCAGCACGATCTTGCGAGCCTCGATACCCCGTCCTAGCAGCCATTTAAACGTGGCCACTGCATCCTCGATCTGTGTGGGAAACCGAAACTGGGGCGCCAGGTGGAAGTCGGTCAACAACGCTTGGGCGCCGGCTGCTTTGGCCAGATGAGCAGCCAGTTTCCGGTGGCTCTGCGGTGACCCGGCAAAGCACCCTCCTCCGTGCAGGTACAGAATGACATGACCAGGGTTCGCCGTGGTCGGTTTACACCAGATGGCCGGTCGCACGGTGCCAGGACAGAGAACTTCTTCGTAGACGACATCCGTAGGTTCGGCGGCGAGGATCTGATTGAGCTCAAACATGTACCGGATCTCATCAAACGAGCCTTGGGACGTCTTGGCCAGGGTGCCCTTGATGAACTTGTAGAGATTGACAATGGATTCTGCTTCGGGAGATGGCATCTTTCTTGTCCCTTTCTTGTGTCTCTGTGTGTCTTGTGTTTTTGGGGACAATTGTGATTATACAACGAGGTAGGCCAACAGGTGATGTTGTAGGGTACCCTCTTCCTCCCGCCTACCGTTGTATAGATAGGTACGTTGTATATAGTTGGCGAATTTACAAAGGGGATTTTGTTAAACATAAGCCTACTATATAGTATTAGAACGTCCTTGGTTGGCTATTCGGCGTCAGTCCCGGCGACTCGATACGGATTCCGGCCCAAACTTCGGCTTCTCAGGCCCGGAAGAAAAGCAATCGGAGTCTGAACCTGGATACAATTTACATCAAACTGGAGGCTTGTATACAACTGAGAAATCCTTTTGCGGGTAACATGCACATATTTCACTATCAATCGCCACTGCGTTCTCTACTACTTCACCGCCGACTTCTAACCCTTGGTGTCCCAATCATAGAATGGCCACTGCATTCGGCGGTGATCCCACACCACCTGGGATATTCAAGGGTACACTGACCAGCATGAACGAATACCGACCGAACTCTTCACATCGCTGAGCCAGTCCTTCTAGATCCCACAGCTCTCCGATCGGTGTCCCCCAGGAGGGTAGCAAGTATTGATGAAAAGCTGTTGAAAAGAAGCATAAAGTGTCCCCTTGGGTATCAGTTTCTCGCTCCTCATTCTCAAGTGGAGTAAACATCGCGCTACAGGACAGGGGGAGGAGGAACTTACAAGGACTGTCTTTGGGCAAGGGCATAGCTTCCCAAGCCAAAGAATCCCCAGCGACGGCAGAGAAATGGTGGTTCCACACCCACGAGACGGTCTCATGGTCTGCCTGCACGCCCGCCGATTCTCGCGCCTCGTCCAAGAACCACGCGTCTCTCTTGGTCGGATCGTTACATTCGTTGTACCATTTGCCGAAACCGGTTCTCACCAGGAGTATGTCACCCTGTTTGAAGGTGAGGCCCTGCTCACGGGCTGCAACCTCCAAATCTCGACTCGTGAACCCAAAGTATTTTGTCGGGTCGTATTTGATCTCGTGGCGCTGGGCGTACTTGACCAGATCGATCAGGACGCCTCGACCGGTGACGCCGCCCTTTTCGTGCCATTCTAGAGACAATAACCTCCGTGTCAGCCGCCGTGGCTTGATTGAAATTAGACGAGGGAAGAGGTAAGTGGTTCATCACGCACTATGTATCCCAAGCTTGGTGGTTGCTTTGGGGCCTAGGACCTCATCCTTGGTCACGCCATTATAGAGCAGTCCATTATCGTGGACAATGTGACGGAGACCGTCCCACTGCGACCCGGCCTGGGTGTTGAAGAGAACCGTGTCGTCAAAGCTCTGGGATGAGCTGAAGGTGCTGTTATCCCGGATCGTGTGTTGGAGGCCCTGGCGACGAAAGATTGCGATAGAAGGTTGATCGAGGGCCAGGCTTCGAAACGAGAAGAACAAGAAGACCAAATAGTCAGCAGCCTTGAAAGAAAAAGGACCACCTTCTTCGGTTCACCAGGGAATACCCGGTAAACTGAGTAGTTATACGCCCAACCCGTCCGAAGAACCCCAGGGAAACTACTGTCTTTCTCCACTCACTTCAATGACACCGAGATACCTTCACGAATCTCCTTAGCCGCCTCTTTGATCACTGCCGGTGTCAAGAGGTTCAAAGTCCCCAGTTCATCCTTCTGGCCGTCTCGATCCCATAGGCCCCAGGTCGCCGACGGGGGCACCCCCTCTTGAGTCGGAATCTCATTGAAATCGGGCAATTTGTCGATTCGGTCGTGGAAGGAGACCGGCGCGAGATCCATTCTTGATAATGCCCGAGATGTCTCTTGCCTACGTCCCTCTATTTTTTCTAACCGGGAGTCGGAATATATGCTATGCTCTCCAGTATATTTTGGTGAAATTTGCACGGCCTTTTAAGATAATAGTGTAGATGTGAACTTCCACAAAGGGCCGCCGGAATTATCAGTGGTGCTTCGGGTGATCATGAAAGGGATAGTGTCCGCCCCGGACGGGGCTTTGGCGGGTGAGGCAGGGGATTGATTGATACAAGGAGGCATTATTACCGAGACGGCATTGCGCCGCCCGATAAAATTCCGCCATGGTTCAAGGAATTGTATAATCTGGTTCCATCACTATGGGCCCGAAATTCCAGATGCAGTACATAACAAAAGGTAAGGGCGAGTAGACAAACATGCATACTAGGGGTATATACAAACATTATCGTCCCGTCTTCTGTGACGCGCTGGCTGTTGCATTAAGAGCCCTCTCCAGACCCTCCTTTCAACCAAACTGATCAAATGACCGAAATTCCAATATCGCAGCGTCATCCAAGGGCGCATCGAGAGTTGCATCGTAAAGGAGATCGAACATGTTCGCGCTGTATTGGTTGAGCTCCAAACAGTTGCCCATGTTGGTATCCATGTCCGCCACTTGGAACGTTTTCGAAGTCTGGCTCGCCGTCGCCGTCTTGTCTCTGCCCCTGATATTCAACTCGACCGCCGACACGATCCTCCTCAGTCGTTTCAACATGGCCCGCGCTAGGGCAAAGCCCGAGGAGACGTCCTGAAAGACCATCATGGCTTTCTGATATAGACTTATCGCGTCTTCCCGCAGATTGTTTTGCGGGCCACCTTTCAAAATGATACATGCCACCGGAATCATAGCCCCCGTCAGGTACGTGATGGAAGAATAGCGTTCAAGCTCTTGGTGGAGACTCGAAAAGTGCGTGTTGTAAATGGTCATGATGGAATCGCTGGCAATGGGTAAACAGATCTCGGCAGCCCGTTGGCGAAAATCAGATCCAACCATCGACTGCCGCTGGAGCAGGAGTCGGAGGTGATTGACACGCTGCGACCGTCAGAGAGACGTTGTAACAAGAAAGAATGCTGCAGACTTACCAGGTGGAGAATGTACGCCTGCCGGACGATGTACCGCGGTGTTTCTCGGGCGCCGGGGGAGGTCGACAGCTCGCCTCTCCATTGTAGGTGCTTGGGAAACCTGTCTCGGAGGAGGATCAACCTCGCGTCCATCGTCACAACGTACTCGTCGCTGATGGTGCTTTCGGCATTCAAACCATACATCTTGTCCCAGACCTCGGCGCTGAGTTGGCCCCATCTCACAATGTTGTGCTGATATGGACTGGCAGAATGTTCAGGGGTTTCCTCGGGAAGCAGATCACCAGCATTAAGCATTTGATCATTTACAGCCGCGGGCAAGTCGACCCGATGCTCGGTGTCCCGAAGGAGGTAAGGCATCCCGCTGACCTGTGCCACAGTACGATCTAAGCAGTAGATGGACCAGAAGATGCGTTGTCGCATGTGGACCTCAAAGGGAGTGCAGTCCTTCCAGGTCGATTGGCGATTCAGCCCGTTCTGGTAACAAAGACGGACTGCCTGAGATACCGCCTCGTACGAGGCATTGTACTCCTCGATGTATAATAGGTAGAGGGCTTTGATGATGAAACAATTGGCTGTTTGTACATCCCCTCTTCCCATATGAGTATTGTGGGAAAGTAAGTGACTAGCACGATTGAATTCTTGCCAACCCGGAATTGCCGATGATTCGGTGCAATAGTCCTCGAGAATTTTCATCAACGCCACTAGTAAATACACTAGAGCCACGAACTGGAGTGCCTCTCGGTTGCGAAGAGTGCTGATATCGCTGGTCGAATAGGTTTGCAAATCCGAAAAGAAGCGGCTTTCGTTGAGGCAAGGGTCTGTATATGTCAATCATCATATCGACTTCCATTCGGATGGTTGGAGACCAAAACTCACAGTGCGGATTCAGAAAGGTGAAATATCTTCTCAGGGTATTCTGGTCCTGGTCATGATTTCGGTAATTCATGCGCGATGTCCATACGAGCAATTCCCTCTCGCAACAGTCCGGGAAAGCATTCCAACGTGCGAAAGGACAGTGGTTTAGGGCTGCGGGCTGTTCCACTGACTTGTCTGGAGGGATAAGCTGGTCAAGGTCTGCTATTGTCTTGCGGGCACTCGTCCCTCCGCGGATCGCCTCGTCCATTTGATCCGGATCGTTCTCCAGGAGGGAGGAGCGATCGTTCTGCGCGACGGACGGCGATAACCAATCTGACCCTGCACTAGGGCTAGCATCGTCCCCGTCAGGGAGCTCCGCTTGCTGAGGAAAAGCCTTCTCCAGTCTCGCCAATCGTGCTTCAAAATCCATTGTTTGCTGGGTACCTGATGGCACAGACTGAGCGGCCACATTTTTTGGGGCGCTTCCTGACGCTGAGAGCGAGTCTGGCTGGACTGAAACATGACGCGGGCTAGAAGGAGGAGCTGGAGCGGCATTGCATACATTCTCCAAGCGGCTCGGCCTGGGGATTTATTGTCAACATGTCTCATCTCCAACCTTTGATGTCGTAAATTTAAGGAAAGAGGTACTTGCCTGGCGTTGCTTGAGCTGTCTACCATTCGGTGTCTTCGACGCGAACCCGTTCGATACTCGCAATTGGCGCCAGTCAGGCCGCATTGGTAGCATGGGCCAGGCTGTTCTCCAGAACACTTTTCATGGTGTCAGTAATACCGCCACATCGAGTTTCGAAGATGCGTTTTCTCAATCAGTGACACACTAACCCTCACTTTCCGTCGCTGGCATTTCAGGCTGAGACAAGGATTCCACGTCAGTCTTTGAAGATTTCCACGACATCCGCAAGCAGGCCGGCAGCACTCACCAAGCTCGTGACGTGTACTTGTTTCGGCGCGTCGGTGGAGGGAGTCGGGAGGCAGACGTCGGCTCTGCGATGGATATAGATGTCTGTTGGACGTCTGCTGGCAGGTCGGTCCCTGCGCCAATGCCGGCGCCAGGAACCAAATCGTTCAGCAAGGGACCCGTAGAAGTGTGGTGAAAGGCCGGTTGATCCATCTCTCATGCACGACGGCGATGGCGCCTGGTGGTTCTTGGTCGAATGTAATAGGATACAGCCTGGTCTGTTTGACGTTGGTGTGTCTCTTCCAGGAGCAACAAGGAACTACTGCGGCAACGTCGACAAGCCAAGTTTTTATGCGTTCGGGCTGTTCGGCAGGCACTGGCAGGGCAGTCCAGGCCCCGGGCGGCGCCAAGTGCGGGGTGCGGGGGCCTCTCTACATTGCCTTTGAAAGCTGGTGCTGCTCCCTGTGGCTGCTGAAACAACCTGTCACTTGGCCCACAGTCTACCATCTGGCTTAACTTTTACAGGGCTACTTTGGGATCATCTTATGACTCGAGTCGAGGCGAAGTGCCATGTGGTCTTGCTCTTGCCACCTATCTACCCACCCTGAACACACCTAACGATGGGCCCGGGGTTGCCACCGAGCTAGGGGTTGGCCTTTCAGAACCTTCCCACGGAATGTGGAATTTCGGTATTAGGAATTCGGAATTGACAGGACATCGCCTCAGAAAGAACGATCCCCGTTGCTCGCAAGGCTCACGCAATGTTGCGATTGGAACCAGGGCAATCTAGGAAATAGAGCTTTGACATGCCCGGCTACGATGTCGGCAAGGGTTCTTTCCTTCGCTTTCAGGATGTTGCCTAGTGCGTGGGAACATCCAAGCGTTTGATAACTCTTCTCCCTGAGTCTCGGCTTGTTGCGTGAACGAAGTCAGCGTTGTTCAAGTCTCTCCTACTGCGGTCGTTCGATTCTGAACACAGCGAGCCATGAAGCCTGGTGCAAAAACATCCCTCGTTCGCTTCAGCGATCTTGAGCCATCATGGCACGTCCCCGGAGCCAAAGTCCCCGGCACCATGAGATGGCTTATTAGTTGGGTCGGCGGGCCAGCGGGCTATATCAATTCCAGCCCCGGAAAAGCTGTGGAAAATGAAGATATTGGTGTTGGATTCATGTATCTACCAGTGGGACAACGGCAGCAGGGTCTACACTACCATGAGGTTACGGAGATATATATCATCATCAAGGGCTTTCTGGAAGGGTACGACGGGACAGGCAAGTCTCACCGAGCAGGTCCCATGGATTTGATCAATATTCCTGCTGGTGTTCCTCACGGCGTGCGCAATTGCGGCTCTGAAGATGTGGAGATGGTCTGGCTACACGATGGAGTCGAGAAAAAGGGGGTTACGGTGTACTGTACGACGGAAGAGGACATCAGAAACGCGCCTGGCAAGGAGCCGATCACGATCGTCTCACTAAAGGATCTGGAGCCTTGTTGGTCACTACCTCGCGCCAAGGAACCCGAGTTTCTTAGATGGTCAATCAACTGGATCGGAGGTCCATCTGGGTACCAGAACCTGAATCGCGGGCTGGCGGTCGAGAGCGAGAAGATTACGGCTGGCCTGACGGTCCTCATGCCGGGCAATAAACAACCGCCGTACGCCCAAGAGCAAGTGTCAGAGACCTGTATTATCGCGGGAGGAAAAGCGGTCATAAATCTCGGTCAAGGCAACACAGAAGTTGGCTACCTGGATTGCCTTTACTTTCCACCAGGGCTTACTCATTCACTGCGAAACCACGGCACCGAACCGGCTTACATTCTATGGGCTCATTCTAAGGCGAACCCAATTGGCGCAACGGTCTATCAAGGGGAAACAAACACGCATTGTAACGGCAATGGCAGCAGCTCGGCTGATTGAGAGTCTTTCTTTTTTCTAGAGGAATGCGCATACACGTCTTTTTTCCGTCTCTGGCATACCTATCAATCAGGGTCATTTTCAATACCGACACTTTTACAGCCATGGAGCTGGATCGAATGCACGAGTCGATATTGCCTTACCTTAGACTACCTGCATATCTCTCCTGGAGTTTTCGTATTTATGGACCGACTTTGATGATTTCCGATTCTGGCCGTGGTAGATGTGAGTCTGACTAGAGCAGGCCCGTGGGAGGGCCAGGATAGGGTTCTTCGACGGTTCATTTTATGAACGCGACAGGCGACTGACAACAGCACGTGGACTTAACTTCCAGCCCTGTTGATGTGTTCAAGATTGCCGAAGATGTGGCTGGGCGTCCCGTCCAGTATTCGGGCGTGTCAGAATACTGTATAGATGCTTAGAACCTGCCTCTCAAGACGCTCTTTTTGGGCTATTCAGACTCTAAATGATTGCAACTCCATCTCCATGAAACATCAGGGTAGACTGGGTATATACTAGACCTCTCAGGAGTGTATTGGGCCAGTTAATTAAGGTGCTCATAACCAGTGTAAATCAATCGTATAAAACTATAAATGTGGATAAAAGAACATAAGTGAAGAATGTTACACAGGCATTGGATGGCCACCAGGGCAACGGATATGGCGCTGAGGGGTAGGGCGCTAATGGCTCATCTGTTTTCCTGATCTTCCCTAGACGCCTGGACTTCACATCTCTCAAAGCATTATCAAGGATAATCAGGGCTGTCAAAGCGACAAGGTGCAGGTGTGGAGGGTCTTGAAATAGATTACAGAGCGGATATTTAGCAATGCGAAGAAACTACATGCGGTCAAGAGATCGAGAGTAATATCTTACCCATCGCCATCAGGGACCATCTCTCCGACTCAGCAATTTTGTGTCGATTGAAACGTATGACCTTGAGCATGGAATATATGTGTGGATGGAGAGAAACGAGTATTTTATCCTTTTGGTCCCAGTCCCATCTTGCCATGTGGCAAAAACGCGGTCTGACTGGAGTCCAACAGCTGCACCTCGTAGAGCCGCGGGCCAATGTCTGTCAGGCATGCGACAGGGGGTTCTCCTCTCAGGGATGAAGTTCTCAAAGAGCTGCCACTCAGCTGTCATGACCACCTACCCATCTCTTTGATTTTCAGCAATATCCCCACTACGGCAACAGCAGCCGTCCGATTTGCCCTCGGGTGTATTGGGTTATGCCCATCACTTGTCCGTCTAGAACGGGCCCTAATCTGGCCCAGAAATGGGTGGCGACATCGGGCACTGGTGCCCGCGGTTTCAAGGAGAGGGTCCCTTCCGAGATCTGGGATCTGCTGATACCGCACTGTCGGACGTGTCGAATTTCGTTGGCGTGGAACTAATTCTTTTTCGATAGCACACAACTTCGTCTGAGAACCGTGTGGTCCTGTGTCGCCAACAGACGCTCTGTGGTGCACTGCAGAGAGGTGGATGGGATAGGACAACATCCGTGCATTCGTTTGCTGTCGTTTGCAGTGCAGCCAATGGGACGCAGCCCTGTCCGTTTATGCGGGTAAATGTGCCTTTCCATTTGATGTCGCTTGAACAAAGAAAACGAGACGCGTCTGATGAGGTGGCTGATCTGTTTGCAGTCCTATTAACAGTCACAGTCTCAATTCAGAGCAAAGTGCAGCTCCGTCGGCGAGTGGAATTGTTGTTTTTGAAAGCTCGGCCGTGAATTGCGCTGTCGTCACATCGGGGTGCAGTTTTCACTTCCACCTTCTCCCATCAGACGAGCCATTATCACTTGCACTTTCACTTCCACAACCAACACACCACACCGCCTGGCGCAGTTTACTTTACAACTTTACCATTCATGAATTTTTCAGATCCGCCTCCTTCAGTTCTCTACAACAACACCTCCAACCCTCTGCTCTCTCTCCATTTTCGGCTTGGCGATCAGCTTCCGTCATAGGCTCACCTGGCTGGCCTCACTTTCCGCCTCCCCCGATCGATCTAGTTCCACCTCGACAGGCCATTCAAGGGTCGAAATAATAGGCCTCATCCAGTGATCGGCGCTTTATCTCCCACGGGACCCCTGGCCTCACCTTCAAACCCCTAAGTCTCAGCCTGACCGCCTCTCTGTCTCGGAATATGGCTAGCTGCCTTTGCTTTTACCTCCAAGCGCCACGATGAACACACAGCCTCCATACCCGCTGAACAGACCTGGAACTCGTGATGTGACACGCCAAAATAGTGCTGAGAAAGAATGGAGAAGCTGGCCGTCGGTGAAGGCAACTATTCCTAATTTGCCCCACGGTACAACAACCTACGATATCCATAAGAATCTCCAGCGCTTTGGGAGACTAGAATACATCCGCATCGAGGAGACTCGTCAAGGCAACTTCGCCAGATTTGCTCAGGTTGTTTTCAAGTAGGTCAATCTATGACGGTGAGAATCTTTGCTAATCCAGGTCACAGACCTCCGCCCATTCGGAGAGCTCCATGGGACCCGGCGTACAAACATGGCATTGACTTCCCTCTTCGAAGCAAAGATGGTGAAAGACCAAACAGAGTGAGGGTGTACTTGTCCCAAAACCAACCCACGATTCAAGTCTTTCGGAGTCGTGCTTACTCTGGCCTGACATATCCGTCCGAAATGACCCTGTTAGGCTACTCGATCGACTTCGGCTATCTTCAAAATCCGTCACTGATGGTCGTTAAGGCGAGCAAGTCCGAAATCCACGGTGCCGGTGTCAGACTGCTTCTCAATCTGAAACGCCTAGAATTGGAAGTCCACTTTCCCGTACTGATCAAATCAAAGGGCAAGACCAGCGAAAGAGTTTACCGATTCTTTCTAGCTCTCGACGATCAATTTTCTCTTTCTGAAGTTCCAAATGGAGTGTTGTCTTCATTGGTGATCCATGCAAAGCATCCGCCCTGCTATTCAAGGCAACTGAAGGAGGCCATGCAGCTGAGTCACGACCCGAAGTCATACAGATGGTCCGCGGATGATACATGGTCTCGACAGACCGACCTTGTTGACGAAAAGGAAACATATACAAAGATCGACAGCAGTCCTGTGTCAGTGCAAAAGCTCTACAACAGCATTGATATTGGCCGTTGGACGACCTTCCGGGTCACTATCAAGCCATGCACTGACCGCCCCGACAATTCTTCGGAATTCTTCCTCAAGGCTCTTGCCGATTTCAACATACGCATCACTCGTGATCCTTCGTTCAGGGTCATACCAGGCCAAACTGGCGTGGCGCCTGTTTGGCGTATGTTGAGTGGTACTTCCTCACTTCAATCCTTCTCGGACCAGCTTTCCTTGCCATATCTTGGTTTCGATTTGAGATATCAACTTGAGGTTTGTATCTCCAAAGGCTGGCTCAATGAGTACAGTTTGGACGACAAGTTCCTGCGACAGCTTACAGCAATGCGACCTGAGCGTGCGAAGCAGATGCTCGTTCATGTCGATTCATACCAACAGAGAGTCTACGATCCCATGTCCATCTTTACCGATCTTCGTTACTCAAAGCCTGTCCGTGCTCGTCCACTGCCAGTGAATTGCGCAGAGATATACCATGCCACGGTCACCGCAACGCGAATCCTCTTCCACACCCCGTCCGTCGAGATCACCAATCGTATTGTGCGCAAGTATAGGCGCTTCAGCGATCGATTTCTTCGGGTCCGCTTCGAAGATGAGCCATACAGGGGCCAAACAAGGCTCTATCCCGCAACAAATGGCAAGATGAAGCTCATCTTTGAGAGAGTTCGTCGTACACTGAAAAATGGTATTCTTCTTGGTGATCGACATTACGAGTTTCTCGCGTGGGGCAACTCACAGCTCCGAGAACACGGAGCATACTTCTTCGCTGCCTCACAGAACCCCGTCATCACCGCCGACAGTATTCGCAGAGAAATGGGCACTTTTGACCACGAAAAGGTTGTCGCAAAGCGAGCCGCGCGAATGGGCCAGTGCTTTTCTACTACGAAACCAGTTCCGGTGCTCAGCAGAAACAGTTGGAAAAGAGACCCGATCCCGGACATAGTCAATGGTCCTTACACTTTCACTGATGGGGTGGGTAAGATCTCTCCTCTTGCTGCTCAGCTTGTCAAAACAAATCTCAAACTTGCTGGCGAGCACCTGCCTTCAGCATTCCAATTTCGACTGGGTGGCTGTAAGGGCGTCCTGGCGGTGGATCCCAAGCTCAATGGCGTTGACATCAAAATCCGTCCGAGTCAGTACAAATTCAGCTGTGAGTCCGATGAGTTGGAGATCATTCGCGTCTCAGAATTCTGGCAACCATTCCTCAACCGACAGATCATTTTGGTACTCTCGGCGCTCGGCGTCCCTGATCGCGTATTCTTGCACAAGCAATTGGACTGCATAAAGGCATTGGACGCCGCTCTCGTGGATGACAAAGCTGCCTTGCGAGCGTTGCGCTCCACCGTTGACCCCAATTCAATCACCCTGAGCATCGCTTCCTTGATAGAGGCCGGGTTCAGTCACATCCATGAACCCTTTGTGACGTCTCTGATACGGCTTTGGAGGGCCTGGACCTTGAAATACCTGAAGGAGAAAGCAAAGATCCCGATCACTCAAGGAGCCTTCGTGCTCGGTGTTGTCGATGAAACGAGGACACTTCGTGGCCACATCAACGATATGCAGCCTGGACCTGGCGCAAGCGAACAGGAGAAGGAGAGATCGTTGCCAGAGATCTTCATCCAATACACAGACCCGGAACAAAAGGGAGTGCGCCGCATTGTGGAAGGAATTTGTGTCATTGCCCGGAATCCGTCCTTGCACCGAGGTGATGTACGAGTGGTCAAAGCCATTGATGTGCCACATTTACACCATCACTGTGATGTGGTGGTCATGCCAGCGACTGGAGATCGTGACTTGCCAAGTATGTGCTCAGGCGGTGATCTCGACGGAGATGACTACATTGTGAGCTGGGACCCAGATCTCATTCCTTCGGAATGGAATGCCGAACCCTTTCATTATAACGCTCCGAAGCCAATACAGAAAGAGCAGATATCTATCGACGATATTATCAATTTCTTCTACGATTACATGCAGAATGATTTCCTCGGAAGGATCGCCAATGCTCATCTCGCAGCTGCTGACTACCTCCATGACGGAATCAACAGCGAGCAATGCCTCAAGCTTGTCGGGCTCCATTCGTTGGCCGTTGATTATCCCAAGACCGGCATCCCTGCCGAGATGAGTCGAGACCTTGAACGGAACAACTGGCCTCACTTCATGGAAAAGAAGCGAGCAGGAGGATACCGTTCTAAGAAGATTTTAGGTCAATTGTACGATGCAGTTGAGCGAGCAAAATTTAAGCCGCATTGGTCAGGCAACTTCGACCAGCGAATCCTCCTGCATACACCAGCAGATGAGATCAGAGGTATTGTCAGCAATATGAAAAAGAGTTACGATGAGAGTATGCGGCGCATTATGGCTCAACATCAAATTGGTTCCGAGTTTGAGGTTTGGTCTACGTTTGTACTCCACCACAGCAAAGTGTCTAGAGATTTCAAGTTCCATGAAGAGATTGGACAGCACGCCAAAACTTTGAAGGACCAATACTACGAAGCACTCTGCCAGGAGGCTGGAGGACATGAGACTGAGAAGCTTAAGCCATTTGCGATAGCAGCTTATCATGTCACTCACGACGAATTTCGAGAGGCACAAATCCATCAGCAAGACGTCCAAGAGGATGACTCAGAGTCTGCTGATTCAGATATACCAGGCTTGGCTTCTTCGACAATGCCGTTTATATCCTTCCCCTGGGTTCTTCAGGATACACTGGTGAAAATTGCAAGGAACACAGTTCTGCATGACGGAGGCGAGGCATTGCAGACTGCTGATCAACGGTCAACGCGTAGTGACGACGCGGTACAAGTGGAGACTGACCCCTTCCTTGAAGGATTTGGTCGTAAATGGACCTATTATGGGGAGCATTTGCCTGATCCGTATATTCCTGTCACGGAGCGCGCGGACAAGGCTCTGTCAGAAATAATACCGAACGAAATGTTACGCGCAGGGACGATGCCACCACCTCCTCCAAGGGAAAGCCCAACAGCAAAGCCTTCGCCTAGCGAACGACACTTTCTCGACGCATTCGGAAACATGGACGATCAAGCCGTGTCTGATATCAGCTCAATGGTTTCTTCCAACGTACCCTCTGTGGTCTTAAGTAACATGAGTGCATCCACCAGCTCAGACGATATCGACCCTCCCCCTTCCCCTGAGTGTCTTACATCTCAGGTCCTGCCATCTTCCCGAATCTCCAGCTCTAATGACACGGGCCGGTTCCAGGACCTCCGGATGCCGACTTCAAATAATATCCATCCACTTGCCGTTCACGAGAAACTGCCGCTCAAAGACCCGGTTTTGATGACACAGGAAGAGCTTCGCGCCTTTGGGGGTGATAGTGGTGATGAGGATGACTTTACCTTCTAAATCTGACGTCTGTTCAGAATCACGACGAAACCCTCGGGCCAGCATATCGAACGATGAATGTGATTCTCTCCGCTGGCGGTCCTCACTTTCTTTTCTCCGCTTATTGACCTTTCCAGACATGCGTGTCGACCTACACGAAACGACGGTCGTGACCGACCAATGATGAAATCAGGGGTTTTGGGGGGATTGTGGGTTTTCTCATATCTACTGATCTCAGAAATGCATGATACCCAAAGGCATAGCGTGGCGTTTTACACCAGTTTATCCGGGATCTAGGGAGGGAGACGTTGCCGTCAACGTGTGGGTGATTGGACAACTTCTAGATGTGCGAGCCACGGCGCGGCATCGACGGCGATAAAGGCGTAACCTGCGTCCCAGCTGGGACTCGGGAATTCATGGCGGCCGTGGCGACTAAAGTAGGCTGGGTGCAGAAAACCAGGATTCGTGACGTTGCGACTATAGGCAACTAGTTGAGAGCTGAGCTAGCCAGCCAGTCAAGCACACATGAAGCGCGCAATTCCTCGAGACTGCACATGACTTCCCTCTTAAGTATGAACGAGCAGTCCCATTACGAGTCAACACTGCAAGCAAGCAAGGCCGAGAAAGTTTATTGCTTCAACGGACCCTGGTTAGTAGGTTTTATGCCGTGTCAACCACCCCTGGAAGGGAGTTGCTTGCTTGTACAGGACGTCGAAGGACACACGGAGGTCAGGGGTAGGGAGATAGACAGACGCAAAAGTCACACGATCGGGGGAAAAGGGAGCATTGGTCGCAATGTAGGCAATATCAAACCTCTCTCTCTCTCTCACTCTCTCCCCTCTTGCGTTGTTTCACATTGGTCAGTTCACTTCAAGCACGATCGCAGTCGCATTGGCATTCGCATTTCCAGGGCCATGCGCCACCCCTTCAACACTGTTTTGACGGTTTTTCAAATCGATTGTCATTTCTCCTAGGCAGGAAGCATATCGAGGCAAGCAGGTAGATATGGAGAAGGAAAAAGACCCTTGGCCATTATTTTGCTCTGTCGGAATTTCTCTCTTCGGGGTGTCAAAGCCGCCGCCCATACACATAACCTCTGGGAGAAGAGCAGGCGGGGCCTGGTTTTTCGTCCTTGAGACTCTCTCTTTCCGCTACCTCCACAATGCGCAGTTCTCTCTCGCCTTGCTCACAAACCATGGCTTTTTGAAGTTCTCCATTTCACTTCCCCGGTCCATACCCATCTCGTCGATTCAGGGCCCGTCCTGGCCTGTCATAGCAAAAAAAAGACACGCAAAACCCAGTCTCTCCGCGTTTAGATGTGCGTATCGTATGGTTGAGGAGCAAGACTCTCGACACCTGTGAACTCGACGACGTGGGATTTCCGGGGACCTTGGGGTTGACGCTTCAGCTGCACGGATTCGCCCTTCTCCTTGGCCTCGCGGCGGCGGTTGGCGTTCGACTTGACTCTGTTCAAGACTGCAGATATTCACATCATACATCAGCATATGACACCTCGATCGGATTCCACATGACTCCTCCACAAGAGTATCTAGGTCGCTACACGGATAAATGTGTGGAAAGTGAGGTAGGCGGGACTTACACTCTTCTCTCGATCTCGAATGGGCAATGTGCTCGACGCGGACGTTGACTCGCTTCTCGATGTATCGGTTTCCGACACGCTTGTAGATGATGACTCCGACGGCGGATTTGGTCACGTTGTACACGACGCCAGTCTTGCCATGGTACACTTTGTAGGGCATCTAAATTTTTTCCAGAACAAAGATCAGTTATCGGCGGTTGT
The DNA here is from genome assembly GCF_001646965.1 of Fonsecaea nubica. Taxonomy (NCBI): domain Eukaryota; kingdom Fungi; phylum Ascomycota; class Eurotiomycetes; order Chaetothyriales; family Herpotrichiellaceae; genus Fonsecaea; species Fonsecaea nubica. Next base: position 3,362 of record NW_019173692.1, on the reverse strand, counting down.
GGGTGATAGAGGGTAAAAACTGCCGGGTGGCATTTGCAAAGTTCGCATCAAGGGGACACAACATACACCCTTTTGGACTGCGCCGTTGGCCTTGATGTCGACGATATCACCGACTCGGTATGTCTTCATATACGTCGAGAGAGGGATCATGCCCTGTAAAATTCACCCCGTCAGTCCTTCAGCTTCTTCGCACACATTCTCTGGCTGATTCGTACCTTCTGGCGGAAGCTGCGGCTGAACGCATAGCGCGTGCCAGACCGGAGACCTCGAGAGTGACCCATTGTGACAGATGAGTTCGAGGCGACTTGTCTGCAAGGAAAAGATCGAGTTGTCGAGACGGATTATAGAACTGTTCAATGTTGGTGTGGTGGGCTCAAAGGCGCAGTTGCCCAAAATCAATGCCAAGCCGCGGAGCGTGAAATTCGAATTGTGCGGCCACGCCAAGACTCGAAATCCGCCCAATTTTGCACCAGACACAAGCCCACCTCAATTGCATCTCCTCTACGAAAAATAACCGTCCAACCGCCCAACGACTTCTCACCTGCGACGACCATCTCGATTGCGCCGGCTACATCGCAATCATGGCGCCGCGCTCCTACTCAAAGACCTACAAGGTCCCTCGTCGACGTAAGTGACATGCCGTGCCGTGCTTTGCTGTCCGAAAGGAGAATAACAGGCTGACTTTGCAAAAACAGCATTCGAGTCTGCCCGTCTGTACGTTGATTAATATCCTGGCCACTGAGCACCAGCTTGTCTGTGCTTCATGTCTGAGATATTCTGACTGTCCACTAGTGATTCGGAATTGAAGATTGTGGGCGAATATGGCCTGCGCAACAAGCGTGAAGTCTGGCGTGTCATGCTCACGCTGTCCAAGATTCGACGTGCTGCTCGGTATGCAATCACCAGTCCTGCTTTGGAGTCTCTCTCCTGCAACAGGCAGTTTTGGAGAGGGTTATTTTACTGACGTCTGTGTTTTCGCTGGTAGTCAACTCTTGACCCTCGACGAAAAGGACCCCAAGCGACTCTTCGAAGGCAACGCCCTCATTCGCCGTCTCGTGCGTGTCGGTGTGCTCGATGAATCGCGCATGAAACTCGATTACGTGTTGGCCCTCAAGGTCGAAGATTTCTTGGAGCGCCGCCTGCAAACCTGCGTCTACAAACTCGGTCTCGCCAAGTCCATCCACCACGCCCGTGTGCTGATCAAGCAGCGACACATCCGCGTCGGCAAGCAGATCGTCAACGTCCCCTCTTTCGTCGTGCGACTTGACAGCCAGAAGCACATTGACTTCGCGTTGACGAGTCCCTTCGGCGGTGGCCGCCCTGGTCGCGTCAGGAGAAAGAAGGCCAAGGCTGCGGAAAAGAAGGATGAGGATGGCGAGGAAGGCGGCGAGGACGAGGAGTAGATCATATGACCAACATGACGGATGGGGGACTGATCAGTCAATCTCGGCCCGCCTCGACTATCCAGATGTTGATGGGAGTGTTGGCATGTAACGTCAAAAAGGCATTTTTGTTCAAAGCAGAATTAAGCCATCTCAGCGACACCAAAACGGGAAAGAAAACCCAATTGGCGCCAATTGACGACATGTCTCAAGTCAAGAACTTTAGCATGCCAGCGGTTGATTCCGCCAGGTAGCTAAGCTAGCTAGCGAGCGAGCGATACAAGGTTTCCTTCATACAAGAAATCTTTGGTTGCATTTCCATTTCCATTTCCAGTCCTTGTTCTAGGGTATCATCGTGTGCCATTAGCAAAGCAGTAAACGCCAGCAATCATCCAAAAAGTCGGCACGACGTCTCGTCTCGTCTCCACATCTCAACGTGTCCTCGTTCCCTTCGTGATCAGGATTCGGTCCTTTACACCCCCAGCAATCCCTTCATGACTGCCTCGTTGGCTCTATACCATCTGCCCAACTCCTCCACCTCGTCTCTCCCCCCTTGCTCACGCCTCCTCCTCCCCTCGATCGCCAGCTTCGTGCTCTCGTTGCGCCTCTTCTCCAGATCGACCAGTTCACGGTCCATTTTCTCGACCTCGCGCACCTTTGCGGGCATCAGCCTCTGCAGCTCCGCGATTTCCCTGTCGATCTCGGCGTTGCGCTCTCGCTGTTCCGTGAGCGCCTGTTCCGTGGCCGCGAGCGAGAGATGCATCCTCGGGTCGCCGCTTCCCGGATCCGCGCCGTCGCGACCCCGTCGAACCGCAATGTCGGCCTGTAACCTCTCCACCTCGGCCCTCAACGTCTCGATCTCCGCCGGAACCCGTTCGAGTACGTCCATGCCCTCTCTGACGCCCTCGTACGCGCGCGCGACATCCCGCGCCCGCCCCTCCATCTCCTCGACCAAGGCGTCGACCTCGTCCTTTTTCGCCTTCAACTCCCTCTTCATCACCGCTAGCCTCTCCTCCAGGAGCAGATTATCTTCATGGCTCACGACGAGGGGAGGGTCCCCTACGATGCTGCGCAGGTATTTCTCCTTGGTGACCTGTTCGAGGTAGCTGAAGCGCAGTTTCGAGAACAGGTCTTTGTAATGCGCCAGGTCGGCCAGGAGCGTCGCAGGCGTGAGCTGCAGGTTGGACTCGATCTCCGAGGTCGAGGTGGACAGAGTGTCCGAGGGACGTGGGCGCAGATCTGATGGTCGCTTTGGGGGTGGAGGTTGTGTTTGCGACGCGGTAATGGGCTCCGCGAGCGCGATGATTGAAAGCGGTTGTGCATTTTGCTGAACACGAAGGGTTTCGAGAGTATCGTGATAGTCCATCGAGTCCATTATTCAAAGCAGCAGAGACAATGATTAAGAGCGGTATTACAGGATGTAGTTCATCCGATGGTACCTAGGGCGTCTCGAGCAGTACGAGGTACTTAGATGAATCTGGAAAGGTAAACATGAAGATGCCAAGATGAGTTAGCAACCCACCCCCACATCGGGACTATGGTGACGCCGCCCTGTGGCCACCGGCATGGACTGGTCGTTGCAAAGAAAAGTTCCCGCCGAATTTGGCGGTCACCACCGCCGCTTTTGGGAGGTTCCTTCCCTCAATGCCAAGATCTCTCCCCCTCGTCCAGCACGTCAGCCCCATCCCCAGCGCCCAGACCATGAATCCTCGTTTCTCAGGCTGACCACGCCGACCTCCGCGCTCGTTTCTTACATCACACAACCATGCATCCTGCAATCAGTAAGGCGTACATATACAGTGGACAAACACACACACACACACACACACACCCACAAACACACAACAAAACACCACCAACAACCAAAAGACAAACAAACCAGAAGATCTATTGCCAACACCACCACAGGTGGATACAAAGCGCGCTGGCTCTTACACAACACAGAGGACGCACAGCACTGCGAAACGTCTCGGACAGCGC